>NW_028152221.1:0-545000 GCF_964638095.1 Poromitra crassiceps | reverse complement strand
CTGCCTGAGGTCTACACAGGCTGGGGTTAAACTGCCCGAGGTTTACACAGGCTGCGGTTAAACTGCCTGAGGTTTACACAGGCTGGGGTTAAACTGCCTGAGGGCTACATAGGCTGGGGTTAAACTGCCTGAGGTTTACACAGGCTGGGGTTAAACTGCCTGAGGTTTACACAGGCTGCGGTTAAACTGCCTGAGGTTTACACAGGCTGGGGTTAAACTGCCTGAGGTTTACACAGGCTGGGGTTAAACTTCCTGAGGTTTACACAGGCTGGGGTTAAACTGCCTGAGGTTTACACAGGCTGGGGTTAAACTGCCCGAGGTTTACACAGGCTGGGGTTAAACTGCCTGAGGTTTACACAGGCTGGGGTTAAACTGCCTGAGGTTTACACAGGCTGGGGTTAAACTGCCCGAGGTTTACACAGGCTGGGGTTAAACTGCCCGAGGTTTACACAGGCTGGGGTTAACCTGCCCGAGGTTTACACAGGCTGCGGTTAAACTGCCTGAGGTTTACACAGGCTGGGGTTAAACTGCCCGAGGTTTACACAGGCTGCGGTTAAACTGCCTGAGGTTTACACAGGCTGGGGTTAAACTGCCTGAGGTTTACACAGGCTGGGGTTAAACTGCCTGAGGTTTACACAGGCTGGGGTTAAACTGCCTGAGGTTTACACAGGCTGGGGTTAAACTGCCCAAGGTTTACACAGGCTGGGGTTAAACTGCCTGAGGTTTACACAGGCTGGGGTTAAACTGCCTGAGGTTTACACAGGCTGGGGTTAACCTGTCTGAGGTTTACACAGGCTGGGGTTAAACTGCCCGAGGTTTACACAGGCTGGGGTTAAACTGCCCGAGGTTTACACAGGCTGCGGTTAAACTGCCTGAGGTTTACACAGGCTGGGGTTAAACTGCCTGAGGGCTACATAGGCTGGGGTTAAACTGCCTGAGGTTTACACAGGCTGGGGTTAAACTGCCTGAGGTTTACACAGGCTGGGGTTAAACTGCCTGAGGTTTACACAGGCTGCGGTTAAACTGCCTGAGGTTTACACAGGCTGGGGTTAAACTGCCCGAGGTTTACACAGGCTGGGGTTAAACTGCCTGAGGTTTACACAGGCTGCGGTTAAACTGCCTGAGGTTTACACAGGCTGGGGTTAAACTGCCCGAGGTTTACACAGGCTGGGGTTAAACTGCCTGAGGTCTACACAGGCTGGGGTTAAACTGCCCGAGGTTTACACAGGCTGCGGTTAAACTGCCTGAGGTTTACACAGGCTGGGGTTAAACTGCCTGAGGGCTACATAGGCTGGGGTTAAACTGCCTGAGGTTTACACAGGCTGGGGTTAAACTGCCTGAGGTTTACACAGGCTGGGGTTAAACTGCCTGAGGTTTACACAGGCTGCGGTTAAACTGCCTGAGGTTTACACAGGCTGGGGTTAAACTGCCCGAGGTTTACACAGGCTGGGGTTAAACTGCCTGAGGTTTACACAGGCTGCGGTTAAACTGCCTGAGGTTTACACAGGCTGGGGTTAAACTGCCCGAGGTTTACACAGGCTGGGGTTAAACTGCCTGAGGTCTACACAGGCTGGGGTTAAACTGCCCGAGGTTTACACAGGCTGCGGTTAAACTGCCTGAGGTTTACACAGGCTGGGGTTAAACTGCCTGAGGGCTACATAGGCTGGGGTTAAACTGCCTGAGGTTTACACAGGCTGGGGTTAAACTGCCTGAGGTTTACACAGGCTGCGGTTAAACTGCCTGAGGTTTACACAGGCTGGGGTTAAACTGCCTGAGGTTTACACAGGCTGGGGTTAAACTGCCTGAGGTTTACACAGGCTGGGGTTAAACTGCCTGAGGTTTACACAGGCTGGGGTTAAACTGCCCGAGGTTTACACAGGCTGGGGTTAAACTGCCTGAGGTTTACACAGGCTGGGGTTAAACTGCCTGAGGTTTACACAGGCTGGGGTTAAACTGCCCGAGGTTTACACAGGCTGGGGTTAAACTGCCCGAGGTTTACACAGGCTGGGGTTAACCTGCCCGAGGTTTACACAGGCTGCGGTTAAACTGCCTGAGGTTTACACAGGCTGGGGTTAAACTGCCCGAGGTTTACACAGGCTGCGGTTAAACTGCCTGAGGTTTACACAGGCTGGGGTTAAACTGCCTGAGGTTTACACAGGCTGGGGTTAAACTGCCTGAGGTTTACACAGGCTGGGGTTAAACTGCCTGAGGTTTACACAGGCTGGGGTTAAACTGCCCAAGGTTTACACAGGCTGGGGTTAAACTGCCTGAGGTTTACACAGGCTGGGGTTAAACTGCCTGAGGTTTACACAGGCTGGGGTTAACCTGTCTGAGGTTTACACAGGCTGGGGTTAAACTGCCCGAGGTTTACACAGGCTGGGGTTAAACTGCCCGAGGTTTACACAGGCTGCGGTTAAACTGCCTGAGGTTTACACAGGCTTCTCATGCGGTGGTTCTTGTGCTGCAGGCTTTACCACACTTTCATGTTGATGTTTAACAGACCTGTGAAGCGGACATTCGCAGCAGTTTACTTTTAATTGGTGTCTTTGAGGACGACTATTAACTGATTTCATTAGGTTTGTTAGGACATCCTCCTCAAGGGTACATTTGTATTGTCTCTCGAAATCAAATTGAAATCAAATCATTCTTTCTTTGTGGAAATTCTATGTTCTCTTTGTAACTAAAGGACTTTGTTCACAATTTTTCCAAGAAAACAGAGCCATAGGACAGAAAATAACAGAATAATTGCTGCTGTCTAGGCTTGCCAGTATCGGCAGTCCCCACCAACTGGAGAAGTGGTTTTCGTCAGGGGAAAGAATTTGACTCTGGTCTCTAGCTCTATCTCACAGCACTGTATGTGTGACAGAAAGTCTACCTCAACTCTTTTGTCTGACGGCTAGCAAGGTAACAGACTCACAGGGTCAAAACACAGCTAGCAAGGTAACAGACTCACAGGGTCAAAACACAGCTAGCAAGGTAACAGACTCACAGGGTCAAAACATGGCTAGCAAGGTAACAGACTCACAGGGTCAAAACACAGCTAGCAAGGTAACAGACTCACAGGGTCAAAACATGGCTAGCAAGGTAACAGACTCACAGGGTCAAAACATGGCTAGCAAGGTAACAGACTCACAGGGTCAAAACATGGCTAGCAAGGTAACAGACTCACAGGGTCAAAACATGGCTAGCAAGGTAACAGACTCACAGGGTCAAAACATGGCTAGCAAGGTAACATACTCACAGGGTCAAAACATGGCTAGCAAGGTAACAGACTCACAGGGTCAAAACATGTCTAGCAAGGTAACAGACTCACAGGGTCAAAACATGGCTAGCAAGGTAACAGACTCACAGGGTCAAAACATGGCTAGCAAGGTAACAGACTCACAGGGTCAAAACATGGCTAGCAAGGTAACAGACTCACAGGGTCAAAACATGGCTAGCAAGGTAACAGACTCACAGGGTCAAAACATGGCTAGCAAGGTAACAGACTCACAGGGTCAAAACATGGCTAGCAAGGTAACAGACTCACAGGGTCAAAACATGGCTAGCAAGGTAACAGACTCACAGGGTCAAAACATGGCTAGCAAGGTAACAGACTCACAGGGTCAAAACATGGCTAGCAAGGTAACAGACTCACAGGGTCAAAACATGGCTAGCAAGGTAACAGACTCACAGGGTCAAAACATGGCTAGCAAGGTAACAGACTCACAGGGTCAAAACATGGCTAGCAAGGTAACAGACTCACAGGGTCAAAACATGGCTAGCAAGGTAACAGACTCACAGGGTCAAAACATGGCTAGCAAGGTAACAGACTCACAGGGTCAAAACATGGCTAGCAAGGTAACAGACTCACAGGGTCAAAACATGGCTAGCAAGGTAACAGACTCACAGGGTCAAAACATGGCTAGCAAGGTAACAGACTCACAGAGTCAAAACATGGCTAGCAAGGTAACAGACTCACAGAGTCAAAACATGGCTAGCAAGGTAACAGACTCACAGGGTCAAAACATGGCTAGCAAGGTAACAGACTCACAGGGTCAAAACATGGCTAGCAAGGTAACAGACTCACAGGGTCAAAACATGGCTAGCAAGGTAACAGACTCACAGGGTCAAAACATGGCTAGCAAGGTAACAGACTCACAGGGTCAAAACATGGCTAGCAAGGTAACAGACTCACAGGGTCAAAACATGGCTAGCAAGGTAACAGACTCACAGGGTCAAAACATGGCTAGCAAGGTAACAGACTCACAGGGTCAAAACATGGCTAGCAAGGTAACAGACTCACAGGGTCAAAACATGGCTAGCAAGGTAACAGACTCACAGGGTCAAAACATGGCTAGCAAGGTAACAGACTCACAGGGTCAAAACATGGCTAGCAAGGTAACAGACTCACAGAGTCAAAACATGGCTAGCAAGGTAACAGACTCACAGAGTCAAAACATGGCTAGCAAGGTAACAGACTCACAGGGTCAAAACATGGCTAGCAAGGTAACAGACTCACAGGGTCAAAACACGGCTAGCAAGGTAACAGACTCACAGGGTCAAAACACAGCTAGCAAGGTAACAGACTCACAGGGTCAAAACACAGCTAGCAAGGTAACAGACTCACAGGGTCAAAACACAGCTAGCAAGGTAACAGACTCACAGGGTCAAAACACGGCTAGCAAGGTAACAGACTCACAGGGTCAAAACACGGCTAGCAAGGTAACAGACTCACAGGGTCAAAACACAGCTAGCAAGGTAACAGACTCACAGGGTCAAAACACGGCTAGCAAGGTAACAGACTCACAGGGTCAAAACATGGCTAGCAAGGTAACAGACTCACAGGGTCAAAACATGGCTAGCAAGGTAACAGACTCACAGGGTCAAAACATGGCTAGCAAGGTAACAGACTCACAGGGTCAAAACATGGCTAGCAAGGTAACAGACTCACAGGGTCAAAACATGGCTAGCAAGGTAACACAGACTCACAGGGTCAAAAGATGGCTAGCAAGGTAACAGACTCACAGGGTCAAAACATGGCTAGCAAGGTAACACAGACTCACAGGGTCAAAACATGGCTAGCAAGGTAACACAGACTCACAGGGTCAAAACATGGCTAGCAAGGTAACAGACTCACAGGGTCAAAACATGGCTAGCAAGGTAACACAGACTCACAGGGTCAAAACATGGCTAGCAAGGTAACAGACTCACAGGGTCAAAACATGGCTAGCAAGGTAACACAGACTCACAGGGTCAAAACATGGCTAGCAAGGTAACAGACTCACAGGGTCAAAACATGGCTAGCAAGGTAACAGACTCACAGGGTCAAAACATGGCTAGCAAGGTAACAGACTCACAGGGTCAAAACATGGCTAGCAAGGTAACAGACTCACAGGGTCAACACATGGCTAGCAAGGTAACACAGACTCACAGGGTCAAAACACGGCTAGCAAGGTAACAGACTCACAGGGTCAAAACATGGCTAGCAAGGTAACAGACTCACAGGGTCAACACATGGCTAGCAAGGTAACAGACTCACAGGGTCAAAACATGGCTAGCAAGGTAACAGACTCACAGGGTCAACACATGGCTAGCAAGGTAACAGACTCACAGGGTCAAAACATGGCTAGCAAGGTAACAGACTCACAGGGTCAAAACATGGCTAGCAAGGTAACAGACTCACAGGGTCAAAACATGGCTAGCAAGGTAACAGACTCACAGGGTCAAAACATGGCTAGCAAGGTAACAGACTCACAGGGTCAAAACATGGCTAGCAAGGTAACAGACTCACAGGGTCAAAACATGGCTAGCAAGGTAACAGACTCACAGGGTCAAAACATGGCTAGCAAGGTAACAGACTCACAGGGTCAAAACATGTCTAGCAAGGTAACAGACTCACAGGGTCAAAACATGGCTAGCAAGGTAACAGACTCACAGGGTCAAAACATGGCTAGCAAGGTAACAGACTCACAGGGTCAAAAGATGGCTAGCAAGGTAACAGACTCACAGGGTCAAAACATGGCTAGCAAGGTAACAGACTCACAGGGTCAAAACATGGCTAGCAAGGTAACAGACTCACAGGGTCAAAACATGGCTAGCAAGGTAACAGACTCACAGGGTCAAAACATGGCTAGCAAGGTAACAGACTCACAGGTTCAAAACATGGCTAGCAAGGTAACAGACTCACAGGGTCAAAACTAGGGGTCGACCGATATGGGTTTTTCAGGGCCGATATCGATATCGATTATCGGCAATGAAAGACACCGATAACCGATATTTTGGAACCGATATATGTTTGCAGTAAAAATTTAAATCTTGGTGTCAAAATTTAGAATAACACGACCCGTTGTTGAAATTCATTTTCTTCAGTTTATCCAACTACAATATTATTTGAAAATATTCACTCTATTAATATTGATATGAATCAAAGTGTATGTGTGTGTGTGTGTGTGTGTGTGTGTGTGTGTGTGTGTGTGTGTTTGTTCAATCTAGTGGAGACTTGGGCACATTATCAAGATAAAGCTGTGGACTTATACTTTTAACAAACTAACACCGACTCACTACAGTAACAAAATAATAGAGGGTTTCCCTCCGCTTACACCTGACACTAACCTCACCCCCAGGCTCTCAAAGGAGAATACTGAAACAAACACGTTCATCCGTGCATCCGCTGATGTAATGTCTCATCCTCGTTTATTCGGTTCCTTGTTCCAAGCAGAGAGAGAGTCAGAGAGAGCAGAAAAAAAGTCCGCTGCAGCTTGCCCAGACATGCCTGCCTGCCAATGTATTTTTCGGACACGCAGCGCGGACACGCAGCGCTGGATCAATAAAACAGCTTCGCTACTGACAACCATGGCCATTTGATTCAAAAAGAGCGACGCTACACCGTGGACACGCACGCTACTATGGAATTAAAAACTAGTGCCCCATACACTGCTTTGTGAGGTTACTAGGCTATTTTGCCCTCTTCAACAGCGGTGGACGGTGATAAGTTTGAGTTGCACTTGCACAGCAGGCACCAACGTTACTCAAAGATATATGCTATCAGTACACAAATAATCTCTGTTATCTTATCGTTATCACTGCAACAATCATCTCTCTCACTTATAGACAGACCTATCTCCACACACTTTGCACTGTGCGAGGCTGCGCTTCATACGAATCGCTCATAAGATCGTGGTGTTTTTGAAATGTCAGCGTAGGTAATTATTATGTATATTAACTTTAGTACAACTTCGGCATGGCAATATCTGCAGCTTTACCTTAACACTGTGACTGTCACACAGTCGCAACAGCCAACTAGTCAAGTCCGCTGTCCGCTCCACAGAGGCAGCACAGCTCAGACGGCCACGGCCTGCCTCTGTGCAGGCTGGAGCACTGAGGTGTCAGATTTCATCTCTGAGCAGCTCTCTGATAGGCTATTGCTCGATGTGTAACCAATCAGATAGCGCTGTGGGAGGGACATTGCTCCAGATCACACAGAGGGAACTACAGTACTGTAGGAGAGGCTCCTTCCAGCCGCAGCAGCTGCAAATTAGCGCATTTTTTTATTGAATTATTATATCGGCAAACAGCCAATGAAAATGCCGATACAGATAATCGGCAAAATGTTGAATATCGGCCATAATAATCGGCCAAACCGATACATTTTCTTCTCAAAAGAACATTTCTGAAACACTGAAAAAGAAACACTGCAGTTGCAGTGCAAAAAACAAAGTGCAAAATTAGGGATGCACGATAATTATCGGGCCGATAAATTATCGGCCGATATGGCCATTTTGCGTTATTATTTATTATTCCGATAATGGCCTTTTTCCGATAAATTATCCGATAATAATCATGCTTTATTTTTTGCCTCGGAAGCTGAGCTTTTGTTGTCGCACACTTGTGACATCACAGCTGCGAAGCAAACATGGCTGCTGCCAGTGTGTTGCTGTTTTTCAGTTTCAGAATGATCAGAAAGCTACTGTAATTTGCAATCCATGTCCCACACAGGTTCCGAGAGGAGCATGGAGCGGAGAGGTACTTGTACATGGAGCGGAGAGGTACTTGTACATGGAGCGGAGTACTTGTACATGGAGCGCAGATGTACTTGTACATTGAGCGGAGAGGTACTTGTACATGGAGCGGAGAGGTACTTGTACATGGAGCGGAGAGGTACTTGTACATGGAGCAGAGATGTACTTGTACATTGAGCGGAGAGGTACTTGTACATGGAGCAGAGATGTACTTGTACATGGAGCGGAGAGGTACTTGTACATGGAGCGGAGAGGTACTTGTACATTGAGCGGAGAGGTACTTGTACATTGAGCGGAGAGGTACTTGTACATTGAGCGGAGAGGTACTTGTACATGGAGCGCAGATGTACTTGTACATTGAGCGGAGAGGTACTTGTACATGGAGCGGAGAGGTACTTGTACATTGAGCGGAGAGGTACTTGTACATGGAGCGCAGATGTACTTGTACATTGAGCGGAGAGGTACTTGTACATGGAGCGGAGAGGTACTTGTACATTGAGCGGAGAGGTACTTGTACATGGAGCGGAGATGTACTTGTACATTGAGCGGAGAGGTACTTGTACATTGAGCGGAGAGGTACTTGTACATGGAGCGCAGATGTACTTGTACATTGAGCGGAGAGGTACTTGTACATGGAGCGGAGAGGTACTTGTACATTGAGCGGAGATGTACTTGTACATGGAGCGGAGAGGTACTTGTACATTGAGCGGAGAGGTACTTGTACATGGAGCGGAGAGGTACTTGTACATTGAGCGGAGAGGTACTTGTACATGGAGCGGAGAGGTACTTGTACATGGAGCGGAGAGGTACTTGTACATTGAGCGGAGAGGTACTTGTACATGGAGCGCAGATGTACTTGTACATTGAGCGGAGAGGTACTTGTACATGGAGCGGAGATGTACTTGTACATTGAGCGGAGATGTACTTGTACATGGAGCGGAGAGGTACTTGTACATGGAGCGGAGAGGTACTTGTACATGGAGCGGAGATGTACTTGTACATTGAGCGGAGAGGTACTTGTACATGGAGCGGAGAGGTACTTGTACATGGAGCGGAGATGTACTTGTACATGGAGCGGAGAGGTACTTGTACATGGAGCGGAGATGTACTTGTACATTGAGCGGAGAGGTACTTGTACATGGAGCAGAGATGTACTTGTACATGGAGCGGAGAGGTACTTGTACATGGAGCGGAGAGGTACTTGTACATGGAGCGGAGAGGTACTTGTACATGGAGCGGAGAGGTACTTGTACATTGAGCGGAGAGGTACTTGTACATTGAGCGGAGAGGTACTTGTACATGGAGCTAGGGCTGGGTATCGAGTTTCGATACTTACTTGGCACCGAAATGGAAACATCGATACTAAGGGGTATCGAAGCCTCCCTTGTCAATCGATACCAATTTTCGATACCAAAACAAAACAGCGTCATTGAGCCTATAAGCATGCGACATGCTTGCACGCCGCGCTCTAATACGGCTGGTGATTGGCTGTCATGTAGAGGCATGCAGGAAACGTTACGCCCACTTTAGCCGGTGTGTTTGTTGTGACTGTGAGCCAGGCGTGCGGTGCGGATAGTATACAAGAAGTTAGCCACTCAAGCTACTCCTATCCTGGATTACCATATGGCGAAGATGATGAAAAGCAGGAAAAGAAACAGAAACAACACGGACTGGTTTCCACAGACAAGAGAAATAATTGAGAGGTGGGTCAGCTCAGCTTACCGCAAGTTAGCGGTTATCAGATCCCTCAGTCTGACAAATCCATGCATCTGGCTGTGAGTTGTAGCATTAGATCGTTTAATTAATTGCCGCCGTAACGTTATGCGCAAGCGGGCATTGTGTATTTTTAGCAACTCGTTAACAAACGCTGATGTCATGATAGTTTGTTGAATGTAAATGCGATTCATTTATATTGATTGGCTAGTCAGTGAAGTTGAGCTGTCTCATCAGATTTGACAAGAATGACGTTCTGTTGCAGCAGTGAGCACACTGATCTGCAACGCTAGCGTTAATGTTTAATTAATTAGCGTTATGTGCAAGCGGGCAGTTATCGCCCATGTATTTTTAGCAACTCGTTAACAAACGCTGATGTCATGATAGTTTGTTGAATATAAATGCGATTCACTTTGTGGCATATAAGGCTATATTGATAGGCTAGTCAATGCTCAACTAGTCTTCCATGCATGAAGTGGAGCCATCTCATCAGTTTGTACAAGAATAGAGTTCTGTTGCATCAGTGAGCATTAAACCCTGATTTGCAACTCTCTGTTTTGCACTGAAAACTATTCCACTGATTTATTTGTTTTAGCTACATTTCTTTCCTTTGTAGTACTCCAATATTTTTTGTAGGGACGGCAATACGTTTAGAGAACTTAAAGTTATGTTAAATACAGTAGGTTTTATTTTTTTCTGCTGTAAAACTTAAGATGGGGGGAAACTAAAGATTTGTAAAATAATTTCAATGTGTAATGCAGTTTTATTTTTGTTAAAATGGATTTTTCTAAAAATTGGTATCGAAAAAAGTATCGTTCAGGAACCGGTATCGAAATCCAAGTATCGAAACGGTATCGATATCGAAAAATTTTGAACGATACCCAGCCCTACATGGAGCGCAGATGTACTTGTACATTGAGCGGAGAGGTACTGGTACATGGAGCGGAGATGTACTTGTACATTGAGCGGAGAGGTACTTGTACATTGAGCGGAGAGGTACTTGTACATGGAGCGGAGATGTACTTGTACATTGAGCGGAGAGGTACTGGTACATGGAGCGGAGATGTACTTGTACATTGAGCGGAGAGGTACTTGTACATGGAGTGGAGATGTACTTGTACATTGAGCGGAGAGGTACTGGTACATGGAGCGGAGATGTACTTGTACATTGAGCGGAGAGGTACTTGTACATGGAGTGGAGATGTACTTGTACATTGAGCGGAGAGGTACTGGTACATGGAGCGGAGATGTACTTGTACATTGAGCGGAGAGGTACTTGTACATGGAGTGGAGATGTACTTGTACATGGAGCGGAGATGTACTTGTACATTGAGCGGAGAGGTACTTGTACATGGAGCGGAGATGTACTTGTACATGGAGCGGAGAGGTACTTGTACATGGAGCGGAGATGTACTTGTACATTGAGCGGAGAGGTACTTGTACATGGAGCGGAGAGGTACTTGTACATGGAGCGGAGAGGTACTTGTACATGGAGCGGAGAGGTACTTGTACATGGAGCGGAGAGGTACTTGTACATGGAGCGCAGATGTACTTGTACATTGAGCGGAGAGGTACTTGTACATGGAGCGGAGAGGTACTTGTACATGGAGCGGAGAGGTACTTGTACATGGAGCAGAGATGTACTTGTACATTGAGCGGAGAGGTACTTGTACATGGAGCAGAGATGTACTTGTACATGGAGCGGAGAGGTACTTGTACATGGAGCGGAGAGGTACTTGTACATTGAGCGGAGAGGTACTTGTACATTGAGCGGAGAGGTACTTGTACATTGAGCGGAGAGGTACTTGTACATGGAGCGCAGATGTACTTGTACATTGAGCGGAGAGGTACTTGTACATGGAGCGGAGAGGTACTTGTACATTGAGCGGAGAGGTACTTGTACATTGAGCGGAGAGGTACTTGTACATGGAGCGCAGATGTACTTGTACATTGAGCGGAGAGGTACTTGTACATGGAGCGGAGAGGTACTTGTACATTGAGCGGAGATGTACTTGTACATGGAGCGGAGAGGTACTTGTACATTGAGCGGAGAGGTACTTGTACATGGAGCGGAGAGGTACTTGTACATTGAGCGGAGAGGTACTTGTACATGGAGCGGAGAGGTACTTGTACATGGAGCGGAGAGGTACTTGTACATTGAGCGGAGAGGTACTTGTACATGGAGCGCAGATGTACTTGTACATTGAGCGGAGAGGTACTTGTACATGGAGCGGAGATGTACTTGTACATTGAGCGGAGATGTACTTGTACATGGAGCGGAGAGGTACTTGTACATGGAGCGGAGAGGTACTTGTACATGGAGCGGAGATGTACTTGTACATTGAGCGGAGAGGTACTTGTACATGGAGCGGAGAGGTACTTGTACATGGAGCGGAGATGTACTTGTACATGGAGCGGAGAGGTACTTGTACATGGAGCGGAGATGTACTTGTACATTGAGCGGAGAGGTACTTGTACATGGAGCAGAGATGTACTTGTACATGGAGCGGAGAGGTACTTGTACATGGAGCGGAGAGGTACTTGTACATGGAGCGGAGAGGTACTTGTACATGGAGCGGAGAGGTACTTGTACATTGAGCGGAGAGGTACTTGTACATTGAGCGGAGAGGTACTTGTACATGGAGCTAGGGCTGGGTATCGAGTTTCGATACTTACTTGGCACCGAAATGGAAACATCGATACTAAGGGGTATCGAAGCCTCCCTTGTCAATCGATACCAATTTTCGATACCAAAACAAAACAGCGTCATTGAGCCTATAAGCATGCGACATGCTTGCACGCCGCGCTCTAATACGGCTGGTGATTGGCTGTCATGTAGAGGCATGCAGGAAACGTTACGCCCACTTTAGCCGGTGTGTTTGTTGTGACTGTGAGCCAGGCGTGCGGTGCGGATAGTATACAAGAAGTTAGCCACTCAAGCTACTCCTATCCTGGATTACCATATGGCGAAGATGATGAAAAGCAGGAAAAGAAACAGAAACAACACGGACTGGTTTTCACAGACAAGAGAAATAATTGAGAGGTGGGTCAGCTCAGCTTACCGCAAGTTAGCGGTTATCAGATCCCTCAGTCTGACAAATCCATGCATCTGGCTGTGAGTTGTAGCATTAGATCGTTTAATTAATTGCCGCCGTAACGTTATGCGCAAGCGGGCATTGTGTATTTTTAGCAACTCGTTAACAAACGCTGATGTCATGATAGTTTGTTGAATGTAAATGCGATTCATTTATATTGATTGGCTAGTCAGTGAAGTTGAGCTGTCTCGTCAGATTTGACAAGAATGACGTTCTGTTGCAGCAGTGAGCACACTGATCTGCAACGCTAGCGTTAATGTTTAATTAATTAGCGTTATGTGCAAGCGGGCAGTTATCGCCCATGTATTTTTAGCAACTCGTTAACAAACGCTGATGTCATGATAGTTTGTTGAATATAAATGCGATTCACTTTGTGGCATATAAGGCTATATTGATAGGCTAGTCAATGCTCAACTAGTCTTCCATGCATGAAGTGGAGCCATCTCATCAGTTTGTACAAGAATAGAGTTCTGTTGCATCAGTGAGCATTAAAGCCTGATTTGCAACTCTCTGTTTTGCACTGAAAACTATTCCACTGATTTATTTGTTTTAGCTACATTTCTTTCCTTTGTAGTACTCCAATATTTTTTGTAGGGACGGCAATACGTTTAGAGAACTTAAAGTTATGTTAAATACAGTAGGTTTTATTTTTTTCTGCTGTAAAACTTAAGATGGGGGGAAACTAAAGATTTGTAAAATAATTTCAATGTGTAATGCAGTTTTATTTTTGTTAAAATGGATTTTTCTAAAAATTGGTATCGAAAAAAGTATCGTTCAGGAACCGGTATCGAAATCCAAGTATCGAAACGGTATCGATATCGAAAAATTTTGAACGATACCCAGCCCTACATGGAGCGCAGATGTACTTGTACATTGAGCGGAGAGGTACTGGTACATGGAGCGGAGATGTACTTGTACATTGAGCGGAGAGGTACTTGTACATTGAGCGGAGAGGTACTTGTACATGGAGCGGAGATGTACTTGTACATTGAGCGGAGAGGTACTGGTACATGGAGCGGAGATGTACTTGTACATTGAGCGGAGAGGTACTTGTACATGGAGTGGAGATGTACTTGTACATTGAGCGGAGAGGTACTGGTACATGGAGCGGAGATGTACTTGTACATTGAGCGGAGAGGTACTTGTACATGGAGTGGAGATGTACTTGTACATTGAGCGGAGAGGTACTGGTACATGGAGCGGAGATGTACTTGTACATTGAGCGGAGAGGTACTTGTACATGGAGTGGAGATGTACTTGTACATGGAGCGGAGATGTACTTGTACATTGAGCGGAGAGGTACTTGTACATGGAGCGGAGATGTACTTGTACATGGAGCGGAGAGGTACTTGTACATGGAGCGGAGATGTACTTGTACATTGAGCGGAGAGGTACTTGTACATGGAGCGGAGAGGTACTTGTACATGGAGCGGAGAGGTACTTGTACATGGAGCGGAGAGGTACTTGTACATGGAGCGGAGAGGTACTTGTACATGGAGCGCAGATGTACTTGTACATTGAGCGGAGAGGTACTTGTACATGGAGCGGAGAGGTACTTGTACATGGAGCGGAGAGGTACTTGTACATGGAGCAGAGATGTACTTGTACATTGAGCGGAGAGGTACTTGTACATGGAGCAGAGATGTACTTGTACATGGAGCGGAGAGGTACTTGTACATGGAGCGGAGAGGTACTTGTACATTGAGCGGAGAGGTACTTGTACATTGAGCGGAGAGGTACTTGTACATTGAGCGGAGAGGTACTTGTACATGGAGCGCAGATGTACTTGTACATTGAGCGGAGAGGTACTTGTACATGGAGCGGAGAGGTACTTGTACATTGAGCGGAGAGGTACTTGTACATGGAGCGCAGATGTACTTGTACATTGAGCGGAGAGGTACTTGTACATGGAGCGGAGAGGTACTTGTACATTGAGCGGAGAGGTACTTGTACATGGAGCGGAGATGTACTTGTACATTGAGCGGAGAGGTACTTGTACATTGAGCGGAGAGGTACTTGTACATGGAGCGCAGATGTACTTGTACATTGAGCGGAGAGGTACTTGTACATGGAGCGGAGAGGTACTTGTACATTGAGCGGAGATGTACTTGTACATGGAGCGGAGAGGTACTTGTACATTGAGCGGAGAGGTACTTGTACATGGAGCGGAGAGGTACTTGTACATTGAGCGGAGAGGTACTTGTACATGGAGCGGAGAGGTACTTGTACATGGAGCGGAGAGGTACTTGTACATTGAGCGGAGAGGTACTTGTACATGGAGCGCAGATGTACTTGTACATTGAGCGGAGAGGTACTTGTACATGGAGCGGAGATGTACTTGTACATTGAGCGGAGATGTACTTGTACATGGAGCGGAGAGGTACTTGTACATGGAGCGGAGAGGTACTTGTACATGGAGCGGAGATGTACTTGTACATTGAGCGGAGAGGTACTTGTACATGGAGCGGAGAGGTACTTGTACATGGAGCGGAGATGTACTTGTACATGGAGCGGAGAGGTACTTGTACATGGAGCGGAGATGTACTTGTACATTGAGCGGAGAGGTACTTGTACATGGAGCAGAGATGTACTTGTACATGGAGCGGAGAGGTACTTGTACATGGAGCGGAGAGGTACTTGTACATGGAGCGGAGAGGTACTTGTACATGGAGCGGAGAGGTACTTGTACATTGAGCGGAGAGGTACTTGTACATGGAGCTAGGGCTGGGTATCGAGTTTCGATACTTACTTGGCACCGAAATGGAAACATCGATACTAAGGGGTATCGAAGCCTCCCTTGTCAATCGATACCAATTTTCGATACCAAAACAAAACAGCGTCATTGAGCCTATAAGCATGCGACATGCTTGCACGCCGCGCTCTAATACGGCTGGTGATTGGCTGTCATGTAGAGGCATGCAGGAAACGTTACGCCCACTTTAGCCGGTGTGTTTGTTGTGACTGTGAGCCAGGCGTGCGGTGCGGATAGTATACAAGAAGTTAGCCACTCAAGCTACTCCTATCCTGGATTACCATATGGCGAAGATGATGAAAAGCAGGAAAAGAAACAGAAACAACACGGACTGGTTTCCACAGACAAGATAAATAATTGAGAGGTGGGTCAGCTCAGCTTACCGCAAGTTAGCGGTTATCAGATCCCTCAGTCTGACAAATCCATGCATCTGGCTGTGAGTTGTAGCATTAGATCGTTTAATTAATTGCCGCCGTAACGTTATGCGCAAGCGGGCATTGTGTATTTTTAGCAACTCGTTAACAAACGCTGATGTCATGATAGTTTGTTGAATGTAAATGCGATTCATTTATATTGATTGGCTAGTCAGTGAAGTTGAGCTGTCTCATCAGATTTGACAAGAATGACGTTCTGTTGCAGCAGTGAGCACACTGATCTGCAACGCTAGCGTTAATGTTTAATTAATTAGCGTTATGTGCAAGCGGGCAGTTATCGCCCATGTATTTTTAGCAACTCGTTAACAAACGCTGATGTCATGATAGTTTGTTGAATATAAATGCGATTCACTTTGTGGCATATAAGGCTATATTGATAGGCTAGTCAATGCTCAACTAGTCTTCCATGCATGAAGTGGAGCCATCTCATCAGTTTGTACAAGAATAGAGTTCTGTTGCATCAGTGAGCATTAAACCCTGATTTGCAACTCTCTGTTTTGCACTGAAAACTATTCCACTGATTGTCAGGATCGGAGTGAGAAGTGTGGATCTAATCGCGGGTAGTTGATGAACACGGGAAACTTGGTAGGTCTGGAGAAGCCGGGGTGCTGTGGAACTTGGTAGCTTGAAAGCTGGGAGCTGCACTGTTCGGGGTTTGGGAACAGTTGGTTGCAGGTTGCAGACGTTGCTTGAGATTGGTATGATCCTAATTTAGATTATGAATCACTCGCCAGAGCCTGCCGGAACAGGCCTTTATAGATCCGAGCATGACACCACCTGTGCTATGACATCATACCGTTTGTGACATCATCAGAGACATGACATCACCTGTGCTATGACATCACTAGCGAAAGGCATGAAAGACACTTATGAACCACGACATCATCAGTGATCGATGACATCATAGTCGGGGTGACGACGTCAGAGTAGGAATGATGACGTCATCCTAACAGTACCCTCCCCTCAACAGACGTCACCTGGCGTCCAATGAGGCCATCAAGGATGGCATCTGTGAGACAAAAATCCGTAGGTTCTGGTGGAGGTGCTCTTCCGCAGGTGGTTAGACGCAGGTGGTTTGGCCCCAAAGGGGGTGTAAGAGAGTGAGGTGGACAGTGGAGGTGCTCCTCCCTAATACAGGATATCGAAGCCATAGATGGACCGATACGTGGATAGAACTTCCACCGGGTCCGGTGGATCCTCTGGGACCGGCCATCCCCCGGGGCACGATCCAAACATGGGAGGCTGGGGACCATCAAAAGGGTCAAATGCCGCCGTCTCCGAAGGCAGAGCCGCAGGGGGATCTGACACAGCGAGGCCTGCCCTCCCGACCTGTAGTTTGGGGAGGTCACCCACCGTCTCCTCCTTCAAACGCCTCTTATTTCTTCTTGCTCTTGACCGAGGGCTGACGACACTACGGGAGCCTCCCAGCATGAGTTGTTGGTCCAGCATGAGTTGTTGGTCAAGGACAGGAATTGGCTGCTGCTGGGGTACGGGCTCAGACTCGGCGAGGGGAAGGTCCACAGGTTGTGCCTCAGGTACAGGTTCAGACTCGGCGAGGGGCAGGTCCACAGGTTGTGCCTCAGGTTGTGCCTCAGGGCCAGTAGACTCGGAGGCCCCCTGCGGGGGGACGGAGCCGATCTGCAGGCAGCGATTGAACTTCCCAATGAGACGGTCGACAGTCCTCTCCAACTCGTTGAGACGGTTGGAGACATACTGCCACTCCTGGGTCCTGCAGGGAGCGCTACCCAACAGTACAGATCTTTCGGCTGGACACGTAGAGTCTTGATCCACTGAGAGTACCACGGGCCGGCGAGCGGTGGGACCACTTACTGGACGCCGGGAGCAGGAGGAGAGGTAATGCCCGGCTCGACCACAGTACAGGCAGCTCCGGCTGTCCAAACGGCGCTGCCTCTCCTCTGGTGTGATGCGAACCCTGCCGGTCAGATCGCGGTACAGATGGCTGCTGGGGCTCAAATGTGGCAGCCCCTGCTCTGGGATGACGCGAACTCCCCCCCAGAATACGCGCTTAGCAGCTGGAGGCGACCGAGAGGCAGGGCTAGAAGCCTTCCGCTTAGCAGCTGGAGGCGACCGAGAGGCAGGGCTAGAAGCAACGGCCGCAGTGACTGGGGGGGTAGCAGGTCTGGAAACCTCCGGGACGACAGTGCCCTCGGAAGCTGGGGCAGGAGGAGCGGAAGGCTGTGGAATGACACCCTCCGGGGGATTCAGTCCGTCGAGACGATCCAGCCGGCCAACCAGTTCCACGACAAGGGAAATCAGAGCCTGGGTTGTGCTAAGCAGGAGGGCGTGCCGATCATCAGCCTCTTTTAGAGAAGAAGGCAGAGTGATTCATACTGTCAGGATCGGAGTGAGAAGTGTGGATCTAATCGCGGGTAGTTGATGAACACGGGAAACTTGGTAGGTCTGGAGAAGCCGGGGTGCTGTGGAACTTGGTAGCTTGAAAGCTGGGAGCTGCACTGTTCGGGGTTTGGGAACAGTTGGTTGCAGGTTGCAGACGTTGCTTGAGATTGGTATGATCCTAATTTAGATTATGAATCACTCGCCAGAGCCTGCCGGAACAGGCCTTTATAGATCCGAGCATGACACCACCTGTGCTATGACATCATACCGTTTGTGACATCATCAGAGACATGACATCACCTGTGCTATGACATCACTAGCGAAAGGCATGAAAGACACTTATGAACCACGACATCATCAGTGATCGATGACATCATAGTCGGGGTGACGACGTCAGAGTAGGAATGATGACGTCATCCTAACACTGATTTATTTGTTTTAGCTACATTTCTTTCCTTTGTAGTACTCCAATATTTTTTGTAGGGACGGCAATACGTTTAGAGAACTTAAAGTTATGTTAAATACAGTAGGTTTTATTTTTTTCTGCTGTAAAACTTAAGATGGGGGGAAACTAAAGATTTGTAAAATAATTTCAATGTGTAATGCAGTTTTATTTTTGTTAAAATGGATTTTTCTAAAAATTGGTATCGAAAAAAGTATCGTTCAGGAACCGGTATCGAAATCCAAGTATCGAAACGGTATCGATATCGAAAAATTTTGAACGATACCCAGCCCTACATGGAGCGCAGATGTACTTGTACATTGAGCGGAGAGGTACTGGTACATGGAGCGGAGATGTACTTGTACATTGAGCGGAGAGGTACTTGTACATTGAGCGGAGAGGTACTTGTACATGGAGCGGAGATGTACTTGTACATTGAGCGGAGAGGTACTGGTACATGGAGCGGAGATGTACTTGTACATTGAGCGGAGAGGTACTTGTACATGGAGTGGAGATGTACTTGTACATTGAGCGGAGAGGTACTGGTACATGGAGCGGAGATGTACTTGTACATTGAGCGGAGAGGTACTTGTACATGGAGTGGAGATGTACTTGTACATTGAGCGGAGAGGTACTGGTACATGGAGCGGAGATGTACTTGTACATTGAGCGGAGAGGTACTTGTACATGGAGTGGAGATGTACTTGTACATGGAGCGGAGATGTACTTGTACATTGAGCGGAGAGGTACTTGTACATGGAGCGGAGATGTACTTGTACATGGAGCGGAGAGGTACTTGTACATGGAGCGGAGATGTACTTGTACATTGAGCGGAGAGGTACTTGTACATGGAGCGGAGAGGTACTTGTACATGGAGCGGAGAGGTACTTGTACATGGAGCGGAGAGGTACTTGTACATGGAGCGGAGAGGTACTTGTACATGGAGCGCAGATGTACTTGTACATTGAGCGGAGAGGTACTTGTACATGGAGCGGAGAGGTACTTGTACATGGAGCGGAGAGGTACTTGTACATGGAGCAGAGATGTACTTGTACATTGAGCGGAGAGGTACTTGTACATGGAGCAGAGATGTACTTGTACATGGAGCGGAGAGGTACTTGTACATGGAGCGGAGAGGTACTTGTACATTGAGCGGAGAGGTACTTGTACATTGAGCGGAGAGGTACTTGTACATTGAGCGGAGAGGTACTTGTACATGGAGCGCAGATGTACTTGTACATTGAGCGGAGAGGTACTTGTACATGGAGCGGAGAGGTACTTGTACATGGAGCGGAGAGGTATTTGTACATTGAGCGGAGAGGTACTTGTACATGGAGCGGAGAGGTACTTGTACATAGAGCGGAGAGGTACTTATACATGGAGCGGAGAGGTATTTGTACATTGAGCGGAGAGGTACTTGTACATGGAGCGGAGAGGTACTTGTACATGAGAGCGGAGAGGTATTTGTACATGGAGCGGAAAGGTACTGTCGACACTTGTACATTGAGCGGAGAGCTACTTGTACATGGAGCGGAGAGGTACTTGTACATGAGAGCGGAGAGGTACTTGTACATGGAGCGGAGAGGTATTTGTACATGGAGCGGAGAGGTACTGTCGACACTTGACATTGAGCGGAGAGGTACTTGTACATGGAGCGGAGAGGTACTTGTACATGAGAGCGGAGAGGTATTTGTACATGGAGCGGAGAGGTACTGTCGACACTTGACATTGAGCGGAGAGGTACTTGTACATGGAGCGGAGAGGTACTTGTACATTGAGCGGAGAGGTACTTGTACATGGAGCGGAGAGGTACTTGTACATGGAGCGGAGATGTACTTGTACATTGAGCGGAGAGGTACTTGTACATGGAGCGGAGAGGTACTTGTACATGGAGCGGAGAGGTACTTGTACATGGAGCGGAGAGGTACTTGTACATGGAGCGGAGAGGTACTTGTACATGGAGCGCAGATGTACTTGTACATTGAGCGGAGAGGTACTTGTACATGGAGCGGAGAGGTACTTGTACATGGAGCGGAGAGGTACTTGTACATGGAGCAGAGATGTACTTGTACATTGAGCGGAGAGGTACTTGTACATGGAGCAGAGATGTACTTGTACATGGAGCGGAGAGGTACTTGTACATGGAGCGGAGAGGTACTTGTACATTGAGCGGAGAGGTACTTGTACATTGAGCGGAGAGGTACTTGTACATTGAGCGGAGAGGTACTTGTACATGGAGCGCAGATGTACTTGTACATTGAGCGGAGAGGTACTTGTACATGGAGCGGAGAGGTACTTGTACATTGAGCGGAGAGGTACTTGTACATTGAGCGGAGAGGTACTTGTACATGGAGCGCAGATGTACTTGTACATTGAGCGGAGAGGTACTTGTACATGGAGCGGAGAGGTACTTGTACATTGAGCGGAGATGTACTTGTACATGGAGCGGAGAGGTACTTGTACATTGAGCGGAGAGGTACTTGTACATGGAGCGGAGAGGTACTTGTACATTGAGCGGAGAGGTACTTGTACATGGAGCGGAGAGGTACTTGTACATGGAGCGGAGAGGTACTTGTACATTGAGCGGAGAGGTACTTGTACATGGAGCGCAGATGTACTTGTACATTGAGCGGAGAGGTACTTGTACATGGAGCGGAGATGTACTTGTACATTGAGCGGAGATGTACTTGTACATGGAGCGGAGAGGTACTTGTACATGGAGCGGAGAGGTACTTGTACATGGAGCGGAGATGTACTTGTACATTGAGCGGAGAGGTACTTGTACATGGAGCGGAGAGGTACTTGTACATGGAGCGGAGATGTACTTGTACATGGAGCGGAGAGGTACTTGTACATGGAGCGGAGATGTACTTGTACATTGAGCGGAGAGGTACTTGTACATGGAGCAGAGATGTACTTGTACATGGAGCGGAGAGGTACTTGTACATGGAGCGGAGAGGTACTTGTACATGGAGCGGAGAGGTACTTGTACATGGAGCGGAGAGGTACTTGTACATTGAGCGGAGAGGTACTTGTACATTGAGCGGAGAGGTACTTGTACATGGAGCTAGGGCTGGGTATCGAGTTTCGATACTTACTTGGCACCGAAATGGAAACATCGATACTAAGGGGTATCGAAGCCTCCCTTGTCAATCGATACCAATTTTCGATACCAAAACAAAACAGCGTCATTGAGCCTATAAGCATGCGACATGCTTGCACGCCGCGCTCTAATACGGCTGGTGATTGGCTGTCATGTAGAGGCATGCAGGAAACGTTACGCCCACTTTAGCCGGTGTGTTTGTTGTGACTGTGAGCCAGGCGTGCGGTGCGGATAGTATACAAGAAGTTAGCCACTCAAGCTACTCCTATCCTGGATTACCATATGGCGAAGATGATGAAAAGCAGGAAAAGAAACAGAAACAACACGGACTGGTTTTCACAGACAAGAGAAATAATTGAGAGGTGGGTCAGCTCAGCTTACCGCAAGTTAGCGGTTATCAGATCCCTCAGTCTGACAAATCCATGCATCTGGCTGTGAGTTGTAGCATTAGATCGTTTAATTAATTGCCGCCGTAACGTTATGCGCAAGCGGGCATTGTGTATTTTTAGCAACTCGTTAACAAACGCTGATGTCATGATAGTTTGTTGAATGTAAATGCGATTCATTTATATTGATTGGCTAGTCAGTGAAGTTGAGCTGTCTCGTCAGATTTGACAAGAATGACGTTCTGTTGCAGCAGTGAGCACACTGATCTGCAACGCTAGCGTTAATGTTTAATTAATTAGCGTTATGTGCAAGCGGGCAGTTATCGCCCATGTATTTTTAGCAACTCGTTAACAAACGCTGATGTCATGATAGTTTGTTGAATATAAATGCGATTCACTTTGTGGCATATAAGGCTATATTGATAGGCTAGTCAATGCTCAACTAGTCTTCCATGCATGAAGTGGAGCCATCTCATCAGTTTGTACAAGAATAGAGTTCTGTTGCATCAGTGAGCATTAAAGCCTGATTTGCAACTCTCTGTTTTGCACTGAAAACTATTCCACTGATTTATTTGTTTTAGCTACATTTCTTTCCTTTGTAGTACTCCAATATTTTTTGTAGGGACGGCAATACGTTTAGAGAACTTAAAGTTATGTTAAATACAGTAGGTTTTATTTTTTTCTGCTGTAAAACTTAAGATGGGGGGAAACTAAAGATTTGTAAAATAATTTCAATGTGTAATGCAGTTTTATTTTTGTTAAAATGGATTTTTCTAAAAATTGGTATCGAAAAAAGTATCGTTCAGGAACCGGTATCGAAATCCAAGTATCGAAACGGTATCGATATCGAAAAATTTTGAACGATACCCAGCCCTACATGGAGCGCAGATGTACTTGTACATTGAGCGGAGAGGTACTGGTACATGGAGCGGAGATGTACTTGTACATTGAGCGGAGAGGTACTTGTACATTGAGCGGAGAGGTACTTGTACATGGAGCGGAGATGTACTTGTACATTGAGCGGAGAGGTACTGGTACATGGAGCGGAGATGTACTTGTACATTGAGCGGAGAGGTACTTGTACATGGAGTGGAGATGTACTTGTACATTGAGCGGAGAGGTACTGGTACATGGAGCGGAGATGTACTTGTACATTGAGCGGAGAGGTACTTGTACATGGAGTGGAGATGTACTTGTACATTGAGCGGAGAGGTACTGGTACATGGAGCGGAGATGTACTTGTACATTGAGCGGAGAGGTACTTGTACATGGAGTGGAGATGTACTTGTACATGGAGCGGAGATGTACTTGTACATTGAGCGGAGAGGTACTTGTACATGGAGCGGAGATGTACTTGTACATGGAGCGGAGAGGTACTTGTACATGGAGCGGAGATGTACTTGTACATTGAGCGGAGAGGTACTTGTACATGGAGCGGAGAGGTACTTGTACATGGAGCGGAGAGGTACTTGTACATGGAGCGGAGAGGTACTTGTACATGGAGCGGAGAGGTACTTGTACATGGAGCGCAGATGTACTTGTACATTGAGCGGAGAGGTACTTGTACATGGAGCGGAGAGGTACTTGTACATGGAGCGGAGAGGTACTTGTACATGGAGCAGAGATGTACTTGTACATTGAGCGGAGAGGTACTTGTACATGGAGCAGAGATGTACTTGTACATGGAGCGGAGAGGTACTTGTACATGGAGCGGAGAGGTACTTGTACATTGAGCGGAGAGGTACTTGTACATTGAGCGGAGAGGTACTTGTACATTGAGCGGAGAGGTACTTGTACATGGAGCGCAGATGTACTTGTACATTGAGCGGAGAGGTACTTGTACATGGAGCGGAGAGGTACTTGTACATTGAGCGGAGAGGTACTTGTACATGGAGCGCAGATGTACTTGTACATTGAGCGGAGAGGTACTTGTACATGGAGCGGAGAGGTACTTGTACATTGAGCGGAGAGGTACTTGTACATGGAGCGGAGATGTACTTGTACATTGAGCGGAGAGGTACTTGTACATTGAGCGGAGAGGTACTTGTACATGGAGCGCAGATGTACTTGTACATTGAGCGGAGAGGTACTTGTACATGGAGCGGAGAGGTACTTGTACATTGAGCGGAGATGTACTTGTACATGGAGCGGAGAGGTACTTGTACATTGAGCGGAGAGGTACTTGTACATGGAGCGGAGAGGTACTTGTACATTGAGCGGAGAGGTACTTGTACATGGAGCGGAGAGGTACTTGTACATGGAGCGGAGAGGTACTTGTACATTGAGCGGAGAGGTACTTGTACATGGAGCGCAGATGTACTTGTACATTGAGCGGAGAGGTACTTGTACATGGAGCGGAGATGTACTTGTACATTGAGCGGAGATGTACTTGTACATGGAGCGGAGAGGTACTTGTACATGGAGCGGAGAGGTACTTGTACATGGAGCGGAGATGTACTTGTACATTGAGCGGAGAGGTACTTGTACATGGAGCGGAGAGGTACTTGTACATGGAGCGGAGATGTACTTGTACATGGAGCGGAGAGGTACTTGTACATGGAGCGGAGATGTACTTGTACATTGAGCGGAGAGGTACTTGTACATGGAGCAGAGATGTACTTGTACATGGAGCGGAGAGGTACTTGTACATGGAGCGGAGAGGTACTTGTACATGGAGCGGAGAGGTACTTGTACATGGAGCGGAGAGGTACTTGTACATTGAGCGGAGAGGTACTTGTACATTGAGCGGAGAGGTACTTGTACATGGAGCTAGGGCTGGGTATCGAGTTTCGATACTTACTTGGCACCGAAATGGAAACATCGATACTAAGGGGTATCGAAGCCTCCCTTGTCAATCGATACCAATTTTCGATACCAAAACAAAACAGCGTCATTGAGCCTATAAGCATGCGACATGCTTGCACGCCGCGCTCTAATACGGCTGGTGATTGGCTGTCATGTAGAGGCATGCAGGAAACGTTACGCCCACTTTAGCCGGTGTGTTTGTTGTGACTGTGAGCCAGGCGTGCGGTGCGGATAGTATACAAGAAGTTAGCCACTCAAGCTACTCCTATCCTGGATTACCATATGGCGAAGATGATGAAAAGCAGGAAAAGAAACAGAAACAACACGGACTGGTTTCCACAGACAAGATAAATAATTGAGAGGTGGGTCAGCTCAGCTTACCGCAAGTTAGCGGTTATCAGATCCCTCAGTCTGACAAATCCATGCATCTGGCTGTGAGTTGTAGCATTAGATCGTTTAATTAATTGCCGCCGTAACGTTATGCGCAAGCGGGCATTGTGTATTTTTAGCAACTCGTTAACAAACGCTGATGTCATGATAGTTTGTTGAATGTAAATGCGATTCATTTATATTGATTGGCTAGTCAGTGAAGTTGAGCTGTCTCATCAGATTTGACAAGAATGACGTTCTGTTGCAGCAGTGAGCACACTGATCTGCAACGCTAGCGTTAATGTTTAATTAATTAGCGTTATGTGCAAGCGGGCAGTTATCGCCCATGTATTTTTAGCAACTCGTTAACAAACGCTGATGTCATGATAGTTTGTTGAATATAAATGCGATTCACTTTGTGGCATATAAGGCTATATTGATAGGCTAGTCAATGCTCAACTAGTCTTCCATGCATGAAGTGGAGCCATCTCATCAGTTTGTACAAGAATAGAGTTCTGTTGCATCAGTGAGCATTAAACCCTGATTTGCAACTCTCTGTTTTGCACTGAAAACTATTCCACTGATTGTCAGGATCGGAGTGAGAAGTGTGGATCTAATCGCGGGTAGTTGATGAACACGGGAAACTTGGTAGGTCTGGAGAAGCCGGGGTGCTGTGGAACTTGGTAGCTTGAAAGCTGGGAGCTGCACTGTTCGGGGTTTGGGAACAGTTGGTTGCAGGTTGCAGACGTTGCTTGAGATTGGTATGATCCTAATTTAGATTATGAATCACTCGCCAGAGCCTGCCGGAACAGGCCTTTATAGATCCGAGCATGACACCACCTGTGCTATGACATCATACCGTTTGTGACATCATCAGAGACATGACATCACCTGTGCTATGACATCACTAGCGAAAGGCATGAAAGACACTTATGAACCACGACATCATCAGTGATCGATGACATCATAGTCGGGGTGACGACGTCAGAGTAGGAATGATGACGTCATCCTAACAGTACCCTCCCCTCAACAGACGTCACCTGGCGTCCAATGAGGCCATCAAGGATGGCATCTGTGAGACAAAAATCCGTAGGTTCTGGTGGAGGTGCTCTTCCGCAGGTGGTTAGACGCAGGTGGTTTGGCCCCAAAGGGGGTGTAAGAGAGTGAGGTGGACAGTGGAGGTGCTCCTCCCTAATACAGGATATCGAAGCCATAGATGGACCGATACGTGGATAGAACTTCCACCGGGTCCGGTGGATCCTCTGGGACCGGCCATCCCCCGGGGCACGATCCAAACATGGGAGGCTGGGGACCATCAAAAGGGTCAAATGCCGCCGTCTCCGAAGGCAGAGCCGCAGGGGGATCTGACACAGCGAGGCCTGCCCTCCCGACCTGTAGTTTGGGGAGGTCACCCACCGTCTCCTCCTTCAAACGCCTCTTATTTCTTCTTGCTCTTGACCGAGGGCTGACGACACTACGGGAGCCTCCCAGCATGAGTTGTTGGTCCAGCATGAGTTGTTGGTCAAGGACAGGAATTGGCTGCTGCTGGGGTACGGGCTCAGACTCGGCGAGGGGAAGGTCCACAGGTTGTGCCTCAGGTACAGGTTCAGACTCGGCGAGGGGCAGGTCCACAGGTTGTGCCTCAGGTTGTGCCTCAGGGCCAGTAGACTCGGAGGCCCCCTGCGGGGGGACGGAGCCGATCTGCAGGCAGCGATTGAACTTCCCAATGAGACGGTCGACAGTCCTCTCCAACTCGTTGAGACGGTTGGAGACATACTGCCACTCCTGGGTCCTGCAGGGAGCGCTACCCAACAGTACAGATCTTTCGGCTGGACACGTAGAGTCTTGATCCACTGAGAGTACCACGGGCCGGCGAGCGGTGGGACCACTTACTGGACGCCGGGAGCAGGAGGAGAGGTAATGCCCGGCTCGACCACAGTACAGGCAGCTCCGGCTGTCCAAACGGCGCTGCCTCTCCTCTGGTGTGATGCGAACCCTGCCGGTCAGATCGCGGTACAGATGGCTGCTGGGGCTCAAATGTGGCAGCCCCTGCTCTGGGATGACGCGAACTCCCCCCCAGAATACGCGCTTAGCAGCTGGAGGCGACCGAGAGGCAGGGCTAGAAGCCTTCCGCTTAGCAGCTGGAGGCGACCGAGAGGCAGGGCTAGAAGCAACGGCCGCAGTGACTGGGGGGGTAGCAGGTCTGGAAACCTCCGGGACGACAGTGCCCTCGGAAGCTGGGGCAGGAGGAGCGGAAGGCTGTGGAATGACACCCTCCGGGGGATTCAGTCCGTCGAGACGATCCAGCCGGCCAACCAGTTCCACGACAAGGGAAATCAGAGCCTGGGTTGTGCTAAGCAGGAGGGCGTGCCGATCATCAGCCTCTTTTAGAGAAGAAGGCAGAGTGATTCATACTGTCAGGATCGGAGTGAGAAGTGTGGATCTAATCGCGGGTAGTTGATGAACACGGGAAACTTGGTAGGTCTGGAGAAGCCGGGGTGCTGTGGAACTTGGTAGCTTGAAAGCTGGGAGCTGCACTGTTCGGGGTTTGGGAACAGTTGGTTGCAGGTTGCAGACGTTGCTTGAGATTGGTATGATCCTAATTTAGATTATGAATCACTCGCCAGAGCCTGCCGGAACAGGCCTTTATAGATCCGAGCATGACACCACCTGTGCTATGACATCATACCGTTTGTGACATCATCAGAGACATGACATCACCTGTGCTATGACATCACTAGCGAAAGGCATGAAAGACACTTATGAACCACGACATCATCAGTGATCGATGACATCATAGTCGGGGTGACGACGTCAGAGTAGGAATGATGACGTCATCCTAACACTGATTTATTTGTTTTAGCTACATTTCTTTCCTTTGTAGTACTCCAATATTTTTTGTAGGGACGGCAATACGTTTAGAGAACTTAAAGTTATGTTAAATACAGTAGGTTTTATTTTTTTCTGCTGTAAAACTTAAGATGGGGGGAAACTAAAGATTTGTAAAATAATTTCAATGTGTAATGCAGTTTTATTTTTGTTAAAATGGATTTTTCTAAAAATTGGTATCGAAAAAAGTATCGTTCAGGAACCGGTATCGAAATCCAAGTATCGAAACGGTATCGATATCGAAAAATTTTGAACGATACCCAGCCCTACATGGAGCGCAGATGTACTTGTACATTGAGCGGAGAGGTACTGGTACATGGAGCGGAGATGTACTTGTACATTGAGCGGAGAGGTACTTGTACATTGAGCGGAGAGGTACTTGTACATGGAGCGGAGATGTACTTGTACATTGAGCGGAGAGGTACTGGTACATGGAGCGGAGATGTACTTGTACATTGAGCGGAGAGGTACTTGTACATGGAGTGGAGATGTACTTGTACATTGAGCGGAGAGGTACTGGTACATGGAGCGGAGATGTACTTGTACATTGAGCGGAGAGGTACTTGTACATGGAGTGGAGATGTACTTGTACATTGAGCGGAGAGGTACTGGTACATGGAGCGGAGATGTACTTGTACATTGAGCGGAGAGGTACTTGTACATGGAGTGGAGATGTACTTGTACATGGAGCGGAGATGTACTTGTACATTGAGCGGAGAGGTACTTGTACATGGAGCGGAGATGTACTTGTACATGGAGCGGAGAGGTACTTGTACATGGAGCGGAGATGTACTTGTACATTGAGCGGAGAGGTACTTGTACATGGAGCGGAGAGGTACTTGTACATGGAGCGGAGAGGTACTTGTACATGGAGCGGAGAGGTACTTGTACATGGAGCGGAGAGGTACTTGTACATGGAGCGCAGATGTACTTGTACATTGAGCGGAGAGGTACTTGTACATGGAGCGGAGAGGTACTTGTACATGGAGCGGAGAGGTACTTGTACATGGAGCAGAGATGTACTTGTACATTGAGCGGAGAGGTACTTGTACATGGAGCAGAGATGTACTTGTACATGGAGCGGAGAGGTACTTGTACATGGAGCGGAGAGGTACTTGTACATTGAGCGGAGAGGTACTTGTACATTGAGCGGAGAGGTACTTGTACATTGAGCGGAGAGGTACTTGTACATGGAGCGCAGATGTACTTGTACATTGAGCGGAGAGGTACTTGTACATGGAGCGGAGAGGTACTTGTACATGGAGCGGAGAGGTATTTGTACATTGAGCGGAGAGGTACTTGTACATGGAGCGGAGAGGTACTTGTACATAGAGCGGAGAGGTACTTATACATGGAGCGGAGAGGTATTTGTACATTGAGCGGAGAGGTACTTGTACATGGAGCGGAGAGGTACTTGTACATGAGAGCGGAGAGGTATTTGTACATGGAGCGGAAAGGTACTGTCGACACTTGTACATTGAGCGGAGAGCTACTTGTACATGGAGCGGAGAGGTACTTGTACATGAGAGCGGAGAGGTACTTGTACATGGAGCGGAGAGGTATTTGTACATGGAGCGGAGAGGTACTGTCGACACTTGACATTGAGCGGAGAGGTACTTGTACATGGAGCGGAGAGGTACTTGTACATGAGAGCGGAGAGGTATTTGTACATGGAGCGGAGAGGTACTGTCGACACTTGACATTGAGCGGAGAGGTACTTGTACATGGAGCGGAGAGGTACTTGTACATGGAGCGGAGAGGTACTTGTACATGGACCGGAGAGGTACTTGTACATGGAGCGGAGAGGTACTTGTACATGGAGCGGAGATGTACTTGTACATTGAGCGGAGAGGTACTTGTACATGGAGCAGAGATGTACTTGTACATGGAGCGGAGATGTACTTGTACATTGAGCGGAGAGGTACTTGTACATGGAGCGGAGAGGTACTTGTACATGGAGCGGAGATGTACTTGTACATGGAGTGGAGAGGTACTTGTACATGGAGCGGAGATGTACTTGTACATTGAGCGGAGAGGTACTTGTACATGGAGCAGAGATGTACTTGTACATGGAGCGGAGAGGTACTTGTACATGGAGCGGAGAGGTACTTGTACATGGAGCGGAGAGGTACTTGTACATGGAGCGGAGAGGTACTTGTACATGGAGCGGAGATGTACTTGTACATGGAGCGGAGAGGTACTTGTACATGGAGCGGAGATGTACTTGTACATTGAGCGGAGAGGTACTTGTACATGGAGCGGAGAGGTACTTGTACATGGAGCGGAGATGTACTTGTACATGGAGCGGAGAGGTACTTGTACATGGAGCGGAGAGGTACTTGTACATGGAGCGGAGATGTACTTGTACATGGAGCGGAGAGGTACTTGTACATTGAGCGGAGAGGTACTTGTACATTGAGCGGAGAGGTACTTGTACATGGAGCAGAGATGTACTTGTACATGGAGCGGAGAGGTACTTGTACATGGAGCGGAGAGGTACTTGTACATGGAGCGGAGAGGTACTTGTACATGGAGCGGAGAGGTACTTGTACATGGAGCGGAGAGGTACTTGTACATTGAGCGGAGAGGTACTTGTACATGGAGCTAGGGCTGGGTATCGAGTTTCGATACTTACTTGGCACCGAAATGGAAACATCGATACTAAGGGGTATCGAAGCCTCCCTTGTCAATCGATACCAATTTTCGATACCAAAACAAAACAGCGTCATTGAGCCTATAAGCATGCGACATGCTTGCACGCCGCGCTCTAATACGGCTGGTGATTGGCTGTCATGTAGAGGCATGCAGGAAACGTTACGCCCACTTTAGCCGGTGTGTTTGTTGTGACTGTGAGCCAGGCGTGCGGTGCGGATAGTATACAAGAAGTTAGCCACTCAAGCTACTCCTATCCTGGATTACCATATGGCGAAGATGATGAAAAGCAGGAAAAGAAACAGAAACAACACGGACTGGTTTCCACAGACAAGAGAAATAATTGAGAGGTGGGTCAGCTCAGCTTACCGCAAGTTAGCGGTTATCAGATCCCTCAGTCTGACAAATCCATGCATCTGGCTGTGAGTTGTAGCATTAGATCGTTTAATTAATTGCCGCCGTAACGTTATGCGCAAGCGGGCATTGTGTATTTTTAGCAACTCGTTAACAAACGCTGATGTCATGATAGTTTGTTGAATGTAAATGCGATTCATTTATATTGATTGGCTAGTCAGTGAAGTTGAGCTGTCTCGTCAGATTTGACAAGAATGACGTTCTGTTGCAGCAGTGAGCACACTGATCTGCAACGCTAGCGTTAATGTTTAATTAATTAGCGTTATGTGCAAGCGGGCAGTTATCGCCCATGTATTTTTAGCAACTCGTTAACAAACGCTGATGTCATGATAGTTTGTTGAATATAAATGCGATTCACTTTGTGGCATATAAGGCTATATTGATAGGCTAGTCAATGCTCAACTAGTCTTCCATGCATGAAGTGGAGCCATCTCATCAGTTTGTACAAGAATAGAGTTCTGTTGCATCAGTGAGCATTAAACCCTGATTTGCAACTCTCTGTTTTGCACTGAAAACTATTCCACTGATTTATTTGTTTTAGCTACATTTCTTTCCTTTGTAGTACTCCAATATTTTTTGTAGGGACGGCAATACGTTTAGAGAACTTAAAGTTATGTTAAATACAGTAGGTTTTATTTTTTTCTGCTGTAAAACTTAAGATGGGGGGAAACTAAAGATTTGTAAAATAATTTCAATGTGTAATGCAGTTTTATTTTTGTTAAAATGGATTTTTCTAAAAATTGGTATCGAAAAAAGTATCGTTCAGGAACCGGTATCGAAATCCAAGTATCGAAACGGTATCGATATCGAAAAATTTTGAACGATACCCAGCCCTACATGGAGCGCAGATGTACTTGTACATTGAGCGGAGAGGTACTGGTACATGGAGCGGAGATGTACTTGTACATTGAGCGGAGAGGTACTTGTACATTGAGCGGAGAGGTACTTGTACATGGAGCGGAGATGTACTTGTACATTGAGCGGAGAGGTACTGGTACATGGAGCGGAGATGTACTTGTACATTGAGCGGAGAGGTACTTGTACATGGAGTGGAGATGTACTTGTACATTGAGCGGAGAGGTACTGGTACATGGAGCGGAGATGTACTTGTACATTGAGCGGAGAGGTACTTGTACATGGAGTGGAGATGTACTTGTACATTGAGCGGAGAGGTACTGGTACATGGAGCGGAGGTGTACTTGTACATTGAGCGGAGAGGTACTTGTACATGGAGTGGAGATGTACTTGTACATGGAGCGGAGATGTACTTGTACATTGAGCGGAGAGGTACTTGTACATGGAGCGGAGATGTACTTGTACATGGAGCGGAGAGGTACTTGTACATGGAGCGGAGAGGTACTTGTACATGGAGCGGAGATGTACTTGTACATGGAGCGGAGATGTACTTGTACATGGAGCGGAGAGGTACTTGTACATGGAGCGGAGAGGTACTTATACATTGAGCGGAGACGTACTTGTACATGGAGCGGAGATGTACTTGTACATTGAGCGGAGAGGTACTTGTACATTGAGCGGAGAGGTACTGGTACATGGAGCGGAGATGTACTTGTACATTGAGCGGAGAGGTACTTGTACATGGAGCGGAGAGGTACTTGTACATTGAGCGGAGAGGTACTTGTACATTGAGCGGAGACGTACTTGTACATTGAGCGGAGATGTACTTGTACATTGAGCGGAGATGTACTTGTACATTGAGCGGAGAGGTACTGGTACATGGAGCGGAGAGGTACTTGTACATGGAGCGGAGAGGTATTTGTACATGGAGCGGAGAGGTATTTGTACATGGAGCGGAGAGGTACTTGTACATTGAGCGGAGAGGTACTTGTACATGGAGCGGAGAGGTACTTGTACATGGAGCGGAGAGGTACTTGTACATGTAGCGGAGAGGTGCTTGTACATGGAGCGGAGAGGTACTTGTACATGGAGCGGAGAGGTATTTGTACATGGAGCGGAGAGGTACTTGTACATGGAGCGGAGAGGTACTTGTACATTCAGCGGAGAGGTACTTGTACATTGAGCGGAGAGGTACTTGTAGATGGAGCGGAGAGGTACTGTCGACACTTGTACATTGAGCGGAGAGGTACTTGTACATGGAGCGGAGAGGTACTTGTACATGGAGCGGAGAGGTACTGTCGACACTTGTACATTGAGCGGAGAGGTACTTGTACATGGAGCGGAGAGGTACTTGTACATGGAGCGGAGATGTACTTGTACAGGGAGCGGAGAGGTACTTGTACATTGAGCGGAGAGGTACTTGTACATGGAGCGGAGAGGTACTTGTACATGGAGCGGAGAGGTACTTGTACATGGAGCGGAGAGGTACTTGTACATTGAGCGGAGATGTACTTGTACATGGAGCGGAGATGTACTTGTACATGGATCGGAGAGGTACTTGTACATGAGAGAGGAGAGGTACTGTCGACACTTGTACATTGAGCGTAGAGGTACTGTCGACACTTGTACATTGAGCGGAGAGGTACTTGTACATGGAGCGGAGAGGTACTGTCGACACTTGTACATTGAGCGGAGAGGTACTTGTACATTGAGCGGAGAGGTACTTGTACATGGAGCGGAGAGGTACTTGTACATGAGAGCGGAGAGGTACTTGTACATGGAGCGGAGAGGTACTTGTACATTGAGCGGAGAGGTACTGTCGACACTTGTACATTCAGCGGAGAGGTACTTGTACATGGAGCGGAGAGGTACTGTCGATACTTGACATTGAGCGGAGAGGTACTTGTACATGGAGCGGAGAGGTACTTGTACATGGAGCGGAGAGGTACTTGTACATGGAGCGGAGAGGTACTTGTACATTGAGCGGATAGGTACTTGTACATGGAGCGGAGAGGTACTTGTACATTGAGCGGAGAGGTACTTGTACATGGAGCGGAGAGGTACTTGTACATGGAGCGGAGAGGTACTTGTACATGGAGCGGAGAGGTACTTGTACATGGAGCGGAGAGGTACTTGTACATTGAGCGGAGATGTACTTGTACATGGAGCGGAGATGTACTTGTACATGGATCGGAGAGGTACTTGTACATGAGAGCGGAGAGGTACTGTCGACACTTGTACATTGAGCGTAGAGGTACTGTCGACACTTGTACATTGAGCGGAGAGGTACTTGTACATGGAGCGGAGAGGTACTGTCGACACTTGTACATTGAGCGGAGAGGTACTTGTACATTGAGCGGAGAGGTACTTGTACATGGAGCGCAGAGGTACTTGTACATTGAGCGGAGAGGTACTTGTACATGGAGCGGAGAGGTACTTGTACATGAGAGCGGAGAGGTACTTGTACATGGAGCGGAGAGGTACTTGTACATTGAGCGGAGAGGTACTGTCGACACTTGTACATTCAGCGGAGAGGTACTTGTACATGGAGCGGAGAGGTACTGTCGATACTTGACATTGAGCGGAGAGGTACTTGTACATGGAGCGGAGAGGTATTTGTACATTGAGCGGAGAGGTACTTGTACATTGAGCGGAGAGGTACTGTCGACACTTGTACATTCAGCGGAGAGCTACTTGTACATGGAGCGGAGAGGTATTTGTACATTGAGCGGAGAGGTACTTGTACATGGAGCGGAGAGGTACTTGTACATAGAGCGGAGAGGTACTTATACATGGAGCGGAGAGGTATTTGTACATTGAGCGGAGAGGTACTTGTACATGGAGCGGAGAGGTACTTGTACATGAGAGCGGAGAGGTATTTGTACATGGAGCGGAAAGGTACTGTCGACACTTGTACATTGAGCGGAGAGCTACTTGTACATGGAGCGGAGAGGTACTTGTACATGAGAGCGGAGAGGTACTTGTACATGGAGCGGAGAGGTATTTGTACATGGAGCGGAGAGGTACTGTCGACACTTGACATTGAGCGGAGAGGTACTTGTACATGGAGCGGAGAGGTACTTGTACATGAGAGCGGAGAGGTATTTGTACATGGAGCGGAGAGGTACTGTCGACACTTGACATTGAGCGGAGAGGTACTTGTACATGGAGCGGAGAGGTACTTGTACATGGAGCGGAGAGGTACTTGTACATGGACCGGAGAGGTACTTGTACATGGAGCGGAGAGGTACTTGTACATGGAGCGGAGATGTACTTGTACATTGAGCGGAGAGGTACTTGTACATGGAGCAGAGATGTACTTGTACATGGAGCGGAGATGTACTTGTACATTGAGCGGAGAGGTACTTGTACATGGAGCGGAGAGGTACTTGTACATGGAGCGGAGATGTACTTGTACATGGAGCGGAGAGGTACTTGTACATGGAGCGGAGATGTACTTGTACATTGAGCGGAGAGGTACTTGTACATGGAGCAGAGATGTACTTGTACATGGAGCGGAGAGGTACTTGTACATGGAGCGGAGAGGTACTTGTACATGGAGCGGAGAGGTACTTGTACATGGAGCGGAGAGGTACTTGTACATTGAGCGGAGAGGTACTTGTACATGGAGCGGAGAGGTACTTGTACATTGAGCGGAGAGGTACTTGTACATGGAGCGGAGAGGTACTTGTACATGGAGCGGAGAGGTACTTGTACATGGAGCGGAGAGGTACTTGTACATGGAGCGGAGAGGTACTTGTACATTGAGCGGAGATGTACTTGTACATGGAGCGGAGATGTACTTGTACATGGATCGGAGAGGTACTTGTACATGAGAGCGGAGAGGTACTGTCGACACTTGTACATTGAGCGTAGAGGTACTGTCGACACTTGTACATTGAGCGGAGAGGTACTTGTACATGGAGCGGAGAGGTACTGTCGACACTTGTACATTGAGCGGAGAGGTACTTGTACATTGAGCGGAGAGGTACTTGTACATGGAGCGCAGAGGTACTTGTACATTGAGCGGAGAGGTACTTGTACATGGAGCGGAGAGGTACTTGTACATGAGAGCGGAGAGGTACTTGTACATGGAGCGGAGAGGTACTTGTACATTGAGCGGAGAGGTACTGTCGACACTTGTACATTCAGCGGAGAGGTACTTGTACATGGAGCGGAGAGGTACTGTCGATACTTGACATTGAGCGGAGAGGTACTTGTACATGGAGCGGAGAGGTATTTGTACATTGAGCGGAGAGGTACTTGTACATTGAGCGGAGAGGTACTGTCGACACTTGTACATTCAGCGGAGAGCTACTTGTACATGGAGCGGAGAGGTATTTGTACATTGAGCGGAGAGGTACTTGTACATGGAGCGGAGAGGTACTTGTACATAGAGCGGAGAGGTACTTATACATGGAGCGGAGAGGTATTTGTACATTGAGCGGAGAGGTACTTGTACATGGAGCGGAGAGGTACTTGTACATGAGAGCGGAGAGGTATTTGTACATGGAGCGGAAAGGTACTGTCGACACTTGTACATTGAGCGGAGAGCTACTTGTACATGGAGCGGAGAGGTACTTGTACATGAGAGCGGAGAGGTACTTGTACATGGAGCGGAGAGGTATTTGTACATGGAGCGGAGAGGTACTGTCGACACTTGACATTGAGCGGAGAGGTACTTGTACATGGAGCGGAGAGGTACTTGTACATGAGAGCGGAGAGGTATTTGTACATGGAGCGGAGAGGTACTGTCGACACTTGACATTGAGCGGAGAGGTACTTGTACATGGAGCGGAGAGGTACTTGTACATGGAGCGGAGAGGTACTTGTACATGGACCGGAGAGGTACTTGTACAAGGAGCGGAGAGGTACTTGTACATGGAGCGGAGATGTACTTGTACATTGAGCGGAGAGGTACTTGTACATGGAGCAGAGATGTACTTGTACATGGAGCGGAGATGTACTTGTACATTGAGCGGAGAGGTACTTGTACATGGAGCGGAGAGGTACTTGTACATGGAGCGGAGATGTACTTGTACATGGAGCGGAGAGGTATTTGTACATGGAGCGGAGAGGTACTGTCGACACTTGACATTGAGCGGAGAGGTACTTGTACATGGAGCGGAGAGGTACTTGTACATGAGAGCGGAGAGGTATTTGTACATGGAGCGGAGAGGTACTGTCGACACTTGACATTGAGCGGAGAGGTACTTGTACATGGAGCGGAGAGGTACTTGTACATGGAGCGGAGAGGTACTTGTACATGGACCGGAGAGGTACTTGTACATGGAGCGGAGAGGTACTTGTACATGGAGCGGAGATGTACTTGTACATTGAGCGGAGAGGTACTTGTACATGGAGCAGAGATGTACTTGTACATGGAGCAGAGATGTACTTGTACATTGAGCGGAGAGGTACTTGTACATGGAGCGGAGAGGTACTTGTACATGGAGCGGAGATGTACTTGTACATGGAGCGGAGAGGTACTTGTACATGGAGCGGAGATGTACTTGTACATTGAGCGGAGAGGTACTTGTACATGGAGCGGAGAGGTACTTGTACATGAGAGCGGAGAGGTACTTGTACATGGAGCGGAGAGGTACTTGTACATTGAGCGGAGAGGTACTGTCGACACTTGTACATTCAGCGGAGAGGTACTTGTACATGGAGCGGAGAGGTACTGTCGATACTTGACATTGAGCGGAGAGGTACTTGTACATGGAGCGGAGAGGTATTTGTACATTGAGCGGAGAGGTACTTGTACATTGAGCGGAGAGGTACTGTCGACACTTGTACATTCAGCGGAGAGCTACTTGTACATGGAGCGGAGAGGTATTTGTACATTGAGCGGAGAGGTACTTGTACATGGAGCGGAGAGGTACTTGTACATAGAGCGGAGAGGTACTTATACATGGAGCGGAGAGGTATTTGTACATTGAGCGGAGAGGTACTTGTACATGGAGCGGAGAGGTACTTGTACATGAGAGCGGAGAGGTATTTGTACATGGAGCGGAAAGGTACTGTCGACACTTGTACATTGAGCGGAGAGCTACTTGTACATGGAGCGGAGAGGTACTTGTACATGAGAGCGGAGAGGTACTTGTACATGGAGCGGAGAGGTATTTGTACATGGAGCGGAGAGGTACTGTCGACACTTGACATTGAGCGGAGAGGTACTTGTACATGGAGCGGAGAGGTACTTGTACATGAGAGCGGAGAGGTATTTGTACATGGAGCGGAGAGGTACTGTCGACACTTGACATTGAGCGGAGAGGTACTTGTACATGGAGCGGAGAGGTACTTGTACATGGAGCGGAGAGGTACTTGTACATGGACCGGAGAGGTACTTGTACATGGAGCGGAGAGGTACTTGTACATGGAGCGGAGATGTACTTGTACATTGAGCGGAGAGGTACTTGTACATGGAGCAGAGATGTACTTGTACATGGAGCGGAGATGTACTTGTACATTGAGCGGAGAGGTACTTGTACATGGAGCGGAGAGGTACTTGTACATGGAGCGGAGATGTACTTGTACATGGAGCGGAGAGGTACTTGTACATGGAGCGGAGATGTACTTGTACATTGAGCGGAGAGGTACTTGTACATGGAGCAGAGATGTACTTGTACATGGAGCGGAGAGGTACTTGTACATGGAGCGGAGAGGTACTTGTACATGGAGCGGAGAGGTACTTGTACATGGAGCGGAGAGGTACTTGTACATTGAGCGGAGAGGTACTTGTACATGGAGCGGAGAGGTACTTGTACATTGAGCGGAGAGGTACTTGTACATGGAGCGGAGAGGTACTTGTACATGGAGCGGAGAGGTACTTGTACATGGAGCGGAGAGGTACTTGTACATGGAGCGGAGATGTACTTGTACATGGAGCGGAGATGTACTTGTACATGGATCGGAGAGGTACTTGTACATGAGAGCGGAGAGGTACTGTCGACACTTGTACATTGAGCGTAGAGGTACTGTCGACACTTGTACATTGAGCGGAGAGGTACTTGTACATGGAGCGGAGAGGTACTGTCGACACTTGTACATTGAGCGGAGAGGTACTTGTACATTGAGCGGAGAGGTACTTGTACATGGAGCGCAGAGGTACTTGTACATTGAGCGGAGAGGTACTTGTACATGGAGCGGAGAGGTACTTGTACATGAGAGCGGAGAGGTACTTGTACATGGAGCGGAGAGGTACTTGTACATTGAGCGGAGAGGTACTGTCGACACTTGTACATTCAGCGGAGAGGTACTTGTACATGGAGCGGAGAGGTACTGTCGATACTTGACATTGAGCGGAGAGGTACTTGTACATGGAGCGGAGAGGTATTTGTACATTGAGCGGAGAGGTACTTGTACATTGAGCGGAGAGGTACTGTCGACACTTGTACATTCAGCGGAGAGCTACTTGTACATGGAGCGGAGAGGTATTTGTACATTGAGCGGAGAGGTACTTGTACATGGAGCGGAGAGGTACTTGTACATAGAGCGGAGAGGTACTTATACATGGAGCGGAGAGGTATTTGTACATTGAGCGGAGAGGTACTTGTACATGGAGCGGAGAGGTACTTGTACATGAGAGCGGAGAGGTATTTGTACATGGAGCGGAAAGGTACTGTCGACACTTGTACATTGAGCGGAGAGCTACTTGTACATGGAGCGGAGAGGTACTTGTACATGAGAGCGGAGAGGTACTTGTACATGGAGCGGAGAGGTATTTGTACATGGAGCGGAGAGGTACTGTCGACACTTGACATTGAGCGGAGAGGTACTTGTACATGGAGCGGAGAGGTACTTGTACATGAGAGCGGAGAGGTATTTGTACATGGAGCGGAGAGGTACTGTCGACACTTGACATTGAGCGGAGAGGTACTTGTACATGGAGCGGAGAGGTACTTGTACATGGAGCGGAGAGGTACTTGTACATGGACCGGAGAGGTACTTGTACATGGAGCGGAGAGGTACTTGTACATGGAGCGGAGATGTACTTGTACATTGAGCGGAGAGGTACTTGTACATGGAGCAGAGATGTACTTGTACATGGAGCGGAGATGTACTTGTACATTGAGCGGAGAGGTACTTGTACATGGAGCGGAGAGGTACTTGTACATGGAGCGGAGATGTACTTGTACATGGAGCGGAGAGGTATTTGTACATGGAGCGGAGAGGTACTGTCGACACTTGACATTGAGCGGAGAGGTACTTGTACATGGAGCGGAGAGGTACTTGTACATGAGAGCGGAGAGGTATTTGTACATGGAGCGGAGAGGTACTGTCGACACTTGACATTGAGCGGAGAGGTACTTGTACATGGAGCGGAGAGGTACTTGTACATGGAGCGGAGAGGTACTTGTACATGGACCGGAGAGGTACTTGTACATGGAGCGGAGAGGTACTTGTACATGGAGCGGAGATGTACTTGTACATTGAGCGGAGAGGTACTTGTACATGGAGCAGAGATGTACTTGTACATGGAGCAGAGATGTACTTGTACATTGAGCGGAGAGGTACTTGTACATGGAGCGGAGAGGTACTTGTACATGGAGCGGAGATGTACTTGTACATGGAGCGGAGAGGTACTTGTACATGGAGCGGAGATGTACTTGTACATTGAGCGGAGAGGTACTTGTACATGGAGCAGAGATGTACTTGTACATGGAGCGGAGAGGTACTTGTACATGGAGCGGAGAGGTACTTGTACATGGAGCGGAGAGGTACTTGTACATGGAGCGGAGAGGTACTTGTACATTGAGCGGAGAGGTACTGTCGACACTTGTGCATTCAGCGGAGAGGTACTTGTACATGGAGCGGAGAGGTACTGTCGATACTTGACATTGAGCGGAGAGGTACTTGTACATGGAGCGGAGAGGTATTTGTACATTGAGCGGAGAGGTACTTGTACATTGAGCGGAGAGGTACTGTCGACACTTGTACATTCAGCGGAGAGCTACTTGTACATGGAGCGGAGAGGTATTTGTACATTGAGCGGAGAGGTACTTGTACATGGAGCGGAGAGGTACTTGTACATTGAGCGGAGAGGTACTGTCGACACTTGTGCATTCAGCGGAGAGGTACTTGTACATGGAGCGGAGAGGTACTGTCGATACTTGACATTGAGCGGAGAGGTACTTGTACATGGAGCGGAGAGGTATTTGTACATTGAGCGGAGAGGTACTTGTACATTGAGCGGAGAGGTACTGTCGACACTTGTACATTCAGCGGAGAGCTACTTGTACATGGAGCGGAGAGGTATTTGTACATTGAGCGGAGAGGTACTTGTACATGGAGCGGAGAGGTACTTGTACATGGAGCGGAGAGGTACTTGTACATAGAGCGGAGAGGTACTGTCGACACTTGTACATTGAGCGTAGAGGTACTGTCGACACTTGTACATTGAGCGGAGAGGTACTTGTACATGGAGCGGAGAGGTACTGTCGACACTTGTACATTGAGCGGAGAGGTACTTGTACATGGAGCGGAGAGGTACTTGTACATGGAGCGGAGATGTACTTGTACATGGAGCGGAGAGGTACTTGTACATGGAGCGGAGATGTACTTGTACATTGAGCGGAGAGGTACTTGTACATGGAGCAGAGATGTACTTGTACATGGAGCGGAGAGGTACTTGTACATGGAGCGGAGAGGTACTTGTACATGGAGCGGAGAGGTACTTGTACATGGAGCGGAGAGGTACTTGTACATGGAGCGGAGATGTACTTGTACATGGAGCGGAGAGGTACTTGTACATGGAGCGGAGATGTACTTGTACATTGAGCGGAGAGGTACTTGTACATGGAGCGGAGAGGTACTTGTACATGGAGCGGAGATGTACTTGTACATGGAGCGGAGAGGTACTTGTACATGGAGCGGAGAGGTACTTGTACATGGAGCGGAGATGTACTTGTACATGGAGCGGAGAGGTACTTGTACATGGAGCGGAGATGTACTTGTACATTGAGCGGAGAGGTACTTGTACATGGAGCAGAGATGTACTTGTACATGGAGCGGAGAGGTACTTGTACATGGAGCGGAGAGGTACTTGTACATGGAGCGGAGAGGTACTTGTACATGGAGCGGAGAGGTACTTGTACATTGAGCGGAGAGGTACTTGTACATTGAGCGGAGAGGTACTTGTACATGGAGCTAGGGCTGGGTATCGAGTTTCGATACTTACTTGGCACCGAAATGGAAACATCGATACTAAGGGGTATCGAAGCCTCCCTTGTCAATCGATACCAATTTTCGATACCAAAACAAAACAGCGTCATTGAGCCTATAAGCATGCGACATGCTTGCACGCCGCGCTCTAATACGGCTGGTGATTGGCTGTCATGTAGAGGCATGCAGGAAACGTTACGCCCACTTTAGCCGGTGTGTTTGTTGTGACTGTGAGCCAGGCGTGCGGTGCGGATAGTATACAAGAAGTTAGCCACTCAAGCTACTCCTATCCTGGATTACCATATGGCGAAGATGATGAAAAGCAGGAAAAGAAACAGAAACAACACGGACTGGTTTCCACAGACAAGAGAAATAATTGAGAGGTGGGTCAGCTCAGCTTACCGCAAGTTAGCGGTTATCAGATCCCTCAGTCTGACAAATCCATGCATCTGGCTGTGAGTTGTAGCATTAGATCGTTTAATTAATTGCCGCCGTAACGTTATGCGCAAGCGGGCATTGTGTATTTTTAGCAACTCGTTAACAAACGCTGATGTCATGATAGTTTGTTGAATGTAAATGCGATTCATTTATATTGATTGGCTAGTCAGTGAAGTTGAGCTGTCTCGTCAGATTTGACAAGAATGACGTTCTGTTGCAGCAGTGAGCACACTGATCTGCAACGCTAGCGTTAATGTTTAATTAATTAGCGTTATGTGCAAGCGGGCAGTTATCGCCCATGTATTTTTAGCAACTCGTTAACAAACGCTGATGTCATGATAGTTTGTTGAATATAAATGCGATTCACTTTGTGGCATATAAGGCTATATTGATAGGCTAGTCAATGCTCAACTAGTCTTCCATGCATGAAGTGGAGCCATCTCATCAGTTTGTACAAGAATAGAGTTCTGTTGCATCAGTGAGCATTAAACCCTGATTTGCAACTCTCTGTTTTGCACTGAAAACTATTCCACTGATTTATTTGTTTTAGCTACATTTCTTTCCTTTGTAGTACTCCAATATTTTTTGTAGGGACGGCAATACGTTTAGAGAACTTAAAGTTATGTTAAATACAGTAGGTTTTATTTTTTTCTGCTGTAAAACTTAAGATGGGGGGAAACTAAAGATTTGTAAAATAATTTCAATGTGTAATGCAGTTTTATTTTTGTTAAAATGGATTTTTCTAAAAATTGGTATCGAAAAAAGTATCGTTCAGGAACCGGTATCGAAATCCAAGTATCGAAACGGTATCGATATCGAAAAATTTTGAACGATACCCAGCCCTACATGGAGCGCAGATGTACTTGTACATTGAGCGGAGAGGTACTGGTACATGGAGCGGAGATGTACTTGTACATTGAGCGGAGAGGTACTTGTACATTGAGCGGAGAGGTACTTGTACATGGAGCGGAGATGTACTTGTACATTGAGCGGAGAGGTACTGGTACATGGAGCGGATATGTACTTGTACATTGAGCGGAGAGGTACTTGTACATGGAGTGGAGATGTACTTGTACATTGAGCGGAGAGGTACTGGTACATGGAGCGGAGATGTACTTGTACATTGAGCGGAGAGGTACTTGTACATGGAGTGGAGATGTACTTGTACATTGAGCGGAGAGGTACTGGTACATGGAGCGGAGATGTACTTGTACATTGAGCGGAGAGGTACTTGTACATGGAGTGGAGATGTACTTGTACATGGAGCGGAGATGTACTTGTACATTGAGCGGAGAGGTACTTGTACATGGAGCGGAGATGTACTTGTACATGGAGCGGAGAGGTACTTGTACATGGAGCGGAGAGGTACTTGTACATGGAGCGGAGATGTACTTGTACATGGAGCGGAGATGTACTTGTACATGGAGCGGAGAGGTACTTGTACATGGAGCGGAGAGGTACTTATACATTGAGCGGAGACGTACTTGTACATGGAGCGGAGATGTACTTGTACATTGAGCGGAGAGGTACTTGTACATTGAGCGGAGAGGTACTGGTACATGGAGCGGAGATGTACTTGTACATTGAGCGGAGAGGTACTTGTACATGGAGCGGAGAGGTACTTGTACATTGAGCGGAGAGGTACTTGTACATTGAGCGGAGACGTACTTGTACATTGAGCGGAGATGTACTTGTACATTGAGCGGAGATGTACTTGTACATTGAGCGGAGAGGTACTGGTACATGGAGCGGAGAGGTACTTGTACATGGAGCGGAGAGGTATTTGTACATGGAGCGGAGAGGTATTTGTACATGGAGCGGAGAGGTACTTGTACATTGAGCGGAGAGGTACTTGTACATGGAGCGGAGAGGTACTTGTACATGGAGCGGAGAGGTACTTGTACATGTAGCGGAGAGGTGCTTGTACATGGAGCGGATAGGTACTTGTACATGGAGCGGAGAGGTATTTGTACATGGAGCGGAGAGGTACTTGTACATGGAGCGGAGAGGTACTTGTACATTCAGCGGAGAGGTACTTGTACATTGAGCGGAGAGGTACTTGTAGATGGAGCGGAGAGGTACTGTCGACACTTGTACATTGAGCGGAGAGGTACTTGTACATGGAGCGGAGAGGTACTTGTACATGGAGCGGAGAGGTACTGTCGACACTTGTACATTGAGCGGAGAGGTACTTGTACATGGAGCGGAGAGGTACTTGTACATGGAGCGGAGATGTACTTGTACAGGGAGCGGAGATGTACTTGTACATTGAGCGGAGAGGTACTTGTACATGGAGCGGAGAGGTACTTGTACATGGAGCGGAGAGGTACTTGTACATGGAGCGGAGAGGTACTTGTACATTGAGCGGAGATGTACTTGTACATGGAGCGGAGATGTACTTGTACATGGATCGGAGAGGTACTTGTACATGAGAGCGGAGAGGTACTGTCGACACTTGTACATTGAGCGTAGAGGTACTGTCGACACTTGTACATTGAGCGGAGAGGTACTTGTACATGGAGCGGAGAGGTACTGTCGACACTTGTACATTGAGCGGAGAGGTACTTGTACATTGAGCGGAGAGGTACTTGTACATGGAGCGCAGAGGTACTTGTACATTGAGCGGAGAGGTACTTGTACATGGAGCGGAGAGGTACTTGTACATGAGAGCGGAGAGGTACTTGTACATGGAGCGGAGAGGTACTTGTACATTGAGCGGAGAGGTACTGTCGACACTTGTACATTCAGCGGAGAGGTACTTGTACATGGAGCGGAGAGGTACTGTCGATACTTGACATTGAGCGGAGAGGTACTTGTACATGGAGCGGAGAGGTACTTGTACATGGAGCGGAGAGGTACTTGTACATGGAGCGGAGAGGTACTTGTACATTGAGCGGATAGGTACTTGTACATGGAGCGGAGAGGTACTTGTACATTGAGCGGAGAGGTACTTGTACATGGAGCGGAGAGGTACTTGTACATGGAGCGGAGAGGTACTTGTACATGGAGCGGAGAGGTACTTGTACATGGAGCGGAGAGGTACTTGTACATTGAGCGGAGATGTACTTGTACATGGAGCGGAGATGTACTTGTACATGGATCGGAGAGGTACTTGTACATGAGAGCGGAGAGGTACTGTCGACACTTGTACATTGAGCGTAGAGGTACTGTCGACACTTGTACATTGAGCGGAGAGGTACTTGTACATGGAGCGGAGAGGTACTGTCGACACTTGTACATTGAGCGGAGAGGTACTTGTACATTGAGCGGAGAGGTACTTGTACATGGAGCGCAGAGGTACTTGTACATTGAGCGGAGAGGTACTTGTACATGGAGCGGAGAGGTACTTGTACATGAGAGCGGAGAGGTACTTGTACATGGAGCGGAGAGGTACTTGTACATTGAGCGGAGAGGTACTGTCGACACTTGTACATTCAGCGGAGAGGTACTTGTACATGGAGCGGAGAGGTACTGTCGATACTTGACATTGAGCGGAGAGGTACTTGTACATGGAGCGGAGAGGTATTTGTACATTGAGCGGAGAGGTACTTGTACATTGAGCGGAGAGGTACTGTCGACACTTGTACATTCAGCGGAGAGCTACTTGTACATGGAGCGGAGAGGTATTTGTACATTGAGCGGAGAGGTACTTGTACATGGAGCGGAGAGGTACTTGTACATAGAGCGGAGAGGTACTTATACATGGAGCGGAGAGGTATTTGTACATTGAGCGGAGAGGTACTTGTACATGGAGCGGAGAGGTACTTGTACATGAGAGCGGAGAGGTATTTGTACATGGAGCGGAAAGGTACTGTCGACACTTGTACATTGAGCGGAGAGCTACTTGTACATGGAGCGGAGAGGTACTTGTACATGAGAGCGGAGAGGTACTTGTACATGGAGCGGAGAGGTATTTGTACATGGAGCGGAGAGGTACTGTCGACACTTGACATTGAGCGGAGAGGTACTTGTACATGGAGCGGAGAGGTACTTGTACATGAGAGCGGAGAGGTATTTGTACATGGAGCGGAGAGGTACTGTCGACACTTGACATTGAGCGGAGAGGTACTTGTACATGGAGCGGAGAGGTACTTGTACATGGAGCGGAGAGGTACTTGTACATGGACCGGAGAGGTACTTGTACATGGAGCGGAGAGGTACTTGTACATGGAGCGGAGATGTACTTGTACATTGAGCGGAGAGGTACTTGTACATGGAGCAGAGATGTACTTGTACATGGAGCGGAGATGTACTTGTACATTGAGCGGAGAGGTACTTGTACATGGAGCGGAGAGGTACTTGTACATGGAGCGGAGATGTACTTGTACATGGAGCGGAGAGGTACTTGTACATGGAGCGGAGATGTACTTGTACATTGAGCGGAGAGGTACTTGTACATGGAGCAGAGATGTACTTGTACATGGAGCGGAGAGGTACTTGTACATGGAGCGGAGAGGTACTTGTACATGGAGCGGAGAGGTACTTGTACATGGAGCGGAGAGGTACTTGTACATTGAGCGGAGAGGTACTTGTACATGGAGCGGAGAGGTACTTGTACATTGAGCGGAGAGGTACTTGTACATGGAGCGGAGAGATACTTGTACATGGAGCGGAGAGGTACTTGTACATGGAGCGGAGAGGTACTTGTACATGGAGCGGAGAGGTACTTGTACATTGAGCGGAGATGTACTTGTACATGGAGCGGAGATGTACTTGTACATGGATCGGAGAGGTACTTGTACATGAGAGCGGAGAGGTACTGTCGACACTTGTACATTGAGCGTAGAGGTACTGTCGACACTTGTACATTGAGCGGAGAGGTACTTGTACATGGAGCGGAGAGGTACTGTCGACACTTGTACATTGAGCGGAGAGGTACTTGTACATTGAGCGGAGAGGTACTTGTACATGGAGCGCAGAGGTACTTGTACATTGAGCGGAGAGGTACTTGTACATGGAGCGGAGAGGTACTTGTACATGAGAGCGGAGAGGTACTTGTACATGGAGCGGAGAGGTACTTGTACATTGAGCGGAGAGGTACTGTCGACACTTGTACATTCAGCGGAGAGGTACTTGTACATGGAGCGGAGAGGTACTGTCGATACTTGACATTGAGCGGAGAGGTACTTGTACATGGAGCGGAGAGGTATTTGTACATTGAGCGGAGAGGTACTTGTACATTGAGCGGAGAGGTACTGTCGACACTTGTACATTCAGCGGAGAGCTACTTGTACATGGAGCGGAGAGGTATTTGTACATTGAGCGGAGAGGTACTTGTACATGGAGCGGAGAGGTACTTGTACATAGAGCGGAGAGGTACTTATACATGGAGCGGAGAGGTATTTGTACATTGAGCGGAGAGGTACTTGTACATGGAGCGGAGAGGTACTTGTACATGAGAGCGGAGAGGTATTTGTACATGGAGCGGAAAGGTACTGTCGACACTTGTACATTGAGCGGAGAGCTACTTGTACATGGAGCGGAGAGGTACTTGTACATGAGAGCGGAGAGGTACTTGTACATTGAGCGGAGAGGTACTTGTACATTGAGCGGAGAGGTACTGGTACATGGAGCGGAGATGTACTTGTACATTGAGCGGAGAGGTACTTGTACATGGAGCGGAGAGGTACTTGTACATTGAGCGGAGAGGTACTTGTACATTGAGCGGAGACGTACTTGTACATTGAGCGGAGATGTACTTGTACATTGAGCGGAGATGTACTTGTACATTGAGCGGAGAGGTACTGGTACATGGAGCGGAGAGGTACTTGTACATGGAGCGGAGAGGTATTTGTACATGGAGCGGAGAGGTATTTGTACATGGAGCGGAGAGGTACTTGTACATTGAGCGGAGAGGTACTTGTACATGGAGCGGAGAGGTACTTGTACATGGAGCGGAGAGGTACTTGTACATGTAGCGGAGAGGTGCTTGTACATGGAGCGGAGAGGTACTTGTACATGGAGCGGAGAGGTATTTGTACATGGAGCGGAGAGGTACTTGTACATGGAGCGGAGAGGTACTTGTACATTCAGCGGAGAGGTACTTGTACATTGAGCGGAGAGGTACTTGTAGATGGAGCGGAGAGGTACTGTCGACACTTGTACATTGAGCGGAGAGGTACTTGTACATGGAGCGGAGAGGTACTTGTACATGGAGCGGAGAGGTACTGTCGACACTTGTACATTGAGCGGAGAGGTACTTGTACATGGAGCGGAGAGGTACTTGTACATGGAGCGGAGATGTACTTGTACAGGGAGCGGAGAGGTACTTGTACATTGAGCGGAGAGGTACTTGTACATGGAGCGGAGAGGTACTTGTACATGGAGCGGAGAGGTACTTGTACATGGAGCGGAGAGGTACTTGTACATTGAGCGGAGATGTACTTGTACATGGAGCGGAGATGTACTTGTACATGGATCGGAGAGGTACTTGTACATGAGAGCGGAGAGGTACTGTCGACACTTGTACATTGAGCGTAGAGGTACTGTCGACACTTGTACATTGAGCGGAGAGGTACTTGTACATGGAGCGGAGAGGTACTGTCGACACTTGTACATTGAGCGGAGAGGTACTTGTACATTGAGCGGAGAGGTACTTGTACATGGAGCGCAGAGGTACTTGTACATTGAGCGGAGAGGTACTTGTACATGGAGCGGAGAGGTACTTGTACATGAGAGCGGAGAGGTACTTGTACATGGAGCGGAGAGGTACTTGTACATTGAGCGGAGAGGTACTGTCGACACTTGTACATTCAGCGGAGAGGTACTTGTACATGGAGCGGAGAGGTACTGTCGATACTTGACATTGAGCGGAGAGGTACTTGTACATGGAGCGGAGAGGTACTTGTACATGGAGCGGAGAGGTACTTGTACATGGAGCGGAGAGGTACTTGTACATTGAGCGGATAGGTACTTGTACATGGAGCGGAGAGGTACTTGTACATTGAGCGGAGAGGTACTTGTACATGGAGCGGAGAGGTACTTGTACATGGAGCGGAGAGGTACTTGTACATGGAGCGGAGAGGTACTTGTACATGGAGCGGAGAGGTACTTGTACATTGAGCGGAGATGTACTTGTACATGGAGCGGAGATGTACTTGTACATGGATCGGAGAGGTACTTGTACATGAGAGCGGAGAGGTACTGTCGACACTTGTACATTGAGCGTAGAGGTACTGTCGACACTTGTACATTGAGCGGAGAGGTACTTGTACATGGAGCGGAGAGGTACTGTCGACACTTGTACATTGAGCGGAGAGGTACTTGTACATTGAGCGGAGAGGTACTTGTACATTGAGCGGAGAGGTACTTGTACATGGAGCGCAGAGGTACTTGTACATTGAGCGGAGAGGTACTTGTACATGGAGCGGAGAGGTACTTGTACATGAGAGCGGAGAGGTACTTGTACATGGAGCGGAGAGGTACTTGTACATTGAGCGGAGAGGTACTGTCGACACTTGTACATTCAGCGGAGAGGTACTTGTACATGGAGCGGAGAGGTACTGTCGATACTTGACATTGAGCGGAGAGGTACTTGTACATGGAGCGGAGAGGTATTTGTACATTGAGCGGAGAGGTACTTGTACATTGAGCGGAGAGGTACTGTCGACACTTGTACATTCAGCGGAGAGCTACTTGTACATGGAGCGGAGAGGTATTTGTACATTGAGCGGAGAGGTACTTGTACATGGAGCGGAGAGGTACTTGTACATAGAGCAGAGAGGTACTTATACATGGAGCGGAGAGGTATTTGTACATTGAGCGGAGAGGTACTTGTACATGGAGCGGAGAGGTACTTGTACATGAGAGCGGAGAGGTATTTGTACATGGAGCGGAAAGGTACTGTCGACACTTGTACATTGAGCGGAGAGCTACTTGTACATGGAGCGGAGAGGTACTTGTACATGAGAGCGGAGAGGTACTTGTACATGGAGCGGAGAGGTATTTGTACATGGAGCGGAGAGGTACTGTCGACACTTGACATTGAGCGGAGAGGTACTTGTACATGGAGCGGAGAGGTACTTGTACATGAGAGCGGAGAGGTATTTGTACATGGAGCGGAGAGGTACTGTCGACACTTGACATTGAGCGGAGAGGTACTTGTACATGGAGCGGAGAGGTACTTGTACATGGAGCGGAGAGGTACTTGTACATGGACCGGAGAGGTACTTGTACATGGAGCGGAGAGGTACTTGTACATGGAGCGGAGATGTACTTGTACATTGAGCGGAGAGGTACTTGTACATGGAGCAGAGATGTACTTGTACATGGAGCGGAGATGTACTTGTACATTGAGCGGAGAGGTACTTGTACATGGAGCGGAGAGGTACTTGTACATGGAGCGGAGATGTACTTGTACATGGAGCGGAGAGGTACTTGTACATGGAGCGGAGATGTACTTGTACATTGAGCGGAGAGGTACTTGTACATGGAGCAGAGATGTACTTGTACATGGAGCGGAGAGGTACTTGTACATGGAGCGGAGAGGTACTTGTACATGGAGCGGAGAGGTACTTGTACATGGAGCGGAGATGTACTTGTACATTGAGCGGAGAGGTACTTGTACATGGAGCGGAGAGGTACTTGTACATTGAGCGGAGAGGTACTTGTACATGGAGCGGAGAGATACTTGTACATGGAGCGGAGAGGTACTTGTACATGGAGCGGAGAGGTACTTGTACATGGAGCGGAGAGGTACTTGTACATTGAGCGGAGATGTACTTGTACATGGAGCGGAGATGTACTTGTACATGGATCGGAGAGGTACTTGTACATGAGAGCGGAGAGGTACTGTCGACACTTGTACATTGAGCGTAGAGGTACTGTCGACACTTGTACATTGAGCGGAGAGGTACTTGTACATGGAGCGGAGAGGTACTGTCGACACTTGTACATTGAGCGGAGAGGTACTTGTACATTGAGCGGAGAGGTACTTGTACATGGAGCGCAGAGGTACTGTCGATACTTGACATTGAGCGGAGAGGTACTTGTACATGGAGCGGAGAGGTATTTGTACATTGAGCGGAGAGGTACTTGTACATTGAGCGGAGAGGTACTGTCGACACTTGTACATTCAGCGGAGAGCTACTTGTACATGGAGCGGAGAGGTATTTGTACATTGAGCGGAGAGGTACTTGTACATGGAGCGGAGAGGTACTTGTACATAGAGCGGAGAGGTACTTATACATGGAGCGGAGAGGTATTTGTACATTGAGCGGAGAGGTACTTGTACATGGAGCGGAGAGGTACTTGTACATGAGAGCGGAGAGGTATTTGTACATGGAGCGGAAAGGTACTGTCGACACTTGTACATTGAGCGGAGAGCTACTTGTACATGGAGCGGAGAGGTACTTGTACATGAGAGCGGAGAGGTACTTGTACATTGAGCGGAGAGGTACTTGTACATTGAGCGGAGAGGTACTGGTACATGGAGCGGAGATGTACTTGTACATTGAGCGGAGAGGTACTTGTACATGGAGCGGAGAGGTACTTGTACATTGAGCGGAGAGGTACTTGTACATTGAGCGGAGACGTACTTGTACATTGAGCGGAGATGTACTTGTACATTGAGCGGAGATGTACTTGTACATTGAGCGGAGAGGTACTGGTACATGGAGCGGAGAGGTACTTGTACATGGAGCGGAGAGGTATTTGTACATGGAGCGGAGAGGTATTTGTACATGGAGCGGAGAGGTACTTGTACATTGAGCGGAGAGGTACTTGTACATGGAGCGGAGAGGTACTTGTACATGGAGCGGAGAGGTACTTGTACATGTAGCGGAGAGGTGCTTGTACATGGAGCGGAGAGGTACTTGTACATGGAGCGGAGAGGTATTTGTACATGGAGCGGAGAGGTACTTGTACATGGAGCGGAGAGGTACTTGTACATTCAGCGGAGAGGTACTTGTACATTGAGCGGAGAGGTACTTGTAGATGGAGCGGAGAGGTACTGTCGACACTTGTACATTGAGCGGAGAGGTACTTGTACATGGAGCGGAGAGGTACTTGTACATGGAGCGGAGAGGTACTGTCGACACTTGTACATTGAGCGGAGAGGTACTTGTACATGGAGCGGAGAGGTACTTGTACATGGAGCGGAGATGTACTTGTACAGGGAGCGGAGAGGTACTTGTACATTGAGCGGAGAGGTACTTGTACATGGAGCGGAGAGGTACTTGTACATGGAGCGGAGAGGTACTTGTACATGGAGCGGAGAGGTACTTGTACATTGAGCGGAGATGTACTTGTACATGGAGCGGAGATGTACTTGTACATGGATCGGAGAGGTACTTGTACATGAGAGCGGAGAGGTACTGTCGACACTTGTACATTGAGCGTAGAGGTACTGTCGACACTTGTACATTGAGCGGAGAGGTACTTGTACATGGAGCGGAGAGGTACTGTCGACACTTGTACATTGAGCGGAGAGGTACTTGTACATTGAGCGGAGAGGTACTTGTACATGGAGCGCAGAGGTACTTGTACATTGAGCGGAGAGGTACTTGTACATGGAGCGGAGAGGTACTTGTACATGAGAGCGGAGAGGTACTTGTACATGGAGCGGAGAGGTACTTGTACATTGAGCGGAGAGGTACTGTCGACACTTGTACATTCAGCGGAGAGGTACTTGTACATGGAGCGGAGAGGTACTGTCGATACTTGACATTGAGCGGAGAGGTACTTGTACATGGAGCGGAGAGGTACTTGTACATGGAGCGGAGAGGTACTTGTACATGGAGCGGAGAGGTACTTGTACATTGAGCGGATAGGTACTTGTACATGAAGCGGAGAGGTACTTGTACATTGAGCGGAGAGGTACTTGTACATGGAGCGGAGAGGTACTTGTACATGGAGCGGAGAGGTACTTGTACATGGAGCGGAGAGGTACTTGTACATGGAGCGGAGAGGTACTTGTACATTGAGCGGAGATGTACTTGTACATGGAGCGGAGATGTACTTGTACATGGATCGGAGAGGTACTTGTACATGAGAGCGGAGAGGTACTGTCGACACTTGTACATTGAGCGTAGAGGTACTGTCGACACTTGTACATTGAGCGGAGAGGTACTTGTACATGGAGCGGAGAGGTACTGTCGACACTTGTACATTGAGCGGAGAGGTACTTGTACATTGAGCGGAGAGGTACTTGTACATGGAGCGCAGAGGTACTTGTACATTGAGCGGAGAGGTACTTGTACATGGAGCGGAGAGGTACTTGTACATGAGAGCGGAGAGGTACTTGTACATGGAGCGGAGAGGTACTTGTACATTGAGCGGAGAGGTACTGTCGACACTTGTACATTCAGCGGAGAGGTACTTGTACATGGAGCGGAGAGGTACTGTCGATACTTGACATTGAGCGGAGAGGTACTTGTACATGGAGCGGAGAGGTATTTGTACATTGAGCGGAGAGGTACTTGTACATTGAGCGGAGAGGTACTGTCGACACTTGTACATTCAGCGGAGAGCTACTTGTACATGGAGCGGAGAGGTATTTGTACATTGAGCGGAGAGGTACTTGTACATGGAGCGGAGAGGTACTTGTACATAGAGCAGAGAGGTACTTATACATGGAGCGGAGAGGTATTTGTACATTGAGCGGAGAGGTACTTGTACATGGAGCGGAGAGGTACTTGTACATGAGAGCGGAGAGGTATTTGTACATGGAGCGGAAAGGTACTGTCGACACTTGTACATTGAGCGGAGAGCTACTTGTACATGGAGCGGAGAGGTACTTGTACATGAGAGCGGAGAGGTACTTGTACATGGAGCGGAGAGGTATTTGTACATGGAGCGGAGAGGTACTGTCGACACTTGACATTGAGCGGAGAGGTACTTGTACATGGAGCGGAGAGGTACTTGTACATGAGAGCGGAGAGGTATTTGTACATGGAGCGGAGAGGTACTGTCGACACTTGACATTGAGCGGAGAGGTACTTGTACATGGAGCGGAGAGGTACTTGTACATGGAGCGGAGAGGTACTTGTACATGGACCGGAGAGGTACTTGTACATGGAGCGGAGAGGTACTTGTACATGGAGCGGAGATGTACTTGTACATTGAGCGGAGAGGTACTTGTACATGGAGCAGAGATGTACTTGTACATGGAGCGGAGATGTACTTGTACATTGAGCGGAGAGGTACTTGTACATGGAGCGGAGAGGTACTTGTACATGGAGCGGAGATGTACTTGTACATGGAGCGGAGAGGTACTTGTACATGGAGCGGAGATGTACTTGTACATTGAGCGGAGAGGTACTTGTACATGGAGCAGAGATGTACTTGTACATGGAGCGGAGAGGTACTTGTACATGGAGCGGAGAGGTACTTGTACATGGAGCGGAGAGGTACTTGTACATGGAGCGGAGATGTACTTGTACATTGAGCGGAGAGGTACTTGTACATGGAGCGGAGAGGTACTTGTACATTGAGCGGAGAGGTACTTGTACATGGAGCGGAGAGATACTTGTACATGGAGCGGAGAGGTACTTGTACATGGAGCGGAGAGGTACTTGTACATGGAGCGGAGAGGTACTTGTACATTGAGCGGAGATGTACTTGTACATGGAGCGGAGATGTACTTGTACATGGATCGGAGAGGTACTTGTACATGAGAGCGGAGAGGTACTGTCGACACTTGTACATTGAGCGTAGAGGTACTGTCGACACTTGTACATTGAGCGGAGAGGTACTTGTACATGGAGCGGAGAGGTACTGTCGACACTTGTACATTCAGCGGAGAGGTACTTGTACATGGAGCGGAGAGGTACTGTCGATACTTGACATTGAGCGGAGAGGTACTTGTACATGGAGCGGAGAGGTATTTGTACATTGAGCGGAGAGGTACTTGTACATTGAGCGGAGAGGTACTGTCGACACTTGTACATTCAGCGGAGAGCTACTTGTACATGGAGCGGAGAGGTATTTGTACATTGAGCGGAGAGGTACTTGTACATGGAGCGGAGAGGTACTTGTACATAGAGCGGAGAGGTACTTATACATGGAGCGGAGAGGTATTTGTACATTGAGCGGAGAGGTACTTGTACATGGAGCGGAGAGGTACTTGTACATGAGAGCGGAGAGGTATTTGTACATGGAGCGGAAAGGTACTGTCGACACTTGTACATTGAGCGGAGAGCTACTTGTACATGGAGCGGAGAGGTACTTGTACATGAGAGCGGAGAGGTACTTGTACATGGAGCGGAGAGGTATTTGTACATGGAGCGGAGAGGTACTGTCGACACTTGACATTGAGCGGAGAGGTACTTGTACATGGAGCGGAGAGGTACTTGTACATGAGAGCGGAGAGGTATTTGTACATGGAGCGGAGAGGTACTGTCGACACTTGACATTGAGCGGAGAGGTACTTGTACATGGAGCGGAGAGGTACTTGTACATGGAGCGGAGAGGTACTTGTACATGGACCGGAGAGGTACTTGTACATGGAGCGGAGAGGTACTTGTACATGGAGTGGAGATGTACTTGTACATTGAGCGGAGAGGTACTTGTACATGGAGCAGAGATGTACTTGTACATGGAGCGGAGATGTACTTGTACATTGAGCGGAGAGGTACTTGTACATGGAGCGGAGAGGTACTTGTACATGGAGCGGAGATGTACTTGTACATGGAGCGGAGAGGTATTTGTACATGGAGCGGAGAGGTACTGTCGACACTTGACATTGAGCGGAGAGGTACTTGTACATGGAGCGGAGAGGTACTTGTACATGGAGCGGAGAGGTACTTGTACATGGACCGGAGAGGTACTTGTACATGGAGCGGAGAGGTACTTGTACATGGAGCGGAGATGTACTTGTACATTGAGCGGAGAGGTACTTGTACATGGAGCAGAGATGTACTTGTACATGGAGCGGAGATGTACTTGTACATTGAGCGGAGAGGTACTTGTACATGGAGCGGAGAGGTACTTGTACATGGAGCGGAGATGTACTTGTACATGGAGCGGAGAGGTACTTGTACATGGAGCGGAGATGTACTTGTACATTGAGCGGAGAGGTACTTGTACATGGAGCAGAGATGTACTTGTACATGGAGCGGAGAGGTACTTGTACATGGAGCGGAGAGGTACTTGTACATGGAGCGGAGAGGTACTTGTACATGGAGCGGAGAGGTACTTGTACATTGAGCGGAGAGGTACTGTCGACACTTGTGCATTCAGCGGAGAGGTACTTGTACATGGAGCGGAGAGGTACTGTCGATACTTGACATTGAGCGGAGAGGTACTTGTACATGGAGCGGAGAGGTATTTGTACATTGAGCGGAGAGGTACTTGTACATTGAGCGGAGAGGTACTGTCGACACTTGTACATTCAGCGGAGAGCTACTTGTACATGGAGCGGAGAGGTATTTGTACATTGAGCGGAGAGGTACTTGTACATGGAGCGGAGAGGTACTTGTACATAGAGCGGAGAGGTACTGTCGACACTTGTACATTGAGCGTAGAGGTACTGTCGACACTTGTACATTGAGCGGAGAGGTACTTGTACATGGAGCGGAGAGGTACTGTCGACACTTGTACATTGAGCGGAGAGGTACTTGTACATTGAGCGGAGAGGTACTTGTACATGGAGCGCAGAGGTACTTGTACATTGAGCGGAGAGGTACTTGTACATGGAGCGGAGAGGTACTTGTACATGAGAGCGGAGAGGTACTTGTACATGGAGCGGAGAGGTACTTGTACATTGAGCGGAGAGGTACTGTCGACACTTGTACATTCAGCGGAGAGGTACTTGTACATGGAGCGGAGAGGTACTGTCGATACTTGACATTGAGCGGAGAGGTACTTGTACATGGAGCGGAGAGGTATTTGTACATTGAGCGGAGAGGTACTTGTACATTGAGCGGAGAGGTACTGTCGACACTTGTACATTCAGCGGAGAGCTACTTGTACATGGAGCGGAGAGGTATTTGTACATTGAGCGGAGAGGTACTTGTACATGGAGCGGAGAGGTACTTGTACATAGAGCGGAGAGGTACTTATACATGGAGCGGAGAGGTATTTGTACATTGAGCGGAGAGGTACTTGTACATGGAGCGGAGAGGTACTTGTACATGAGAGCGGAGAGGTATTTGTACATGGAGCGGAAAGGTACTGTCGACACTTGTACATTGAGCGGAGAGCTACTTGTACATGGAGCGGAGAGGTACTTGTACATGAGAGCGGAGAGGTACTTGTACATGGAGCGGAGAGGTATTTGTACATGGAGCGGAGAGGTACTGTCGACACTTGACATTGAGCGGAGAGGTACTTGTACATGGAGCGGAGAGGTACTTGTACATGAGAGCGGAGAGGTATTTGTACATGGAGCGGAGAGGTACTGTCGACACTTGACATTGAGCGGAGAGGTACTTGTACATGGAGCGGAGAGGTACTTGTACATGGAGCGGAGAGGTACTTGTACATGGACCGGAGAGGTACTTGTACATGGAGCGGAGAGGTACTTGTACATGGAGCGGAGATGTACTTGTACATTGAGCGGAGAGGTACTTGTACATGGAGCGGAGAGGTACTTGTACATGAGAGCGGAGAGGTACTTGTACATGGAGCGGAGAGGTACTTGTACATTGAGCGGAGAGGTACTGTCGACACTTGTACATTCAGCGGAGAGGTACTTGTACATGGAGCGGAGAGGTACTGTCGATACTTGACATTGAGCGGAGAGGTACTTGTACATGGAGCGGAGAGGTATTTGTACATTGAGCGGAGAGGTACTTGTACATTGAGCGGAGAGGTACTGTCGACACTTGTACATTCAGCGGAGAGCTACTTGTACATGGAGCGGAGAGGTATTTGTACATTGAGCGGAGAGGTACTTGTACATGGAGCGGAGAGGTACTTGTACATAGAGCGGAGAGGTACTTATACATGGAGCGGAGAGGTATTTGTACATTGAGCGGAGAGGTACTTGTACATGGAGCGGAGAGGTACTTGTACATGAGAGCGGAGAGGTATTTGTACATGGAGCGGAAAGGTACTGTCGACACTTGTACATTGAGCGGAGAGCTACTTGTACATGGAGCGGAGAGGTACTTGTACATGAGAGCGGAGAGGTACTTGTACATGGAGCGGAGAGGTATTTGTACATGGAGCGGAGAGGTACTGTCGACACTTGACATTGAGCGGAGAGGTACTTGTACATGGAGCGGAGAGGTACTTGTACATGAGAGCGGAGAGGTATTTGTACATGGAGCGGAGAGGTACTGTCGACACTTGACATTGAGCGGAGAGGTACTTGTACATGGAGCGGAGAGGTACTTGTACATGGAGCGGAGAGGTACTTGTACATGGACCGGAGAGGTACTTGTACATGGAGCGGAGAGGTACTTGTACATGGAGCGGAGATGTACTTGTACATTGAGCGGAGAGGTACTTGTACATGGAGCAGAGATGTACTTGTACATGGAGCGGAGATGTACTTGTACATTGAGCGGAGAGGTACTTGTACATGGAGCGGAGAGGTACTTGTACATGGAGCGGAGATGTACTTGTACATGGAGCGGAGAGGTACTTGTACATGGAGCGGAGATGTACTTGTACATTGAGCGGAGAGGTACTTGTACATGGAGCAGAGATGTACTTGTACATGGAGCGGAGAGGTACTTGTACATGGAGCGGAGAGGTACTTGTACATGGAGCGGAGAGGTACTTGTACATGGAGCGGAGAGGTACTTGTACATTGAGCGGAGAGGTACTTGTACATGGAGCGGAGAGGTACTTGTACATTGAGCGGAGAGGTACTTGCACATGGAGCGGAGAGGTACTTGTACATGGAGCGGAGAGGTACTTGTACATGGAGCGGAGAGGTACTTGTACATGGAGCGGAGAGGTACTTGTACATTGAGCGGAGATGTACTTGTACATGGAGCGGAGATGTACTTGTACATGGATCGGAGAGGTACTTGTACATTGAGCGTAGAGGTACTGTCGACACTTGTACATTGAGCGGAGAGGTACTTGTACATGGAGCGGAGAGGTACTGTCGACACTTGTACATTGAGCGGAGAGGTACTTGTACATTGAGCGGAGAGGTACTTGTACATGGAGCGCAGAGGTACTTGTACATTGAGCGGAGAGGTACTTGTACATGGAGCGGAGAGGTACTTGTACATGAGAGCGGAGAGGTACTTGTACATGGAGCGGAGAGGTACTTGTACATTGAGCGGAGAGGTACTGTCGACACTTGTACATTCAGCGGAGAGGTACTTGTACATGGAGCGGAGAGGTACTGTCGATACTTGACATTGAGCGGAGAGGTACTTGTACATGGAGCGGAGAGGTATTTGTACATTGAGCGGAGAGGTACTTGTACATTGAGCGGAGAGGTACTGTCGACACTTGTACATTCAGCGGAGAGCTACTTGTACATGGAGCGGAGAGGTATTTGTACATTGAGCGGAGAGGTACTTGTACATGGAGCGGAGAGGTACTGTCGATACTTGACATTGAGCGGAGAGGTACTTGTACATGGAGCGGAGAGGTATTTGTACATTGAGCGGAGAGGTACTTGTACATTGAGCGGAGAGGTACTGTCGACACTTGTACATTCAGCGGAGAGCTACTTGTACATGGAGCGGAGAGGTATTTGTACATTGAGCGGAGAGGTACTTGTACATGGAGCGGAGAGGTACTTGTACATAGAGCGGAGAGGTACTTATACATGGAGCGGAGAGGTATTTGTACATTGAGCGGAGAGGTACTTGTACATGGAGCGGAGAGGTACTTGTACATGAGAGCGGAGAGGTATTTGTACATGGAGCGGAAAGGTACTGTCGACACTTGTACATTGAGCGGAGAGCTACTTGTACATGGAGCGGAGAGGTACTTGTACATGAGAGCGGAGAGGTACTTGTACATGGAGCGGAGAGGTATTTGTACATGGAGCGGAGAGGTACTGTCGACACTTGACATTGAGCGGAGAGGTACTTGTACATGGAGCGGAGAGGTACTTGTACATGAGAGCGGAGAGGTATTTGTACATGGAGCGGAGAGGTACTGTCGACACTTGACATTGAGCGGAGAGGTACTTGTACATGGAGCGGAGAGGTACTTGTACATGGAGCGGAGAGGTACTTGTACATGGACCGGAGAGGTACTTGTACATGGAGCGGAGAGGTACTTGTACATGGAGCGGAGATGTACTTGTACATTGAGCGGAGAGGTACTTGTACATGGAGCAGAGATGTACTTGTACATGGAGCGGAGATGTACTTGTACATTGAGCGGAGAGGTACTTGTACATGGAGCGGAGAGGTACTTGTACATGGAGCGGAGATGTACTTGTACATGGAGCGGAGAGGTACTTGTACATGGAGCGGAGATGTACTTGTACATTGAGCGGAGAGGTACTTGTACATGGAGCAGAGATGTACTTGTACATGGAGCGGAGAGGTACTTGTACATGGAGCGGAGAGGTACTTGTACATGGAGCGGAGAGGTACTTGTACATGGAGCGGAGAGGTACTTGTACATTGAGCGGAGAGGTACTTGTACATGGAGCGGAGAGGTACTTGTACATTGAGCGGAGAGGTACTTGTACATGGAGCGGAGAGATACTTGTACATGGAGCGGAGAGGTACTTGTACATGGAGCGGAGAGGTACTTGTACATGGAGCGGAGAGGTACTTGTACATTGAGCGGAGATGTACTTGTACATGGAGCGGAGATGTACTTGTACATGGATCGGAGAGGTACTTGTACATGAGAGCGGAGAGGTACTGTCGACACTTGTACATTGAGCGTAGAGGTACTGTCGACACTTGTACATTGAGCGGAGAGGTACTTGTACATGGAGCGGAGAGGTACTGTCGACACTTGTACATTGAGCGGAGAGGTACTTGTACATTGAGCGGAGAGGTACTTGTACATGGAGCGCAGAGGTACTTGTACATTGAGCGGAGAGGTACTTGTACATGGAGCGGAGAGGTACTTGTACATGAGAGCGGAGAGGTACTTGTACATGGAGCGGAGAGGTACTTGTACATTGAGCGGAGAGGTACTGTCGACACTTGTACATTCAGCGGAGAGGTACTTGTACATGGAGCGGAGAGGTACTGTCGATACTTGACATTGAGCGGAGAGGTACTTGTACATGGAGCGGAGAGGTATTTGTACATTGAGCGGAGAGGTACTTGTACATTGAGCGGAGAGGTACTGTCGACACTTGTACATTCAGCGGAGAGCTACTTGTACATGGAGCGGAGAGGTATTTGTACATTGAGCGGAGAGGTACTTGTACATGGAGCGGAGAGGTACTTGTACATAGAGCGGAGAGGTACTTATACATGGAGCGGAGAGGTATTTGTACATTGAGCGGAGAGGTACTTGTACATGGAGCGGAGAGGTACTTGTACATGAGAGCGGAGAGGTATTTGTACATGGAGCGGAAAGGTACTGTCGACACTTGTACATTGAGCGGAGAGCTACTTGTACATGGAGCGGAGAGGTACTTGTACATGAGAGCGGAGAGGTACTTGTACATGGAGCGGAGAGGTATTTGTACATGGAGCGGAGAGGTACTGTCGACACTTGACATTGAGCGGAGAGGTACTTGTACATGGAGCGGAGAGGTACTTGTACATGAGAGCGGAGAGGTATTTGTACATGGAGCGGAGAGGTACTGTCGACACTTGACATTGAGCGGAGAGGTACTTGTACATGGAGCGGAGAGGTACTTGTACATGGAGCGGAGAGGTACTTGTACATGGACCGGAGAGGTACTTGTACATGGAGCGGAGAGGTACTTGTACATGGAGCGGAGATGTACTTGTACATTGAGCGGAGAGGTACTTGTACATGGAGCAGAGATGTACTTGTACATGGAGCGGAGATGTACTTGTACATTGAGCGGAGAGGTACTTGTACATGGAGCGGAGAGGTACTTGTACATGGAGCGGAGATGTACTTGTACATGGAGCGGAGAGGTATTTGTACATGGAGCGGAGAGGTACTGTCGACACTTGACATTGAGCGGAGAGGTACTTGTACATGGAGCGGAGAGGTACTTGTACATGAGAGCGGAGAGGTATTTGTACATGGAGCGGAGAGGTACTGTCGACACTTGACATTGAGCGGAGAGGTACTTGTACATGGAGCGGAGAGGTACTTGTACATGGAGCGGAGAGGTACTTGTACATGGACCGGAGAGGTACTTGTACATGGAGCGGAGAGGTACTTGTACATGGAGCGGAGATGTACTTGTACATTGAGCGGAGAGGTACTTGTACATGGAGCAGAGATGTACTTGTACATGGAGCGGAGATGTACTTGTACATTGAGCGGAGAGGTACTTGTACATGGAGCGGAGAGGTACTTGTACATGGAGCGGAGATGTACTTGTACATGGAGCGGAGAGGTACTTGTACATGGAGCGGAGATGTACTTGTACATTGAGCGGAGAGGTACTTGTACATGGAGCAGAGATGTACTTGTACATGGAGCGGAGAGGTACTTGTACATGGAGCGGAGAGGTACTTGTACATGGAGCGGAGAGGTACTTGTACATGGAGCGGAGAGGTACTTGTACATTGAGCGGAGAGGTACTGTCGACACTTGTGCATTCAGCGGAGAGGTACTTGTACATGGAGCGGAGAGGTACTGTCGATACTTGACATTGAGCGGAGAGGTACTTGTACATGGAGCGGAGAGGTATTTGTACATTGAGCGGAGAGGTACTTGTACATTGAGCGGAGAGGTACTGTCGACACTTGTACATTCAGCGGAGAGCTACTTGTACATGGAGCGGAGAGGTATTTGTACATTGAGCGGAGAGGTACTTGTACATGGAGCGGAGAGGTACTTGTACATAGAGCGGAGAGGTACTGTCGACACTTGTACATTGAGCGTAGAGGTACTGTCGACACTTGTACATTGAGCGGAGAGGTACTTGTACATGGAGCGGAGAGGTACTGTCGACACTTGTACATTGAGCGGAGAGGTACTTGTACATTGAGCGGAGAGGTACTTGTACATGGAGCGCAGAGGTACTTGTACATTGAGCGGAGAGGTACTTGTACATGGAGCGGAGAGGTACTTGTACATGAGAGCGGAGAGGTACTTGTACATGGAGCGGAGAGGTACTTGTACATTGAGCGGAGAGGTACTGTCGACACTTGTACATTCAGCGGAGAGGTACTTGTACATGGAGCGGAGAGGTACTGTCGATACTTGACATTGAGCGGAGAGGTACTTGTACATGGAGCGGAGAGGTATTTGTACATTGAGCGGAGAGGTACTTGTACATTGAGCGGAGAGGTACTGTCGACACTTGTACATTCAGCGGAGAGCTACTTGTACATGGAGCGGAGAGGTATTTGTACATTGAGCGGAGAGGTACTTGTACATGGAGCGGAGAGGTACTTGTACATAGAGCGGAGAGGTACTTATACATGGAGCGGAGAGGTATTTGTACATTGAGCGGAGAGGTACTTGTACATGGAGCGGAGAGGTACTTGTACATGAGAGCGGAGAGGTATTTGTACATGGAGCGGAAAGGTACTGTCGACACTTGTACATTGAGCGGAGAGCTACTTGTACATGGAGCGGAGAGGTACTTGTACATGAGAGCGGAGAGGTACTTGTACATGGAGCGGAGAGGTATTTGTACATGGAGCGGAGAGGTACTGTCGACACTTGACATTGAGCGGAGAGGTACTTGTACATGGAGCGGAGAGGTACTTGTACATGAGAGCGGAGAGGTATTTGTACATGGAGCGGAGAGGTACTGTCGACACTTGACATTGAGCGGAGAGGTACTTGTACATGGAGCGGAGAGGTACTTGTACATGGAGCGGAGAGGTACTTGTACATGGACCGGAGAGGTACTTGTACATGGAGCGGAGAGGTACTTGTACATGGAGCGGAGATGTACTTGTACATTGAGCGGAGAGGTACTTGTACATGGAGCAGAGATGTACTTGTACATGGAGCGGAGATGTACTTGTACATTGAGCGGAGAGGTACTTGTACATGGAGCGGAGAGGTACTTGTACATGGAGCGGAGATGTACTTGTACATTGAGCGGAGAGGTACTTGTACATGGAGCAGAGATGTACTTGTACATGGAGCGGAGAGGTACTTGTACATGGAGCGGAGAGGTACTTGTACATGGAGCGGAGAGGTACTTGTACATGGAGCGGAGAGGTACTTGTACATTGAGCGGAGAGGTACTTGTACATGGAGCGGAGAGGTACTTGTACATTGAGCGGAGAGGTACTTGTACATGGAGCGGAGAGATACTTGTACATGGAGCGGAGAGGTACTTGTACATGGAGCGGAGAGGTACTTGTACATGGAGCGGAGAGGTACTTGTACATTGAGCGGAGATGTACTTGTACATGGAGCGGAGATGTACTTGTACATGGATCGGAGAGGTACTTGTACATGAGAGCGGAGAGGTACTGTCGACACTTGTACATTGAGCGTAGAGGTACTGTCGACACTTGTACATTGAGCGGAGAGGTACTTGTACATGGAGCGGAGAGGTACTGTCGACACTTGTACATTGAGCGGAGAGGTACTTGTACATTGAGCGGAGAGGTACTTGTACATGGAGCGCAGAGGTACTTGTACATTGAGCGGAGAGGTACTTGTACATGGAGCGGAGAGGTACTTGTACATGAGAGCGGAGAGGTACTTGTACATGGAGCGGAGAGGTACTTGTACATTGAGCGGAGAGGTACTGTCGACACTTGTACATTCAGCGGAGAGGTACTTGTACATGGAGCGGAGAGGTACTGTCGATACTTGACATTGAGCGGAGAGGTACTTGTACATGGAGCGGAGAGGTATTTGTACATTGAGCGGAGAGGTACTTGTACATTGAGCGGAGAGGTACTGTCGACACTTGTACATTCAGCGGAGAGCTACTTGTACATGGAGCGGAGAGGTATTTGTACATTGAGCGGAGAGGTACTTGTACATGGAGCGGAGAGGTACTTGTACATAGAGCGGAGAGGTACTTATACATGGAGCGGAGAGGTATTTGTACATTGAGCGGAGAGGTACTTGTACATGGAGCGGAGAGGTACTTGTACATGAGAGCGGAGAGGTATTTGTACATGGAGCGGAAAGGTACTGTCGACACTTGTACATTGAGCGGAGAGCTACTTGTACATGGAGCGGAGAGGTACTTGTACATGAGAGCGGAGAGGTACTTGTACATGGAGCGGAGAGGTATTTGTACATGGAGCGGAGAGGTACTGTCGACACTTGACATTGAGCGGAGAGGTACTTGTACATGGAGCGGAGAGGTACTTGTACATGAGAGCGGAGAGGTATTTGTACATGGAGCGGAGAGGTACTGTCGACACTTGACATTGAGCGGAGAGGTACTTGTACATGGAGCGGAGAGGTACTTGTACATGGAGCGGAGAGGTACTTGTACATGGACCGGAGAGGTACTTGTACATGGAGCGGAGAGGTACTTGTACATGGAGCGGAGATGTACTTGTACATTGAGCGGAGAGGTACTTGTACATGGAGCAGAGATGTACTTGTACATGGAGCGGAGATGTACTTGTACATTGAGCGGAGAGGTACTTGTACATGGAGCGGAGAGGTACTTGTACATGGAGCGGAGATGTACTTGTACATGGAGCGGAGAGGTATTTGTACATGGAGCGGAGAGGTACTGTCGACACTTGACATTGAGCGGAGAGGTACTTGTACATGGAGCGGAGAGGTACTTGTACATGAGAGCGGAGAGGTATTTGTACATGGAGCGGAGAGGTACTGTCGACACTTGACATTGAGCGGAGAGGTACTTGTACATGGAGCGGAGAGGTACTTGTACATGGAGCGGAGAGGTACTTGTACATGGACCGGAGAGGTACTTGTACATGGAGCGGAGAGGTACTTGTACATGGAGCGGAGATGTACTTGTACATTGAGCGGAGAGGTACTTGTACATGGAGCAGAGATGTACTTGTACATGGAGCGGAGATGTACTTGTACATTGAGCGGAGAGGTACTTGTACATGGAGCGGAGAGGTACTTGTACATGGAGCGGAGATGTACTTGTACATGGAGCGGAGAGGTACTTGTACATGGAGCGGAGATGTACTTGTACATTGAGCGGAGAGGTACTTGTACATGGAGCAGAGATGTACTTGTACATGGAGCGGAGAGGTACTTGTACATGGAGCGGAGAGGTACTTGTACATGGAGCGGAGAGGTACTTGTACATGGAGCGGAGAGGTACTTGTACATTGAGCGGAGAGGTACTGTCGACACTTGTGCATTCAGCGGAGAGGTACTTGTACATGGAGCGGAGAGGTACTGTCGATACTTGACATTGAGCGGAGAGGTACTTGTACATGGAGCGGAGAGGTATTTGTACATTGAGCGGAGAGGTACTTGTACATTGAGCGGAGAGGTACTGTCGACACTTGTACATTCAGCGGAGAGCTACTTGTACATGGAGCGGAGAGGTATTTGTACATTGAGCGGAGAGGTACTTGTACATGGAGCGGAGAGGTACTTGTACATAGAGCGGAGAGGTACTGTCGACACTTGTACATTGAGCGTAGAGGTACTGTCGACACTTGTACATTGAGCGGAGAGGTACTTGTACATGGAGCGGAGAGGTACTGTCGACACTTGTACATTGAGCGGAGAGGTACTTGTACATTGAGCGGAGAGGTACTTGTACATGGAGCGCAGAGGTACTTGTACATTGAGCGGAGAGGTACTTGTACATGGAGCGGAGAGGTACTTGTACATGAGAGCGGAGAGGTACTTGTACATGGAGCGGAGAGGTACTTGTACATTGAGCGGAGAGGTACTGTCGACACTTGTACATTCAGCGGAGAGGTACTTGTACATGGAGCGGAGAGGTACTGTCGATACTTGACATTGAGCGGAGAGGTACTTGTACATGGAGCGGAGAGGTATTTGTACATTGAGCGGAGAGGTACTTGTACATTGAGCGGAGAGGTACTGTCGACACTTGTACATTCAGCGGAGAGCTACTTGTACATGGAGCGGAGAGGTATTTGTACATTGAGCGGAGAGGTACTTGTACATGGAGCGGAGAGGTACTTGTACATAGAGCGGAGAGGTACTTATACATGGAGCGGAGAGGTATTTGTACATTGAGCGGAGAGGTACTTGTACATGGAGCGGAGAGGTACTTGTACATGAGAGCGGAGAGGTATTTGTACATGGAGCGGAAAGGTACTGTCGACACTTGTACATTGAGCGGAGAGCTACTTGTACATGGAGCGGAGAGGTACTTGTACATGAGAGCGGAGAGGTACTTGTACATGGAGCGGAGAGGTATTTGTACATGGAGCGGAGAGGTACTGTCGACACTTGACATTGAGCGGAGAGGTACTTGTACATGGAGCGGAGAGGTACTTGTACATGAGAGCGGAGAGGTATTTGTACATGGAGCGGAGAGGTACTGTCGACACTTGACATTGAGCGGAGAGGTACTTGTACATGGAGCGGAGAGGTACTTGTACATGGAGCGGAGAGGTACTTGTACATGGACCGGAGAGGTACTTGTACATGGAGCGGAGAGGTACTTGTACATGGAGCGGAGATGTACTTGTACATTGAGCGGAGAGGTACTTGTACATGGAGCAGAGATGTACTTGTACATGGAGCGGAGATGTACTTGTACATTGAGCGGAGAGGTACTTGTACATGGAGCGGAGAGGTACTTGTACATGGAGCGGAGATGTACTTGTACATGGAGCGGAGAGGTACTTGTACATGGAGCGGAGATGTACTTGTACATTGAGCGGAGAGGTACTTGTACATGGAGCAGAGATGTACTTGTACATGGAGCGGAGAGGTACTTGTACATGGAGCGGAGAGGTACTTGTACATGGAGCGGAGAGGTACTTGTACATGGAGCGGAGAGGTACTTGTACATTGAGCGGAGAGGTACTTGTACATGGAGCGGAGAGGTACTTGTACATTGAGCGGAGAGGTACTTGCACATGGAGCGGAGAGGTACTTGTACATGGAGCGGAGAGGTACTTGTACATGGAGCGGAGAGGTACTTGTACATGGAGCGGAGAGGTACTTGTACATTGAGCGGAGATGTACTTGTACATGGAGCGGAGATGTACTTGTACATGGATCGGAGAGGTACTTGTACATTGAGCGTAGAGGTACTGTCGACACTTGTACATTGAGCGGAGAGGTACTTGTACATGGAGCGGAGAGGTACTGTCGACACTTGTACATTGAGCGGAGAGGTACTTGTACATTGAGCGGAGAGGTACTTGTACATGGAGCGCAGAGGTACTTGTACATTGAGCGGAGAGGTACTTGTACATGGAGCGGAGAGGTACTTGTACATGAGAGCGGAGAGGTACTTGTACATGGAGCGGAGAGGTACTTGTACATTGAGCGGAGAGGTACTGTCGACACTTGTACATTCAGCGGAGAGGTACTTGTACATGGAGCGGAGAGGTACTGTCGATACTTGACATTGAGCGGAGAGGTACTTGTACATGGAGCGGAGAGGTATTTGTACATTGAGCGGAGAGGTACTTGTACATTGAGCGGAGAGGTACTGTCGACACTTGTACATTCAGCGGAGAGCTACTTGTACATGGAGCGGAGAGGTATTTGTACATTGAGCGGAGAGGTACTTGTACATGGAGCGGAGAGGTACTTGTACATAGAGCGGAGAGGTACTTATACATGGAGCGGAGAGGTATTTGTACATTGAGCGGAGAGGTACTTGTACATGGAGCGGAGAGGTACTTGTACATGAGAGCGGAGAGGTATTTGTACATGGAGCGGAAAGGTACTGTCGACACTTGTACATTGAGCGGAGAGCTACTTGTACATGGAGCGGAGAGGTACTTGTACATGAGAGCGGAGAGGTACTTGTACATGGAGCGGAGAGGTATTTGTACATGGAGCGGAGAGGTACTGTCGACACTTGACATTGAGCGGAGAGGTACTTGTACATGGAGCGGAGAGGTACTTGTACATGAGAGCGGAGAGGTATTTGTACATGGAGCGGAGAGGTACTGTCGACACTTGACATTGAGCGGAGAGGTACTTGTACATGGAGCGGAGAGGTACTTGTACATGAGAGCGGAGAGGTACTTGTACATGGAGCGGAGATGTACTTGTACATTGAGCGGAGAGGTACTTGTACATGGAGCAGAGATGTACTTGTACATGGAGCGGAGATGTACTTGTACATTGAGCGGAGAGGTACTTGTACATGGAGCGGAGAGGTACTTGTACATGGAGCGGAGATGTACTTGTACATGGAGCGGAGAGGTACTTGTACATGGAGCGGAGATGTACTTGTACATTGAGCGGAGAGGTACTTGTACATGGAGCAGAGATGTACTTGTACATGGAGCGGAGAGGTACTTGTACATGGAGCGGAGAGGTACTTGTACATGGAGCGGAGAGGTACTTGTACATGGAGCGGAGAGGTACTTGTACATTGAGCGGAGAGGTACTGTCGACACTTGTGCATTCAGCGGAGAGGTACTTGTACATGGAGCGGAGAGGTACTGTCGATACTTGACATTGAGCGGAGAGGTACTTGTACATGGAGCGGAGAGGTATTTGTACATTGAGCGGAGAGGTACTTGTACATTGAGCGGAGATGTACTGTCGACACTTGTACATTCAGCGGAGAGCTACTTGTACATGGAGCGGAGAGGTATTTGTACATTGAGCGGAGAGGTACTTGTACATGGAGCGGAGAGGTACTTGTACATAGAGCGGAGAGGTACTTATACATGGAGCGGAGAGGTATTTGTACATTGAGCGGAGAGGTACTTGTACATGGAGCGGAGAGGTACTTGTACATGAGAGCGGAGAGGTATTTGTACATGGAGCGGAAAGGTACTGTCGACACTTGTACATTGAGCGGAGAGCTACTTGTACATGGAGCGGAGAGGTACTTGTACATGAGAGCGGAGAGGTACTTGTACATGGAGCGGAGAGGTATTTGTACATGGAGCGGAGAGGTACTGTCGACACTTGACATTGAGCGGAGAGGTACTTGTACATGGAGCGGAGAGGTACTTGTACATGAGAGCGGAGATGTATTTGTACATGGAGCGGAGAGGTACTGTCGACACTTGACATTGAGCGGAGAGGTACTTGTACATGGAGCGGAGAGGTACTTGTACATGGAGCGGAGAGGTACTTGTACATGGACCGGAGAGGTACTTGTACATGGAGCGGAGAGGTACTTGTACATGAGAGCGGAGAGGTATTTGTACATGGAGCGGAGAGGTACTGTCGACACTTGACATTGAGCGGAGAGGTACTTGTACATGGAGCGGAGAGGTACTTGTACATGGAGCGGAGAGGTACTTGTACATGGACCGGAGAGGTACTTGTACATGGAGCGGAGAGGTACTTGTACATGGAGCGGAGATGTACTTGTACATTGAGCGGAGAGGTACTTGTACATGGAGCAGAGATGTACTTGTACATGGAGCGGAGATGTACTTGTACATTGAGCGGAGAGGTACTTGTACATGGAGCGGAGAGGTACTTGTACATGGAGCGGAGATGTACTTGTACATGGAGCGGAGAGGTACTTGTACATGGAGCGGAGATGTACTTGTACATTGAGCGGAGAGGTACTTGTACATGGAGCAGAGATGTACTTGTACATGGAGCGGAGAGGTACTTGTACATGGAGCGGAGAGGTACTTGTACATGGAGCGGAGAGGTACTTGTACATGGAGCGGAGAGGTACTTGTACATTGAGCGGAGAGGTACTGTCGACACTTGTGCATTCAGCGGAGAGGTACTTGTACATGGAGCGGAGAGGTACTGTCGATACTTGACATTGAGCGGAGAGGTACTTGTACATGGAGCGGAGAGGTATTTGTACATTGAGCGGAGAGGTACTTGTACATTGAGCGGAGAGGTACTGTCGACACTTGTACATTCAGCGGAGAGCTACTTGTACATGGAGCGGAGAGGTATTTGTACATTGAGCGGAGAGGTACTTGTACATGGAGCGGAGAGGTACTTGTACATAGAGCGGAGAGGTACTGTCGACACTTGTACATTGAGCGTAGAGGTACTGTCGACACTTGTACATTGAGCGGAGAGGTACTTGTACATGGAGCGGAGAGGTACTGTCGACACTTGTACATTGAGCGGAGAGGTACTTGTACATTGAGCGGAGAGGTACTTGTACATGGAGCGCAGAGGTACTTGTACATTGAGCGGAGAGGTACTTGTACATGGAGCGGAGAGGTACTTGTACATGAGAGCGGAGAGGTACTTGTACATGGAGCGGAGAGGTACTTGTACATTGAGCGGAGAGGTACTGTCGACACTTGTACATTCAGCGGAGAGGTACTTGTACATGGAGCGGAGAGGTACTGTCGATACTTGACATTGAGCGGAGAGGTACTTGTACATGGAGCGGAGAGGTATTTGTACATTGAGCGGAGAGGTACTTGTACATTGAGCGGAGAGGTACTGTCGACACTTGTACATTCAGCGGAGAGCTACTTGTACATGGAGCGGAGAGGTATTTGTACATTGAGCGGAGAGGTACTTGTACATGGAGCGGAGAGGTACTTGTACATAGAGCGGAGAGGTACTTATACATGGAGCGGAGAGGTATTTGTACATTGAGCGGAGAGGTACTTGTACATGGAGCGGAGAGGTACTTGTACATGAGAGCGGAGAGGTATTTGTACATGGAGCGGAAAGGTACTGTCGACACTTGTACATTGAGCGGAGAGCTACTTGTACATGGAGCGGAGAGGTACTTGTACATGAGAGCGGAGAGGTACTTGTACATGGAGCGGAGAGGTATTTGTACATGGAGCGGAGAGGTACTGTCGACACTTGACATTGAGCGGAGATGTACTTGTACATGGAGCGGAGAGGTACTTGTACATGAGAGCGGAGAGGTATTTGTACATGGAGCGGAGAGGTACTGTCGACACTTGACATTGAGCGGAGAGGTACTTGTACATGGAGCGGAGAGGTACTTGTACATGGAGCGGAGAGGTACTTGTACATGGACCGGAGAGGTACTTGTACATGGAGCGGAGAGGTACTTGTACATGGAGCGGAGATGTACTTGTACATTGAGCGGAGAGGTACTTGTACATGGAGCAGAGATGTACTTGTACATGGAGCGGAGATGTACTTGTACATTGAGCGGAGAGGTACTTGTACATGGAGCGGAGAGGTACTTGTACATGGAGCGGAGATGTACTTGTACATGGAGCGGAGAGGTACTTGTACATGGAGCGGAGATGTACTTGTACATTGAGCGGAGAGGTACTTGTACATGGAGCAGAGATGTACTTGTACATGGAGCGGAGAGGTACTTGTACATGGAGCGGAGAGGTACTTGTACATGGAGCGGAGAGGTACTTGTACATGGAGCGGAGAGGTACTTGTACATTGAGCGGAGAGGTACTTGTACATGGAGCGGAGAGGTACTTGTACATTGAGCGGAGAGGTACTTGCACATGGAGCGGAGAGGTACTTGTACATGGAGCGGAGAGGTACTTGTACATGGAGCGGAGAGGTACTTGTACATGGAGCGGAGAGGTACTTGTACATTGAGCGGAGATGTACTTGTACATGGAGCGGAGATGTACTTGTACATGGATCGGAGAGGTACTTGTACATGAGAGCGGAGAGGTACTGTCGACACTTGTACATTGAGCGTAGAGGTACTGTCGACACTTGTACATTGAGCGGAGAGGTACTTGTACATGGAGCGGAGAGGTACTGTCGACACTTGTACATTGAGCGGAGAGGTACTTGTACATTGAGCGGAGAGGTACTTGTACATGGAGCGCAGAGGTACTTGTACATTGAGCGGAGAGGTACTTGTACATGGAGCGGAGAGGTACTTGTACATGAGAGCGGAGAGGTACTTGTACATGGAGCGGAGAGGTACTTGTACATTGAGCGGAGAGGTACTGTCGACACTTGTACATTCAGCGGAGAGGTACTTGTACATGGAGCGGAGAGGTACTGTCGATACTTGACATTGAGCGGAGAGGTACTTGTACATGGAGCGGAGAGGTATTTGTACATTGAGCGGAGAGGTACTTGTACATTGAGCGGAGAGGTACTGTCGACACTTGTACATTCAGCGGAGAGCTACTTGTACATGGAGCGGAGAGGTATTTGTACATTGAGCGGAGAGGTACTTGTACATGGAGCGGAGAGGTACTTGTACATAGAGCGGAGAGGTACTTATACATGGAGCGGAGAGGTATTTGTACATTGAGCGGAGAGGTACTTGTACATGGAGCGGAGAGGTACTTGTACATGAGAGCGGAGAGGTATTTGTACATGGAGCGGAAAGGTACTGTCGACACTTGTACATTGAGCGGAGAGCTACTTGTACATGGAGCGGAGAGGTACTTGTACATGAGAGCGGAGAGGTACTTGTACATGGAGCGGAGAGGTATTTGTACATGGAGCGGAGAGGTACTGTCGACACTTGACATTGAGCGGAGAGGTACTTGTACATGGAGCGGAGAGGTACTTGTACATGAGAGCGGAGAGGTATTTGTACATGGAGCGGAGAGGTACTGTCGACACTTGACATTGAGCGGAGAGGTACTTGTACATGGAGCGGAGAGGTACTTGTACATGAGAGCGGAGAGGTACTTGTACATGGAGCGGAGATGTACTTGTACATTGAGCGGAGAGGTACTTGTACATGGAGCAGAGATGTACTTGTACATGGAGCGGAGATGTACTTGTACATTGAGCGGAGAGGTACTTGTACATGGAGCGGAGAGGTACTTGTACATGGAGCGGAGATGTACTTGTACATGGAGCGGATAGGTACTTGTACATGGAGCGGAGATGTACTTGTACATTGAGCGGAGAGGTACTTGTACATGGAGCAGAGATGTACTTGTACATGGAGCGGAGAGGTACTTGTACATGGAGCGGAGAGGTACTTGTACATGGAGCGGAGAGGTACTTGTACATGGAGCGGAGAGGTACTTGTACATTGAGCGGAGAGGTACTGTCGACACTTGTGCATTCAGCGGAGAGGTACTTGTACATGGAGCGGAGAGGTACTGTCGATACTTGACATTGAGCGGAGAGGTACTTGTACATGGAGCGGAGAGGTATTTGTACATTGAGCGGAGAGGTACTTGTACATTGAGCGGAGAGGTACTGTCGACACTTGTACATTCAGCGGAGAGCTACTTGTACATGGAGCGGAGAGGTATTTGTACATTGAGCGGAGAGGTACTTGTACATGGAGCGGAGAGGTACTTGTACATAGAGCGGAGAGGTACTTATACATGGAGCGGAGAGGTATTTGTACATTGAGCGGAGAGGTACTTGTACATGGAGCGGAGAGGTACTTGTACATGAGAGCGGAGAGGTATTTGTACATGGAGCGGAAAGGTACTGTCGACACTTGTACATTGAGCGGAGAGCTACTTGTACATGGAGCGGAGAGGTACTTGTACATGAGAGCGGAGAGGTACTTGTACATGGAGCGGAGAGGTATTTGTACATGGAGCGGAGAGGTACTGTCGACACTTGACATTGAGCGGAGAGGTACTTGTACATGGAGCGGAGAGGTACTTGTACATGAGAGCGGAGAGGTATTTGTACATGGAGCGGAGAGGTACTGTCGACACTTGACATTGAGCGGAGAGGTACTTGTACATGGAGCGGAGAGGTACTTGTACATGGAGCGGAGAGGTACTTGTACATGGACCGGAGAGGTACTTGTACATGGAGCGGAGAGGTACTTGTACATGGAGCGGAGATGTACTTGTACATTGAGCGGAGAGGTACTTGTACATGGAGCAGAGATGTACTTGTACATGGAGCGGAGATGTACTTGTACATTGAGCGGAGAGGTACTTGTACATGGAGCGGAGAGGTACTTGTACATGGAGCGGAGATGTACTTGTACATGGAGCGGAGAGGTACTTGTACATGGAGCGGAGATGTACTTGTACATTGAGCGGAGAGGTACTTGTACATGGAGCAGAGATGTACTTGTACATGGAGCGGAGAGGTACTTGTACATGGAGCGGAGAGGTACTTGTACATGGAGCGGAGAGGTACTTGTACATGGAGCGGAGAGGTACTTGTACATTGAGCGGAGAGGTACTTGTACATTGAGCGGAGAGGTACTTGTACATGGAGCTAGGGCTGGGTATCGAGTTTCGATACTTACTTGGCACCGAAATGGAAACATCGATACTAAGGGGTATCGAAGCCTCCCTTGTCAATCGATACCAATTTTCGATACCAAAACAAAACAGCGTCATTGAGCCTATAAGCATGCGACATGCTTGCACGCCGCGCTCTAATACGGCTGGTGATTGGCTGTCATGTAGAGGCATGCAGGAAACGTTACGCCCACTTTAGCCGGTGTGTTTGTTGTGACTGTGAGCCAGGCGTGCGGTGCGGATAGTATACAAGAAGTTAGCCACTCAAGCTACTCCTATCCTGGATTACCATATGGCGAAGATGATGAAAAGCAGGAAAAGAAACAGAAACAACACGGACTGGTTTCCACAGACAAGAGAAATAATTGAGAGGTGGGTCAGCTCAGCTTACCGCAAGTTAGCGGTTATCAGATCCCTCAGTCTGACAAATCCATGCATCTGGCTGTGAGTTGTAGCATTAGATCGTTTAATTAATTGCCGCCGTAACGTTATGCGCAAGCGGGCATTGTGTATTTTTAGCAACTCGTTAACAAACGCTGATGTCATGATAGTTTGTTGAATGTAAATGCGATTCATTTATATTGATTGGCTAGTCAGTGAAGTTGAGCTGTCTCGTCAGATTTGACAAGAATGACGTTCTGTTGCAGCAGTGAGCACACTGATCTGCAACGCTAGCGTTAATGTTTAATTAATTAGCGTTATGTGCAAGCGGGCAGTTATCGCCCATGTATTTTTAGCAACTCGTTAACAAACGCTGATGTCATGATAGTTTGTTGAATATAAATGCGATTCACTTTGTGGCATATAAGGCTATATTGATAGGCTAGTCAATGCTCAACTAGTCTTCCATGCATGAAGTGGAGCCATCTCATCAGTTTGTACAAGAATAGAGTTCTGTTGCATCAGTGAGCATTAAACCCTGATTTGCAACTCTCTGTTTTGCACTGAAAACTATTCCACTGATTTATTTGTTTTAGCTACATTTCTTTCCTTTGTAGTACTCCAATATTTTTTGTAGGGACGGCAATACGTTTAGAGAACTTAAAGTTATGTTAAATACAGTAGGTTTTATTTTTTTCTGCTGTAAAACTTAAGATGGGGGGAAACTAAAGATTTGTAAAATAATTTCAATGTGTAATGCAGTTTTATTTTTGTTAAAATGGATTTTTCTAAAAATTGGTATCGAAAAAAGTATCGTTCAGGAACCGGTATCGAAATCCAAGTATCGAAACGGTATCGATATCGAAAAATTTTGAACGATACCCAGCCCTACATGGAGCGCAGATGTACTTGTACATTGAGCGGAGAGGTACTGGTACATGGAGCGGAGATGTACTTGTACATTGAGCGGAGAGGTACTTGTACATTGAGCGGAGAGGTACTTGTACATGGAGCGGAGATGTACTTGTACATTGAGCGGAGAGGTACTGGTACATGGAGCGGAGATGTACTTGTACATTGAGCGGAGAGGTACTTGTACATGGAGTGGAGATGTACTTGTACATTGAGCGGAGAGGTACTGGTACATGGAGCGGAGATGTACTTGTACATTGAGCGGAGAGGTACTTGTACATGGAGTGGAGATGTACTTGTACATTGAGCGGAGAGGTACTGGTACATGGAGCGGAGATGTACTTGTACATTGAGCGGAGAGGTACTTGTACATGGAGTGGAGAGGTACTTGTACATGAGAGCGGAGAGGTACTTGTACATGGAGCGGAGAGGTACTTGTACATGAGAGCGGAGAGGTACTTGTACATGGAGCGGAGAGGTACTTGTACATTGAGCGGAGAGGTACTGTCGACACTTGTACATTCAGCGGAGAGGTACTTGTACATGGAGCGGAGAGGTACTGTCGATACTTGACATTGAGCGGAGAGGTACTTGTACATGGAGCGGAGAGGTATTTGTACATTGAGCGGAGAGGTACTTGTACATTGAGCGGAGAGGTACTGTCGACACTTGTACATTCAGCGGAGAGCTACTTGTACATGGAGCGGAGAGGTATTTGTACATTGAGCGGAGAGGTACTTGTACATGGAGCGGAGAGGTACTTGTACATAGAGCGGAGAGGTACTTATACATGGAGCGGAGAGGTATTTGTACATTGAGCGGAGAGGTACTTGTACATGGAGCGGAGAGGTACTTGTACATGAGAGCGGAAAGGTATTTGTACATGGAGCGGAAAGGTACTGTCGACACTTGTACATTGAGCGGAGAGCTACTTGTACATGGAGCGGAGAGGTACTTGTACATGAGAGCGGAGAGGTACTTGTACATGGAGCGGAGAGGTATTTGTACATGGAGCGGAGAGGTACTGTCGACACTTGACATTGAGCGGAGAGGTACTTGTACATGGAGCGGAGAGGTACTTGTACATGAGAGCGGAGAGGTATTTGTACATGGAGCGGAGAGGTACTGTCGACACTTGACATTGAGCGGAGAGGTACTTGTACATGGAGCGGAGAGGTACTTGTACATGAGAGCGGAGAGGTACTTGTACATGGAGCGGAGATGTACTTGTACATTGAGCGGAGAGGTACTTGTACATGGAGCAGAGATGTACTTGTACATGGAGCGGAGATGTACTTGTACATTGAGCGGAGAGGTACTTGTACATGGAGCGGAGAGGTACTTGTACATGGAGCGGAGATGTACTTGTACATGGAGCGGAGAGGTACTTGTACATGGAGCGGATATGTACTTGTACATTGAGCGGAGAGGTACTTGTACATGGAGCAGAGATGTACTTGTACATGGAGCGGAGAGGTACTTGTACATGGAGCGGAGAGGTACTTGTACATGGAGCGGAGAGGTACTTGTACATGGAGCGGAGAGGTACTTGTACATTGAGCGGAGAGGTACTGTCGACACTTGTGCATTCAGCGGAGAGGTACTTGTACATGGAGCGGAGAGGTACTGTCGATACTTGACATTGAGCGGAGAGGTACTTGTACATGGAGCGGAGAGGTATTTGTACATTGAGCGGAGAGGTACTTGTACATTGAGCGGAGAGGTACTGTCGACACTTGTACATTCAGCGGAGAGCTACTTGTACATGGAGCGGAGAGGTATTTGTACATTGAGCGGAGAGGTACTTGTACATGGAGCGGAGAGGTACTTGTACATAGAGCGGAGAGGTACTTATACATGGAGCGGAGAGGTATTTGTACATTGAGCGGAGAGGTACTTGTACATGGAGCGGAGAGGTACTTGTACATGAGAGCGGAGAGGTATTTGTACATGGAGCGGAAAGGTACTGTCGACACTTGTACATTGAGCGGAGAGCTACTTGTACATGGAGCGGAGAGGTACTTGTACATGAGAGCGGAGAGGTACTTGTACATGGAGCGGAGAGGTATTTGTACATGGAGCGGAGAGGTACTGTCGACACTTGACATTGAGCGGAGAGGTACTTGTACATGGAGCGGAGAGGTACTTGTACATGAGAGCGGAGAGGTATTTGTACATGGAGCGGAGAGGTACTGTCGACACTTGACATTGAGCGGAGAGGTACTTGTACATGGAGCGGAGAGGTACTTGTACATGGAGCGGAGAGGTACTTGTACATGGACCGGAGAGGTACTTGTACATGGAGCGGAGAGGTACTTGTACATGGAGCGGAGATGTACTTGTACATTGAGCGGAGAGGTACTTGTACATGGAGCAGAGATGTACTTGTACATGGAGCGGAGATGTACTTGTACATTGAGCGGAGAGGTACTTGTACATGGAGCGGAGAGGTACTTGTACATGAGAGCGGAGAGGTACTTGTACATGGAGCGGAGATGTACTTGTACATTGAGCGGAGAGGTACTTGTACATGGAGCAGAGATGTACTTGTACATGGAGCGGAGATGTACTTGTACATTGAGCGGAGAGGTACTTGTACATGGAGCGGAGAGGTACTTGTACATGGAGCGGAGATGTACTTGTACATGGAGCGGAGAGGTACTTGTACATGGAGCGGAGATGTACTTGTACATTGAGCGGAGAGGTACTTGTACATGGAGCAGAGATGTACTTGTACATGGAGCGGAGAGGTACTTGTACATGGAGCGGAGAGGTACTTGTACATGGAGCGGAGAGGTACTTGTACATGGAGCGGAGAGGTACTTGTACATTGAGCGGAGAGGTACTGTCGACACTTGTGCATTCAGCGGAGAGGTACTTGTACATGGAGCGGAGAGGTACTGTCGATACTTGACATTGAGCGGAGAGGTACTTGTACATGGAGCGGAGAGGTATTTGTACATTGAGCGGAGAGGTACTTGTACATTGAGCGGAGAGGTACTGTCGACACTTGTACATTCAGCGGAGAGCTACTTGTACATGGAGCGGAGAGGTATTTGTACATTGAGCGGAGAGGTACTTGTACATGGAGCGGAGAGGTACTTGTACATAGAGCGGAGAGGTACTTATACATGGAGCGGAGAGGTATTTGTACATTGAGCGGAGAGGTACTTGTACATGGAGCGGAGAGGTACTTGTACATGAGAGCGGAGAGGTATTTGTACATGGAGCGGAAAGGTACTGTCGACACTTGTACATTGAGCGGAGAGCTACTTGTACATGGAGCGGAGAGGTACTTGTACATGAGAGCGGAGAGGTACTTGTACATGGAGCGGAGAGGTATTTGTACATGGAGCGGAGAGGTACTGTCGACACTTGACATTGAGCGGAGAGGTACTTGTACATGGAGCGGAGAGGTACTTGTACATGAGAGCGGAGAGGTATTTGTACATGGAGCGGAGAGGTACTGTCGACACTTGACATTGAGCGGAGAGGTACTTGTACATGGAGCGGAGAGGTACTTGTACATGGAGCGGAGAGGTACTTGTACATGGACCGGAGAGGTACTTGTACATGGAGCGGAGAGGTACTTGTACATGGAGCGGAGATGTACTTGTACATTGAGCGGAGAGGTACTTGTACATGGAGCAGAGATGTACTTGTACATGGAGCGGAGATGTACTTGTACATTGAGCGGAGAGGTACTTGTACATGGAGCGGAGAGGTACTTGTACATGGAGCGGAGATGTACTTGTACATGGAGCGGAGAGGTACTTGTACATGGAGCGGAGATGTACTTGTACATTGAGCGGAGAGGTACTTGTACATTGAGCGGAGAGGTACTTGTACATGGAGCTAGGGCTGGGTATCGAGTTTCGATACTTACTTGGCACCGAAATGGAAACATCGATACTAAGGGGTATCGAAGCCTCCCTTGTCAATCGATACCAATTTTCGATACCAAAACAAAACAGCGTCATTGAGCCTATAAGCATGCGACATGCTTGCACGCCGCGCTCTAATACGGCTGGTGATTGGCTGTCATGTAGAGGCATGCAGGAAACGTTACGCCCACTTTAGCCGGTGTGTTTGTTGTGACTGTGAGCCAGGCGTGCGGTGCGGATAGTATACAAGAAGTTAGCCACTCAAGCTACTCCTATCCTGGATTACCATATGGCGAAGATGATGAAAAGCAGGAAAAGAAACAGAAACAACACGGACTGGTTTCCACAGACAAGATAAATAATTGAGAGGTGGGTCAGCTCAGCTTACCGCAAGTTAGCGGTTATCAGATCCCTCAGTCTGACAAATCCATGCATCTGGCTGTGAGTTGTAGCATTAGATCGTTTAATTAATTGCCGCCGTAACGTTATGCGCAAGCGGGCATTGTGTATTTTTAGCAACTCGTTAACAAACGCTGATGTCATGATAGTTTGTTGAATGTAAATGCGATTCATTTATATTGATTGGCTAGTCAGTGAAGTTGAGCTGTCTCGTCAGATTTGACAAGAATGACGTTCTGTTGCAGCAGTGAGCACACTGATCTGCAACGCTAGCGTTAATGTTTAATTAATTAGCGTTATGTGCAAGCGGGCAGTTATCGCCCATGTATTTTTAGCAACTCGTTAACAAACGCTGATGTCATGATAGTTTGTTGAATATAAATGCGATTCACTTTTGTGGCATATAAGGCTATATTGATAGGCTAGTCAATGCTCAACTAGTCTTCCATGCATGAAGTGGAGCCATCTCATCAGTTTGTACAAGAATAGAGTTCTGTTGCATCAGTGAGCATTAAACCCTGATTTGCAACTCTCTGTTTTGCACTGAAAACTATTCCACTGATTTATTTGTTTTAGCTACATTTCTTTCCTTTGTAGTACTCCAATATTTTTTGTAGGGACGGCAATACGTTTAGAGAACTTAAAGTTATGTTAAATACAGTAGGTTTTATTTTTTTCTGCTGTAAAACTTAAGATGGGGGGAAACTAAAGATTTGTAAAATAATTTCAATGTGTAATGCAGTTTTATTTTTGTTAAAATGGATTTTTCTAAAAATTGGTATCGAAAAAAGTATCGTTCAGGAACCGGTATCGAAATCCAAGTATCGAAACGGTATCGATATCGAAAAATTTTGAACGATACCCAGCCCTACATGGAGCGCAGATGTACTTGTACATTGAGCGGAGAGGTACTGGTACATGGAGCGGAGATGTACTTGTACATTGAGCGGAGAGGTACTTGTACATTGAGCGGAGAGGTACTTGTACATGGAGCGGAGATGTACTTGTACATTGAGCGGAGAGGTACTGGTACATGGAGCGGAGATGTACTTGTACATTGAGCGGAGAGGTACTTGTACATGGAGTGGAGATGTACTTGTACATTGAGCGGAGAGGTACTGGTACATGGAGCGGAGATGTACTTGTACATTGAGCGGAGAGGTACTTGTACATGGAGTGGAGATGTACTTGTACATTGAGCGGAGAGGTACTGGTACATGGAGCGGAGATGTACTTGTACATTGAGCGGAGAGGTACTTGTACATGGAGTGGAGATGTACTTGTACATGGAGCGGAGATGTACTTGTACATTGAGCGGAGAGGTACTTGTACATGGAGCGGAGATGTACTTGTACATGGAGCGGAGAGGTACTTGTACATGGAGCGGAGAGGTACTTGTACATGGAGCGGAGATGTACTTGTACATGGAGCGGAGATGTACTTGTACATGGAGCGGAGAGGTACTTGTACATGGAGCGGAGAGGTACTTATACATTGAGCGGAGACGTACTTGTACATGGAGCGGAGATGTACTTGTACATTGAGCGGAGAGGTACTTGTACATTGAGCGGAGAGGTACTGGTACATGGAGCGGAGATGTACTTGTACATTGAGCGGAGAGGTACTTGTACATGGAGCGGAGAGGTACTTGTACATTGAGCGGAGAGGTACTTGTACATTGAGCGGAGACGTACTTGTACATTGAGCGGAGATGTACTTGTACATTGAGCGGAGATGTACTTGTACATTGAGCGGAGAGGTACTGGTACATGGAGCGGAGAGGTATTTGTACATGGAGCGGAGAGGTATTTGTACATGGAGCGGAGAGGTACTTGTACATTGAGCGGAGAGGTACTTGTACATGGAGCGGAGAGGTACTTGTACATGGAGCGGAGAGGTACTTGTACATGTAGCGGAGAGGTGCTTGTACATGGAGCGGAGAGGTACTTGTACATGGAGCGGAGAGGTATTTGTACATGGAGCGGAGAGGTACTTGTACATGGAGCGGAGAGGTACTTGTACATTCAGCGGAGAGGTACTTGTACATTGAGCGGAGAGGTACTTGTAGATGGAGCGGAGAGGTACTGTCGACACTTGTACATTGAGCGGAGAGGTACTTGTACATGGAGCGGAGAGGTACTTGTACATGGAGCGGAGAGGTACTGTCGACACTTGTACATTGAGCGGAGAGGTACTTGTACATGGAGCGGAGAGGTACTTGTACATGGAGCGGAGATGTACTTGTACAGGGAGCGGAGAGGTACTTGTACATTGAGCGGAGAGGTACTTGTACATGGAGCGGAGAGGTACTTGTACATGGAGCGGAGAGGTACTTGTACATGGAGCGGAGAGGTACTTGTACATTGAGCGGAGAGGTACTTGTACATGGAGCGGAGAGGTACTTGTACATGGAGCGGAGAGGTACTTGTACATGGAGCGGAGAGGTACTTGTACATTGAGCGGAGAGGTACTTGTACATGGAGCGGAGAGGTACTTGTACATGGAGCGGAGAGGTACTTGTACATGGAGCGGAGAGGTACTTGTACATGGAGCGGAGAGGTACTTGTACATTGAGCGGAGATGTACTTGTACATGGAGCGGAGATGTACTTGTACATGGATCGGAGAGGTACTTGTACATGAGAGCGGAGAGGTACTGTCGACACTTGTACATTGAGCGTAGAGGTACTGTCGACACTTGTACATTGAGCGGAGACGTACTTGTACATGGAGCGGAGAGGTACTGTCGACACTTGTACATTGAGCGGAGAGGTACTTGTACATTGAGCGGAGAGGTACTTGTACATGGAGCGCAGAGGTACTTGTACATTGAGCGGAGAGGTACTTGTACATGGAGCGGAGAGGTACTTGTACATGAGAGCGGAGAGGTACTTGTACATGGAGCGGAGAGGTACTTGTACATTGAGCGGAGAGGTACTGTCGACACTTGTACATTCAGCGGAGAGGTACTTGTACATGGAGCGGAGAGGTACTGTCGATACTTGACATTGAGCGGAGAGGTACTTGTACATGGAGCGGAGAGGTACTTGTACATGGAGCGGAGAGGTACTTGTACATGGAGCGGAGAGGTACTTGTACATTGAGCGGAGAGGTACTTGTACATGGAGCGGAGAGGTACTTGTACATTGAGCGGAGAGGTACTTGTACATGGAGCGGAGAGGTACTTGTACATGGAGCGGAGAGGTACTTGTACATGGAGCGGAGAGGTACTTGTACATGGAGCGGAGAGGTACTTGTACATTGAGCGGAGATGTACTTGTACATGGAGCGGAGATGTACTTGTACATGGATCGGAGAGGTACTTGTACATGAGAGCGGAGAGGTACTGTCGACACTTGTACATTGAGCGTAGAGGTACTGTCGACACTTGTACATTGAGCGGAGAGGTACTTGTACATGGAGCGGAGAGGTACTGTCGACACTTGTACATTGAGCGGAGAGGTACTTGTACATTGAGCGGAGAGGTACTTGTACATGGAGCGCAGAGGTACTTGTACATTGAGCGGAGAGGTACTTGTACATGGAGCGGAGAGGTACTTGTACATGAGAGCGGAGAGGTACTTGTACATGGAGCGGAGAGGTACTTGTACATTGAGCGGAGAGGTACTGTCGACACTTGTACATTCAGCGGAGAGGTACTTGTACATGGAGCGGAGAGGTACTGTCGATACTTGACATTGAGCGGAGAGGTACTTGTACATGGAGCGGAGAGGTATTTGTACATTGAGCGGAGAGGTACTTGTACATTGAGCGGAGAGGTACTGTCGACACTTGTACATTCAGCGGAGAGCTACTTGTACATGGAGCGGAGAGGTATTTGTACATTGAGCGGAGAGGTACTTGTACATGGAGCGGAGAGGTACTTGTACATAGAGCGGAGAGGTACTTATACATGGAGCGGAGAGGTATTTGTACATTGAGCGGAGAGGTACTTGTACATGGAGCGGAGAGGTACTTGTACATGAGAGCGGAGAGGTATTTGTACATGGAGCGGAAAGGTACTGTCGACACTTGTACATTGAGCGGAGAGCTACTTGTACATGGAGCGGAGAGGTACTTGTACATGAGAGCGGAGAGGTACTTGTACATGGAGCGGAGAGGTATTTGTACATGGAGCGGAGAGGTACTGTCGACACTTGACATTGAGCGGAGAGGTACTTGTACATGGAGCGGAGAGGTACTTGTACATGAGAGCGGAGAGGTATTTGTACATGGAGCGGAGAGGTACTGTCGACACTTGACATTGAGCGGAGAGGTACTTGTACATGGAGCGGAGAGGTACTTGTACATGGAGCGGAGAGGTACTTGTACATGGACCGGAGAGGTACTTGTACATGGAGCGGAGAGGTACTTGTACATGGAGCGGAGATGTACTTGTACATTGAGCGGAGATGTACTTGTACATGGAGCAGAGATGTACTTGTACATGGAGCGGAGATGTACTTGTACATTGAGCGGAGAGGTACTTGTACATGGAGCGGAGAGGTACTTGTACATGGAGCGGAGATGTACTTGTACATGGAGCGGAGAGGTACTTGTACATGGAGCGGAGATGTACTTGTACATTGAGCGGAGAGGTACTTGTACATGGAGCAGAGATGTACTTGTACATGGAGCGGAGAGGTACTTGTACATGGAGCGGAGAGGTACTTGTACATGGAGCGGAGAGGTACTTGTACATGGAGCGGAGAGGTACTTGTACATTGAGCGGAGAGGTACTTGTACATGGAGCGGAGAGGTACTTGTACATTGAGCGGAGAGGTACTTGTACATGGAGCGGAGAGGTACTTGTACATGGAGCGGAGAGGTACTTGTACATGGAGCGGAGAGGTACTTGTACATGGAGCGGAGAGGTACTTGTACATTGAGCGGAGATGTACTTGTACATGGAGCGGAGATGTACTTGTACATGGATCGGAGAGGTACTTGTACATGAGAGCGGAGAGGTACTGTCGACACTTGTACATTGAGCGTAGAGGTACTGTCGACACTTGTACATTGAGCGGAGAGGTACTTGTACATGGAGCGGAGAGGTACTGTCGACACTTGTACATTGAGCGGAGAGGTACTTGTACATTGAGCGGAGAGGTACTTGTACATGGAGCGCAGAGGTACTTGTACATTGAGCGGAGAGGTACTTGTACATGGAGCGGAGAGGTACTTGTACATGAGAGCGGAGAGGTACTTGTACATGGAGCGGAGAGGTACTTGTACATTGAGCGGAGAGGTACTGTCGACACTTGTACATTCAGCGGAGAGGTACTTGTACATGGAGCGGAGAGGTACTGTCGATACTTGACATTGAGCGGAGAGGTACTTGTACATGGAGCGGAGAGGTATTTGTACATTGAGCGGAGAGGTACTTGTACATTGAGCGGAGAGGTACTGTCGACACTTGTACATTCAGCGGAGAGCTACTTGTACATGGAGCGGAGAGGTATTTGTACATTGAGCGGAGAGGTACTTGTACATGGAGCGGAGAGGTACTTGTACATAGAGCGGAGAGGTACTTATACATGGAGCGGAGAGGTATTTGTACATTGAGCGGAGAGGTACTTGTACATGGAGCGGAGAGGTACTTGTACATGAGAGCGGAGAGGTATTTGTACATGGAGCGGAAAGGTACTGTCGACACTTGTACATTGAGCGGAGAGCTACTTGTACATGGAGCGGAGAGGTACTTGTACATGAGAGCGGAGAGGTACTTGTACATGGAGCGGAGAGGTATTTGTACATGGAGCGGAGAGGTACTGTCGACACTTGACATTGAGCGGAGAGGTACTTGTACATGGAGCGGAGAGGTACTTGTACATGAGAGCGGAGAGGTATTTGTACATGGAGCGGAGAGGTACTGTCGACACTTGACATTGAGCGGAGAGGTACTTGTACATGGAGCGGAGAGGTACTTGTACATGGAGCGGAGAGGTACTTGTACATGGACCGGAGAGGTACTTGTACATGGAGCGGAGAGGTACTTGTACATGGAGCGGAGATGTACTTGTACATTGAGCGGAGAGGTACTTGTACATGGAGCAGAGATGTACTTGTACATGGAGCGGAGATGTACTTGTACATTGAGCGGAGAGGTACTTGTACATGGAGCGGAGAGGTACTGTCGACACTTGACATTGAGCGGAGAGGTACTTGTACATGGAGCGGAGAGGTACTTGTACATGAGAGCGGAGAGGTATTTGTACATGGAGCGGAGAGGTACTGTCGACACTTGACATTGAGCGGAGAGGTACTTGTACATGGAGCGGAGAGGTACTTGTACATGGAGCGGAGAGGTACTTGTACATGGACCGGAGAGGTACTTGTACATGGAGCGGAGAGGTACTTGTACATGGAGCGGAGATGTACTTGTACATTGAGCGGAGAGGTACTTGTACATGGAGCAGAGATGTACTTGTACATGGAGCGGAGATGTACTTGTACATTGAGCGGAGAGGTACTTGTACATGGAGCGGAGAGGTACTTGTACATGGAGCGGAGATGTACTTGTACATGGAGCGGAGAGGTACTTGTACATGGAGCGGAGATGTACTTGTACATTGAGCGGAGAGGTACTTGTACATTGAGCGGAGAGGTACTTGTACATGGAGCTAGGGCTGGGTATCGAGTTTCGATACTTACTTGGCACCGAAATGGAAACATCGATACTAAGGGGTATCGAAGCCTCCCTTGTCAATCGATACCAATTTTCGATACCAAAACAAAACAGCGTCATTGAGCCTATAAGCATGCGACATGCTTGCACGCCGCGCTCTAATACGGCTGGTGATTGGCTGTCATGTAGAGGCATGCAGGAAACGTTACGCCCACTTTAGCCGGTGTGTTTGTTGTGACTGTGAGCCAGGCGTGCGGTGCGGATAGTATACAAGAAGTTAGCCACTCAAGCTACTCCTATCCTGGATTACCATATGGCGAAGATGATGAAAAGCAGGAAAAGAAACAGAAACAACACGGACTGGTTTCCACAGACAAGATAAATAATTGAGAGGTGGGTCAGCTCAGCTTACCGCAAGTTAGCGGTTATCAGATCCCTCAGTCTGACAAATCCATGCATCTGGCTGTGAGTTGTAGCATTAGATCGTTTAATTAATTGCCGCCGTAACGTTATGCGCAAGCGGGCATTGTGTATTTTTAGCAACTCGTTAACAAACGCTGATGTCATGATAGTTTGTTGAATGTAAATGCGATTCATTTATATTGATTGGCTAGTCAGTGAAGTTGAGCTGTCTCGTCAGATTTGACAAGAATGACGTTCTGTTGCAGCAGTGAGCACACTGATCTGCAACGCTAGCGTTAATGTTTAATTAATTAGCGTTATGTGCAAGCGGGCAGTTATCGCCCATGTATTTTTAGCAACTCGTTAACAAACGCTGATGTCATGATAGTTTGTTGAATATAAATGCGATTCACTTTTGTGGCATATAAGGCTATATTGATAGGCTAGTCAATGCTCAACTAGTCTTCCATGCATGAAGTGGAGCCATCTCATCAGTTTGTACAAGAATAGAGTTCTGTTGCATCAGTGAGCATTAAACCCTGATTTGCAACTCTCTGTTTTGCACTGAAAACTATTCCACTGATTTATTTGTTTTAGCTACATTTCTTTCCTTTGTAGTACTCCAATATTTTTTGTAGGGACGGCAATACGTTTAGAGAACTTAAAGTTATGTTAAATACAGTAGGTTTTATTTTTTTCTGCTGTAAAACTTAAGATGGGGGGAAACTAAAGATTTGTAAAATAATTTCAATGTGTAATGCAGTTTTATTTTTGTTAAAATGGATTTTTCTAAAAATTGGTATCGAAAAAAGTATCGTTCAGGAACCGGTATCGAAATCCAAGTATCGAAACGGTATCGATATCGAAAAATTTTGAACGATACCCAGCCCTACATGGAGCGCAGATGTACTTGTACATTGAGCGGAGAGGTACTGGTACATGGAGCGGAGATGTACTTGTACATTGAGCGGAGAGGTACTTGTACATTGAGCGGAGAGGTACTTGTACATGGAGCGGAGATGTACTTGTACATTGAGCGGAGAGGTACTGGTACATGGAGCGGAGATGTACTTGTACATTGAGCGGAGAGGTACTTGTACATGGAGTGGAGATGTACTTGTACATTGAGCGGAGAGGTACTGGTACATGGAGCGGAGATGTACTTGTACATTGAGCGGAGAGGTACTTGTACATGGAGTGGAGATGTACTTGTACATTGAGCGGAGAGGTACTGGTACATGGAGCGGAGATGTACTTGTACATTGAGCGGAGAGGTACTTGTACATGGAGTGGAGATGTACTTGTACATGGAGCGGAGATGTACTTGTACATTGAGCGGAGAGGTACTTGTACATGGAGCGGAGATGTACTTGTACATGGAGCGGAGAGGTACTTGTACATGGAGCGGAGAGGTACTTGTACATGGAGCGGAGATGTACTTGTACATGGAGCGGAGATGTACTTGTACATGGAGCGGAGAGGTACTTGTACATGGAGCGGAGAGGTACTTATACATTGAGCGGAGACGTACTTGTACATGGAGCGGAGATGTACTTGTACATTGAGCGGAGAGGTACTTGTACATTGAGCGGAGAGGTACTGGTACATGGAGCGGAGATGTACTTGTACATTGAGCGGAGAGGTACTTGTACATGGAGCGGAGAGGTACTTGTACATTGAGCGGAGAGGTACTTGTACATTGAGCGGAGACGTACTTGTACATTGAGCGGAGATGTACTTGTACATTGAGCGGAGATGTACTTGTACATTGAGCGGAGAGGTACTGGTACATGGAGCGGAGAGGTATTTGTACATGGAGCGGAGAGGTATTTGTACATGGAGCGGAGAGGTACTTGTACATTGAGCGGAGAGGTACTTGTACATGGAGCGGAGAGGTACTTGTACATGGAGCGGAGAGGTACTTGTACATGTAGCGGAGAGGTGCTTGTACATGGAGCGGAGAGGTACTTGTACATGGAGCGGAGAGGTATTTGTACATGGAGCGGAGAGGTACTTGTACATGGAGCGGAGAGGTACTTGTACATTCAGCGGAGAGGTACTTGTACATTGAGCGGAGAGGTACTTGTAGATGGAGCGGAGAGGTACTGTCGACACTTGTACATTGAGCGGAGAGGTACTTGTACATGGAGCGGAGAGGTACTTGTACATGGAGCGGAGAGGTACTGTCGACACTTGTACATTGAGCGGAGAGGTACTTGTACATGGAGCGGAGAGGTACTTGTACATGGAGCGGAGATGTACTTGTACAGGGAGCGGAGAGGTACTTGTACATTGAGCGGAGAGGTACTTGTACATGGAGCGGAGAGGTACTTGTACATGGAGCGGAGAGGTACTTGTACATGGAGCGGAGAGGTACTTGTACATTGAGCGGAGAGGTACTTGTACATGGAGCGGAGAGGTACTTGTACATGGAGCGGAGAGGTACTTGTACATGGAGCGGAGAGGTACTTGTACATTGAGCGGAGAGGTACTTGTACATGGAGCGGAGAGGTACTTGTACATGGAGCGGAGAGGTACTTGTACATGGAGCGGAGAGGTACTTGTACATGGAGCGGAGAGGTACTTGTACATTGAGCGGAGATGTACTTGTACATGGAGCGGAGATGTACTTGTACATGGATCGGAGAGGTACTTGTACATGAGAGCGGAGAGGTACTGTCGACACTTGTACATTGAGCGTAGAGGTACTGTCGACACTTGTACATTGAGCGGAGACGTACTTGTACATGGAGCGGAGAGGTACTGTCGACACTTGTACATTGAGCGGAGAGGTACTTGTACATTGAGCGGAGAGGTACTTGTACATGGAGCGCAGAGGTACTTGTACATTGAGCGGAGAGGTACTTGTACATGGAGCGGAGAGGTACTTGTACATGAGAGCGGAGAGGTACTTGTACATGGAGCGGAGAGGTACTTGTACATTGAGCGGAGAGGTACTGTCGACACTTGTACATTCAGCGGAGAGGTACTTGTACATGGAGCGGAGAGGTACTGTCGATACTTGACATTGAGCGGAGAGGTACTTGTACATGGAGCGGAGAGGTACTTGTACATGGAGCGGAGAGGTACTTGTACATGGAGCGGAGAGGTACTTGTACATTGAGCGGAGAGGTACTTGTACATGGAGCGGAGAGGTACTTGTACATTGAGCGGAGAGGTACTTGTACATGGAGCGGAGAGGTACTTGTACATGGAGCGGAGAGGTACTTGTACATGGAGCGGAGAGGTACTTGTACATGGAGCGGAGAGGTACTTGTACATTGAGCGGAGATGTACTTGTACATGGAGCGGAGATGTACTTGTACATGGATCGGAGAGGTACTTGTACATGAGAGCGGAGAGGTACTGTCGACACTTGTACATTGAGCGTAGAGGTACTGTCGACACTTGTACATTGAGCGGAGAGGTACTTGTACATGGAGCGGAGAGGTACTGTCGACACTTGTACATTGAGCGGAGAGGTACTTGTACATTGAGCGGAGAGGTACTTGTACATGGAGCGCAGAGGTACTTGTACATTGAGCGGAGAGGTACTTGTACATGGAGCGGAGAGGTACTTGTACATGAGAGCGGAGAGGTACTTGTACATGGAGCGGAGAGGTACTTGTACATTGAGCGGAGAGGTACTGTCGACACTTGTACATTCAGCGGAGAGGTACTTGTACATGGAGCGGAGAGGTACTGTCGATACTTGACATTGAGCGGAGAGGTACTTGTACATGGAGCGGAGAGGTATTTGTACATTGAGCGGAGAGGTACTTGTACATTGAGCGGAGAGGTACTGTCGACACTTGTACATTCAGCGGAGAGCTACTTGTACATGGAGCGGAGAGGTATTTGTACATTGAGCGGAGAGGTACTTGTACATGGAGCGGAGAGGTACTTGTACATAGAGCGGAGAGGTACTTATACATGGAGCGGAGAGGTATTTGTACATTGAGCGGAGAGGTACTTGTACATGGAGCGGAGAGGTACTTGTACATGAGAGCGGAGAGGTATTTGTACATGGAGCGGAAAGGTACTGTCGACACTTGTACATTGAGCGGAGAGCTACTTGTACATGGAGCGGAGAGGTACTTGTACATGAGAGCGGAGAGGTACTTGTACATGGAGCGGAGAGGTATTTGTACATGGAGCGGAGAGGTACTGTCGACACTTGACATTGAGCGGAGAGGTACTTGTACATGGAGCGGAGAGGTACTTGTACATGAGAGCGGAGAGGTATTTGTACATGGAGCGGAGAGGTACTGTCGACACTTGACATTGAGCGGAGAGGTACTTGTACATGGAGCGGAGAGGTACTTGTACATGGAGCGGAGAGGTACTTGTACATGGACCGGAGAGGTACTTGTACATGGAGCGGAGAGGTACTTGTACATGGAGCGGAGATGTACTTGTACATTGAGCGGAGATGTACTTGTACATGGAGCAGAGATGTACTTGTACATGGAGCGGAGATGTACTTGTACATTGAGCGGAGAGGTACTTGTACATGGAGCGGAGAGGTACTTGTACATGGAGCGGAGATGTACTTGTACATGGAGCGGAGAGGTACTTGTACATGGAGCGGAGATGTACTTGTACATTGAGCGGAGAGGTACTTGTACATGGAGCAGAGATGTACTTGTACATGGAGCGGAGAGGTACTTGTACATGGAGCGGAGAGGTACTTGTACATGGAGCGGAGAGGTACTTGTACATGGAGCGGAGAGGTACTTGTACATTGAGCGGAGAGGTACTTGTACATGGAGCGGAGAGGTACTTGTACATTGAGCGGAGAGGTACTTGTACATGGAGCGGAGAGGTACTTGTACATGGAGCGGAGAGGTACTTGTACATGGAGCGGAGAGGTACTTGTACATGGAGCGGAGAGGTACTTGTACATTGAGCGGAGATGTACTTGTACATGGAGCGGAGATGTACTTGTACATGGATCGGAGAGGTACTTGTACATGAGAGCGGAGAGGTACTGTCGACACTTGTACATTGAGCGTAGAGGTACTGTCGACACTTGTACATTGAGCGGAGAGGTACTTGTACATGGAGCGGAGAGGTACTGTCGACACTTGTACATTGAGCGGAGAGGTACTTGTACATTGAGCGGAGAGGTACTTGTACATGGAGCGCAGAGGTACTTGTACATTGAGCGGAGAGGTACTTGTACATGGAGCGGAGAGGTACTTGTACATGAGAGCGGAGAGGTACTTGTACATGGAGCGGAGAGGTACTTGTACATTGAGCGGAGAGGTACTGTCGACACTTGTACATTCAGCGGAGAGGTACTTGTACATGGAGCGGAGAGGTACTGTCGATACTTGACATTGAGCGGAGAGGTACTTGTACATGGAGCGGAGAGGTATTTGTACATTGAGCGGAGAGGTACTTGTACATTGAGCGGAGAGGTACTGTCGACACTTGTACATTCAGCGGAGAGCTACTTGTACATGGAGCGGAGAGGTATTTGTACATTGAGCGGAGAGGTACTTGTACATGGAGCGGAGAGGTACTTGTACATAGAGCGGAGAGGTACTTATACATGGAGCGGAGAGGTATTTGTACATTGAGCGGAGAGGTACTTGTACATGGAGCGGAGAGGTACTTGTACATGAGAGCGGAGAGGTATTTGTACATGGAGCGGAAAGGTACTGTCGACACTTGTACATTGAGCGGAGAGCTACTTGTACATGGAGCGGAGAGGTACTTGTACATGAGAGCGGAGAGGTACTTGTACATGGAGCGGAGAGGTATTTGTACATGGAGCGGAGAGGTACTGTCGACACTTGACATTGAGCGGAGAGGTACTTGTACATGGAGCGGAGAGGTACTTGTACATGAGAGCGGAGAGGTATTTGTACATGGAGCGGAGAGGTACTGTCGACACTTGACATTGAGCGGAGAGGTACTTGTACATGGAGCGGAGAGGTACTTGTACATGGAGCGGAGAGGTACTTGTACATGGACCGGAGAGGTACTTGTACATGGAGCGGAGAGGTACTTGTACATGGAGCGGAGATGTACTTGTACATTGAGCGGAGAGGTACTTGTACATGGAGCAGAGATGTACTTGTACATGGAGCGGAGATGTACTTGTACATTGAGCGGAGAGGTACTTGTACATGGAGCGGAGAGGTACTTGTACATGGAGCGGAGATGTACTTGTACATGGAGCGGAGAGGTATTTGTACATGGAGCGGAGAGGTACTGTCGACACTTGACATTGAGCGGAGAGGTACTTGTACATGGAGCGGAGAGGTACTTGTACATGAGAGCGGAGAGGTATTTGTACATGGAGCGGAGAGGTACTGTCGACACTTGACATTGAGCGGAGAGGTACTTGTACATGGAGCGGAGAGGTACTTGTACATGGAGCGGAGAGGTACTTGTACATGGACCGGAGAGGTACTTGTACATGGAGCGGAGAGGTACTTGTACATGGAGCGGAGATGTACTTGTACATTGAGCGGAGAGGTACTTGTACATGGAGCAGAGATGTACTTGTACATGGAGCGGAGATGTACTTGTACATTGAGCGGAGAGGTACTTGTACATGGAGCGGAGAGGTACTTGTACATGGAGCGGAGATGTACTTGTACATGGAGCGGAGAGGTACTTGTACATGGAGCGGAGATGTACTTGTACATTGAGCGGAGAGGTACTTGTACATGGAGCAGAGATGTACTTGTACATGGAGCGGAGAGGTACTTGTACATGGAGCGGAGAGGTACTTGTACATGGAGCGGAGAGGTACTTGTACATGGAGCGGAGAGGTACTTGTACATTGAGCGGAGAGGTACTTGTACATGGAGCGGAGAGGTACTTGTACATTGAGCGGAGAGGTACTTGTACATGGAGCGGAGAGGTACTTGTACATGGAGCGGAGAGGTACTTGTACATGGAGCGGAGAGGTACTTGTACATGGAGCGGAGAGGTACTTGTACATTGAGCGGAGATGTACTTGTACATGGAGCGGAGATGTACTTGTACATGGATCGGAGAGGTACTTGTACATGAGAGCGGAGAGGTACTGTCGACACTTGTACATTGAGCGTAGAGGTACTGTCGACACTTGTACATTGAGCGGAGAGGTACTTGTACATGGAGCGGAGAGGTACTGTCGACACTTGTACATTGAGCGGAGAGGTACTTGTACATTGAGCGGAGAGGTACTTGTACATGGAGCGCAGAGGTACTTGTACATTGAGCGGAGAGGTACTTGTACATGGAGCGGAGAGGTACTTGTACATGAGAGCGGAGAGGTACTTGTACATGGAGCGGAGAGGTACTTGTACATTGAGCGGAGAGGTACTGTCGACACTTGTACATTCAGCGGAGAGGTACTTGTACATGGAGCGGAGAGGTACTGTCGATACTTGACATTGAGCGGAGAGGTACTTGTACATGGAGCGGAGAGGTATTTGTACATTGAGCGGAGAGGTACTTGTACATTGAGCGGAGAGGTACTGTCGACACTTGTACATTCAGCGGAGAGCTACTTGTACATGGAGCGGAGAGGTATTTGTACATTGAGCGGAGAGGTACTTGTACATGGAGCGGAGAGGTACTTGTACATAGAGCGGAGAGGTACTTATACATGGAGCGGAGAGGTATTTGTACATTGAGCGGAGAGGTACTTGTACATGGAGCGGAGAGGTACTTGTACATGAGAGCGGAGAGGTATTTGTACATGGAGCGGAAAGGTACTGTCGACACTTGTACATTGAGCGGAGAGCTACTTGTACATGGAGCGGAGAGGTACTTGTACATGAGAGCGGAGAGGTACTTGTACATGGAGCGGAGAGGTATTTGTACATGGAGCGGAGAGGTACTGTCGACACTTGACATTGAGCGGAGAGGTACTTGTACATGGAGCGGAGAGGTACTTGTACATGAGAGCGGAGAGGTATTTGTACATGGAGCGGAGAGGTACTGTCGACACTTGACATTGAGCGGAGAGGTACTTGTACATGGAGCGGAGAGGTACTTGTACATGGAGCGGAGAGGTACTTGTACATGGACCGGAGAGGTACTTGTACATGGAGCGGAGAGGTACTTGTACATGGAGCGGAGATGTACTTGTACATTGAGCGGAGAGGTACTTGTACATGGAGCAGAGATGTACTTGTACATGGAGCGGAGATGTACTTGTACATTGAGCGGAGAGGTACTTGTACATGGAGCGGAGAGGTACTTGTACATGGAGCGGAGATGTACTTGTACATGGAGCGGAGAGGTATTTGTACATGGAGCGGAGAGGTACTGTCGACACTTGACATTGAGCGGAGAGGTACTTGTACATGGAGCGGAGAGGTACTTGTACATGAGAGCGGAGAGGTATTTGTACATGGAGCGGAGAGGTACTGTCGACACTTGACATTGAGCGGAGAGGTACTTGTACATGGAGCGGAGAGGTACTTGTACATGGAGCGGAGAGGTACTTGTACATGGACCGGAGAGGTACTTGTACATGGAGCGGAGAGGTACTTGTACATGGAGCGGAGATGTACTTGTACATTGAGCGGAGAGGTACTTGTACATGGAGCAGAGATGTACTTGTACATGGAGCGGAGATGTACTTGTACATTGAGCGGAGAGGTACTTGTACATGGAGCGGAGAGGTACTTGTACATGGAGCGGAGATGTACTTGTACATGGAGCGGAGAGGTACTTGTACATGGAGCGGAGATGTACTTGTACATTGAGCGGAGAGGTACTTGTACATGGAGCAGAGATGTACTTGTACATGGAGCGGAGAGGTACTTGTACATGGAGCGGAGAGGTACTTGTACATGGAGCGGAGAGGTACTTGTACATGGAGCGGAGAGGTACTTGTACATGGAGCGGAGAGGTACTTGTACATTGAGCGGAGAGGTACTGTCGACACTTGTACATTCAGCGGAGAGGTACTTGTACATGGAGCGGAGAGGTACTGTCGATACTTGACATTGAGCGGAGAGGTACTTGTACATGGAGCGGAGAGGTATTTGTACATTGAGCGGAGAGGTACTTGTACATTGAGCGGAGAGGTACTGTCGACACTTGTACATTCAGCGGAGAGCTACTTGTACATGGAGCGGAGAGGTATTTGTACATTGAGCGGAGAGGTACTTGTACATGGAGCGGAGAGGTACTTGTACATAGAGCGGAGAGGTACTTATACATGGAGCGGAGAGGTATTTGTACATTGAGCGGAGAGGTACTTGTACATGGAGCGGAGAGGTACTTGTACATGAGAGCGGAGAGGTATTTGTACATGGAGCGGAAAGGTACTGTCGACACTTGTACATTGAGCGGAGAGCTACTTGTACATGGAGCGGAGAGGTACTTGTACATGAGAGCGGAGAGGTACTTGTACATGGAGCGGAGAGGTATTTGTACATGGAGCGGAGAGGTACTGTCGACACTTGACATTGAGCGGAGAGGTGCTTGTACATGGAGCGGAGAGGTACTTGTACATGAGAGCGGAGAGGTATTTGTACATGGAGCGGAGAGGTACTGTCGACACTTGACATTGAGCGGAGAGGTACTTGTACATGGAGCGGAGAGGTACTTGTACATGGAGCGGAGAGGTACTTGTACATGGACCGGAGAGGTACTTGTACATGGAGCGGAGAGGTACTTGTACATGGAGCGGAGATGTACTTGTACATTGAGCGGAGAGGTACTTGTACATGGAGCAGAGATGTACTTGTACATGGAGCGGAGATGTACTTGTACATTGAGCGGAGAGGTACTTGTACATGGAGCGGAGAGGTACTTGTACATGGAGCGGAGATGTACTTGTACATGGAGCGGAGAGGTATTTGTACATGGAGCGGAGAGGTACTGTCGACACTTGACATTGAGCGGAGAGGTACTTGTACATGGAGCGGAGAGGTACTTGTACATGAGAGCGGAGAGGTATTTGTACATGGAGCGGAGAGGTACTGTCGACACTTGACATTGAGCGGAGAGGTACTTGTACATGGAGCGGAGAGGTACTTGTACATGGAGCGGAGAGGTACTTGTACATGGACCGGAGAGGTACTTGTACATGGAGCGGAGAGGTACTTGTACATGGAGCGGAGATGTACTTGTACATTGAGCGGAGAGGTACTTGTACATGGAGCAGAGATGTACTTGTACATGGAGCGGAGATGTACTTGTACATTGAGCGGAGAGGTACTTGTACATGGAGCGGAGAGGTACTTGTACATGGAGCGGAGATGTACTTGTACATGGAGCGGAGAGGTACTTGTACATGGAGCGGAGATGTACTTGTACATTGAGCGGAGAGGTACTTGTACATGGAGCAGAGATGTACTTGTACATGGAGCGGAGAGGTACTTGTACATGGAGCGGAGAGGTACTTGTACATGGAGCGGAGAGGTACTTGTACATGGAGCGGAGAGGTACTTGTACATTGAGCGGAGAGGTACTGTCGACACTTGTACATTCAGCGGAGAGGTACTTGTACATGGAGCGGAGAGGTACTGTCGATACTTGACATTGAGCGGAGAGGTACTTGTACATGGAGCGGAGAGGTATTTGTACATTGAGCGGAGAGGTACTTGTACATTGAGCGGAGAGGTACTGTCGACACTTGTACATTCAGCGGAGAGCTACTTGTACATGGAGCGGAGAGGTATTTGTACATTGAGCGGAGAGGTACTTGTACATGGAGCGGAGAGGTACTTGTACATAGAGCGGAGAGGTACTTATACATGGAGCGGAGAGGTATTTGTACATTGAGCGGAGAGGTACTTGTACATGGAGCGGAGAGGTACTTGTACATGAGAGCGGAGAGGTATTTGTACATGGAGCGGAAAGGTACTGTCGACACTTGTACATTGAGCGGAGAGCTACTTGTACATGGAGCGGAGAGGTACTTGTACATGAGAGCGGAGAGGTACTTGTACATGGAGCGGAGAGGTATTTGTACATGGAGCGGAGAGGTACTGTCGACACTTGACATTGAGCGGAGAGGTACTTGTACATGGAGCGGAGAGGTACTTGTACATGAGAGCGGAGAGGTATTTGTACATGGAGCGGAGAGGTACTGTCGACACTTGACATTGAGCGGAGAGGTACTTGTACATGGAGCGGAGAGGTACTTGTACATGAGAGCGGAGAGGTACTTGTACATGGAGCGGAGAGGTACTTGTACATTGAGCGGAGAGGTACTGTCGACACTTGTACATTCAGCGGAGAGGTACTTGTACATGGAGCGGAGAGGTACTGTCGATACTTGACATTGAGCGGAGAGGTACTTGTACATGGAGCGGAGAGGTATTTGTACATTGAGCGGAGAGGTACTTGTACATTGAGCGGAGAGGTACTGTCGACACTTGTACATTCAGCGGAGAGCTACTTGTACATGGAGCGGAGAGGTATTTGTACATTGAGCAGAGAGGTACTTGTACATGGAGCGGAGAGGTACTTGTACATAGAGCGGAGAGGTACTTATACATGGAGCGGAGAGGTATTTGTACATTGAGCGGAGAGGTACTTGTACATGGAGCGGAGAGGTACTTGTACATGAGAGCGGAAAGGTATTTGTACATGGAGCGGAAAGGTACTGTCGACACTTGTACATTGAGCGGAGAGCTACTTGTACATGGAGCGGAGAGGTACTTGTACATGAGAGCGGAGAGGTACTTGTACATGGAGCGGAGAGGTATTTGTACATGGAGCGGAGAGGTACTGTCGACACTTGACATTGAGCGGAGAGGTACTTGTACATGGAGCGGAGAGGTACTTGTACATGAGAGCGGAGAGGTATTTGTACATGGAGCGGAGAGGTACTGTCGACACTTGACATTGAGCGGAGAGGTACTTGTACATGGAGCGGAGAGGTACTTGTACATGAGAGCGGAGAGGTACTTGTACATGGAGCGGAGATGTACTTGTACATTGAGCGGAGAGGTACTTGTACATGGAGCAGAGATGTACTTGTACATGGAGCGGAGATGTACTTGTACATTGAGCGGAGAGGTACTTGTACATGGAGCGGAGAGGTACTTGTACATGGAGCGGAGATGTACTTGTACATGGAGCGGAGAGGTACTTGTACATGGAGCGGAGATGTACTTGTACATTGAGCGGAGAGGTACTTGTACATGGAGCAGAGATGTACTTGTACATGGAGCGGAGAGGTACTTGTACATGGAGCGGAGAGGTACTTGTACATGGAGCGGAGAGGTACTTGTACATTGAGCGGAGAGGTACTGTCGACACTTGTGCATTCAGCGGAGAGGTACTTGTACATGGAGCGGAGAGGTACTGTCGATACTTGACATTGAGCGGAGAGGTACTTGTACATGGAGCGGAGAGGTATTTGTACATTGAGCGGAGAGGTACTTGTACATTGAGCGGAGAGGTACTGTCGACACTTGTACATTCAGCGGAGAGCTACTTGTACATGGAGCGGAGAGGTATTTGTACATTGAGCGGAGAGGTACTTGTACATGGAGCGGAGAGGTACTTGTACATAGAGCGGAGAGGTACTTATACATGGAGCGGAGAGGTATTTGTACATTGAGCGGAGAGGTACTTGTACATGGAGCGGAGAGGTACTTGTACATGAGAGCGGAGAGGTATTTGTACATGGAGCGGAAAGGTACTGTCGACACTTGTACATTGAGCGGAGAGCTACTTGTACATGGAGCGGAGAGGTACTTGTACATGAGAGCGGAGAGGTACTTGTACATGGAGCGGAGAGGTATTTGTACATGGAGCGGAGAGGTACTGTCGACACTTGACATTGAGCGGAGAGGTACTTGTACATGGAGCGGAGAGGTACTTGTACATGAGAGCGGAGAGGTATTTGTACATGGAGCGGAGAGGTACTGTCGACACTTGACATTGAGCGGAGAGGTACTTGTACATGGAGCGGAGAGGTACTGTCGACACTTGTACATTCAGCGGAGAGGTACTTGTACATGGAGCGGAGAGGTACTGTCGATACTTGACATTGAGCGGAGAGGTACTTGTACATGGAGCGGAGAGGTATTTGTACATTGAGCGGAGAGGTACTTGTACATTGAGCGGAGAGGTACTGTCGACACTTGTACATTCAGCGGAGAGCTACTTGTACATGGAGCGGAGAGGTATTTGTACATTGAGCGGAGAGGTACTTGTACATGGAGCGGAGAGGTACTTGTACATAGAGCGGAGAGGTACTTATACATGGAGCGGAGAGGTATTTGTACATTGAGCGGAGAGGTACTTGTACATGGAGCGGAGAGGTACTTGTACATGAGAGCGGAGAGGTATTTGTACATGGAGCGGAAAGGTACTGTCGACACTTGTACATTGAGCGGAGAGCTACTTGTACATGGAGCGGAGAGGTACTTGTACATGAGAGCGGAGAGGTACTTGTACATGGAGCGGAGAGGTATTTGTACATGGAGCGGAGAGGTACTGTCGACACTTGACATTGAGCGGAGAGGTACTTGTACATGGAGCGGAGAGGTACTTGTACATGAGAGCGGAGAGGTATTTGTACATGGAGCGGAGAGGTACTGTCGACACTTGACATTGAGCGGAGAGGTACTTGTACATGGAGCGGAGAGGTACTTGTACATGAGAGCGGAGAGGTACTTGTACATGGAGCGGAGAGGTACTTGTACATTGAGCGGAGAGGTACTGTCGACACTTGTACATTCAGCGGAGAGGTACTTGTACATGGAGCGGAGAGGTACTGTCGATACTTGACATTGAGCGGAGAGGTACTTGTACATGGAGCGGAGAGGTATTTGTACATTGAGCGGAGAGGTACTTGTACATTGAGCGGAGAGGTACTGTCGACACTTGTACATTCAGCGGAGAGCTACTTGTACATGGAGCGGAGAGGTATTTGTACATTGAGCAGAGAGGTACTTGTACATGGAGCGGAGAGGTACTTGTACATAGAGCGGAGAGGTACTTATACATGGAGCGGAGAGGTATTTGTACATTGAGCGGAGAGGTACTTGTACATGGAGCGGAGAGGTACTTGTACATGAGAGCGGAAAGGTATTTGTACATGGAGCGGAAAGGTACTGTCGACACTTGTACATTGAGCGGAGAGCTACTTGTACATGGAGCGGAGAGGTACTTGTACATGAGAGCGGAGAGGTACTTGTACATGGAGCGGAGAGGTATTTGTACATGGAGCGGAGAGGTACTGTCGACACTTGACATTGAGCGGAGAGGTACTTGTACATGGAGCGGAGAGGTACTTGTACATGAGAGCGGAGAGGTATTTGTACATGGAGCGGAGAGGTACTGTCGACACTTGACATTGAGCGGAGAGGTACTTGTACATGGAGCGGAGAGGTACTTGTACATGAGAGCGGAGAGGTACTTGTACATGGAGCGGAGATGTACTTGTACATTGAGCGGAGAGGTACTTGTACATGGAGCAGAGATGTACTTGTACATGGAGCGGAGATGTACTTGTACATTGAGCGGAGAGGTACTTGTACATGGAGCGGAGAGGTACTTGTACATGGAGCGGAGATGTACTTGTACATGGAGCGGAGAGGTACTTGTACATGGAGCGGAGATGTACTTGTACATTGAGCGGAGAGGTACTTGTACATGGAGCAGAGATGTACTTGTACATGGAGCGGAGAGGTACTTGTACATGGAGCGGAGAGGTACTTGTACATGGAGCGGAGAGGTACTTGTACATTGAGCGGAGAGGTACTGTCGACACTTGTGCATTCAGCGGAGAGGTACTTGTACATGGAGCGGAGAGGTACTGTCGATACTTGACATTGAGCGGAGAGGTACTTGTACATGGAGCGGAGAGGTATTTGTACATTGAGCGGAGAGGTACTTGTACATTGAGCGGAGAGGTACTGTCGACACTTGTACATTCAGCGGAGAGCTACTTGTACATGGAGCGGAGAGGTATTTGTACATTGAGCGGAGAGGTACTTGTACATGGAGCGGAGAGGTACTTGTACATAGAGCGGAGAGGTACTTATACATGGAGCGGAGAGGTATTTGTACATTGAGCGGAGAGGTACTTGTACATGGAGCGGAGAGGTACTTGTACATGAGAGCGGAGAGGTATTTGTACATGGAGCGGAAAGGTACTGTCGACACTTGTACATTGAGCGGAGAGCTACTTGTACATGGAGCGGAGAGGTACTTGTACATGAGAGCGGAGAGGTACTTGTACATGGAGCGGAGAGGTATTTGTACATGGAGCGGAGAGGTACTGTCGACACTTGACATTGAGCGGAGAGGTACTTGTACATGGAGCGGAGAGGTACTTGTACATGAGAGCGGAGAGGTATTTGTACATGGAGCGGAGAGGTACTGTCGACACTTGACATTGAGCGGAGAGGTACTTGTACATGGAGCGGAGAGGTACTTGTACATGGAGCGGAGAGGTACTTGTACATGGACCGGAGAGGTACTTGTACATGGAGCGGAGAGGTACTTGTACATGGAGCGGAGATGTACTTGTACATTGAGCGGAGAGGTACTTGTACATGGAGCAGAGATGTACTTGTACATGGAGCGGAGATGTACTTGTACATTGAGCGGAGAGGTACTTGTACATGGAGCGGAGAGGTACTTGTACATGGAGCGGAGATGTACTTGTACATGGAGCGGAGAGGTACTTGTACATGGAGCGGAGATGTACTTGTACATTGAGCGGAGAGGTACTTGTACATTGAGCGGAGAGGTACTTGTACATGGAGCTAGGGCTGGGTATCGAGTTTCGATACTTACTTGGCACCGAAATGGAAACATCGATACTAAGGGGTATCGAAGCCTCCCTTGTCAATCGATACCAATTTTCGATACCAAAACAAAACAGCGTCATTGAGCCTATAAGCATGCGACATGCTTGCACGCCGCGCTCTAATACGGCTGGTGATTGGCTGTCATGTAGAGGCATGCAGGAAACGTTACGCCCACTTTAGCCGGTGTGTTTGTTGTGACTGTGAGCCAGGCGTGCGGTGCGGATAGTATACAAGAAGTTAGCCACTCAAGCTACTCCTATCCTGGATTACCATATGGCGAAGATGATGAAAAGCAGGAAAAGAAACAGAAACAACACGGACTGGTTTCCACAGACAAGATAAATAATTGAGAGGTGGGTCAGCTCAGCTTACCGCAAGTTAGCGGTTATCAGATCCCTCAGTCTGACAAATCCATGCATCTGGCTGTGAGTTGTAGCATTAGATCGTTTAATTAATTGCCGCCGTAACGTTATGCGCAAGCGGGCATTGTGTATTTTTAGCAACTCGTTAACAAACGCTGATGTCATGATAGTTTGTTGAATGTAAATGCGATTCATTTATATTGATTGGCTAGTCAGTGAAGTTGAGCTGTCTCGTCAGATTTGACAAGAATGACGTTCTGTTGCAGCAGTGAGCACACTGATCTGCAACGCTAGCGTTAATGTTTAATTAATTAGCGTTATGTGCAAGCGGGCAGTTATCGCCCATGTATTTTTAGCAACTCGTTAACAAACGCTGATGTCATGATAGTTTGTTGAATATAAATGCGATTCACTTTGTGGCATATAAGGCTATATTGATAGGCTAGTCAATGCTCAACTAGTCTTCCATGCATGAAGTGGAGCCATCTCATCAGTTTGTACAAGAATAGAGTTCTGTTGCATCAGTGAGCATTAAACCCTGATTTGCAACTCTCTGTTTTGCACTGAAAACTATTCCACTGATTTATTTGTTTTAGCTACATTTCTTTCCTTTGTAGTACTCCAATATTTTTTGTAGGGACGGCAATACGTTTAGAGAACTTAAAGTTATGTTAAATACAGTAGGTTTTATTTTTTTCTGCTGTAAAACTTAAGATGGGGGGAAACTAAAGATTTGTAAAATAATTTCAATGTGTAATGCAGTTTTATTTTTGTTAAAATGGATTTTTCTAAAAATTGGTATCGAAAAAAGTATCGTTCAGGAACCGGTATCGAAATCCAAGTATCGAAACGGTATCGATATCGAAAAATTTTGAACGATACCCAGCCCTACATGGAGCGCAGATGTACTTGTACATTGAGCGGAGAGGTACTGGTACATGGAGCGGAGATGTACTTGTACATTGAGCGGAGAGGTACTTGTACATTGAGCGGAGAGGTACTTGTACATGAGAGCGGAGAGGTACTTGTACATGGAGCGGAGAGGTACTTGTACATTGAGCGGAGAGGTACTGTCGACACTTGTACATTCAGCGGAGAGGTACTTGTACATGGAGCGGAGAGGTACTGTCGATACTTGACATTGAGCGGAGAGGTACTTGTACATGGAGCGGAGAGGTATTTGTACATTGAGCGGAGAGGTACTTGTACATTGAGCGGAGAGGTACTGTCGACACTTGTACATTCAGCGGAGAGCTACTTGTACATGGAGCGGAGAGGTATTTGTACATTGAGCAGAGAGGTACTTGTACATGGAGCGGAGAGGTACTTGTACATAGAGCGGAGAGGTACTTATACATGGAGCGGAGAGGTATTTGTACATTGAGCGGAGAGGTACTTGTACATGGAGCGGAGAGGTACTTGTACATGAGAGCGGAAAGGTATTTGTACATGGAGCGGAAAGGTACTGTCGACACTTGTACATTGAGCGGAGAGCTACTTGTACATGGAGCGGAGAGGTACTTGTACATGAGAGCGGAGAGGTACTTGTACATGGAGCGGAGAGGTATTTGTACATGGAGCGGAGAGGTACTGTCGACACTTGACATTGAGCGGAGAGGTACTTGTACATGGAGCGGAGAGGTACTTGTACATGAGAGCGGAGAGGTATTTGTACATGGAGCGGAGAGGTACTGTCGACACTTGACATTGAGCGGAGAGGTACTTGTACATGGAGCGGAGAGGTACTTGTACATGAGAGCGGAGAGGTACTTGTACATGGAGCGGAGATGTACTTGTACATTGAGCGGAGAGGTACTTGTACATGGAGCAGAGATGTACTTGTACATGGAGCGGAGATGTACTTGTACATTGAGCGGAGAGGTACTTGTACATGGAGTGGAGATGTACTTGTACATTGAGCGGAGAGGTACTGGTACATGGAGTGGAGATGTACTTGTACATTGAGCGGAGAGGTACTTGTACATGGAGTGGAGAGGTACTTGTACATGAGAGCGGAGAGGTACTTGTACATGGAGCGGAGAGGTACTTGTACATGAGAGCGGAGAGGTACTTGTACATGGAGCGGAGAGGTACTTGTACATTGAGCGGAGAGGTACTGTCGACACTTGTACATTCAGCGGAGAGGTACTTGTACATGGAGCGGAGAGGTACTGTCGATACTTGACATTGAGCGGAGAGGTACTTGTACATGGAGCGGAGAGGTATTTGTACATTGAGCGGAGAGGTACTTGTACATTGAGCGGAGAGGTACTGTCGACACTTGTACATTCAGCGGAGAGCTACTTGTACATGGAGCGGAGAGGTATTTGTACATTGAGCGGAGAGGTACTTGTACATGGAGCGGAGAGGTACTTGTACATAGAGCGGAGAGGTACTTATACATGGAGCGGAGAGGTATTTGTACATTGAGCGGAGAGGTACTTGTACATGGAGCGGAGAGGTACTTGTACATGAGAGCGGAAAGGTATTTGTACATGGAGCGGAAAGGTACTGTCGACACTTGTACATTGAGCGGAGAGCTACTTGTACATGGAGCGGAGAGGTACTTGTACATGAGAGCGGAGAGGTACTTGTACATGGAGCGGAGAGGTATTTGTACATGGAGCGGAGAGGTACTGTCGACACTTGACATTGAGCGGAGAGGTACTTGTACATGGAGCGGAGAGGTACTTGTACATGAGAGCGGAGAGGTATTTGTACATGGAGCGGAGAGGTACTGTCGACACTTGACATTGAGCGGAGAGGTACTTGTACATGGAGCGGAGAGGTACTTGTACATGAGAGCGGAGAGGTACTTGTACATGGAGCGGAGATGTACTTGTACATTGAGCGGAGAGGTACTTGTACATGGAGCAGAGATGTACTTGTACATGGAGCGGAGATGTACTTGTACATTGAGCGGAGAGGTACTTGTACATGGAGCGGAGAGGTACTTGTACATGGAGCGGAGATGTACTTGTACATGGAGCGGAGAGGTACTTGTACATGGAGCGGAGATGTACTTGTACATTGAGCGGAGAGGTACTTGTACATGGAGCAGAGATGTACTTGTACATGGAGCGGAGAGGTACTTGTACATGGAGCGGAGAGGTACTTGTACATGGAGCGGAGAGGTACTTGTACATGGAGCGGAGAGGTACTTGTACATTGAGCGGAGAGGTACTGTCGACACTTGTGCATTCAGCGGAGAGGTACTTGTACATGGAGCGGAGAGGTACTGTCGATACTTGACATTGAGCGGAGAGGTACTTGTACATGGAGCGGAGAGGTATTTGTACATTGAGCGGAGAGGTACTTGTACATTGAGCGGAGAGGTACTGTCGACACTTGTACATTCAGCGGAGAGCTACTTGTACATGGAGCGGAGAGGTATTTGTACATTGAGCGGAGAGGTACTTGTACATGGAGCGGAGAGGTACTTGTACATAGAGCGGAGAGGTACTTATACATGGAGCGGAGAGGTATTTGTACATTGAGCGGAGAGGTACTTGTACATGGAGCGGAGAGGTACTTGTACATGAGAGCGGAGAGGTATTTGTACATGGAGCGGAAAGGTACTGTCGACACTTGTACATTGAGCGGAGAGCTACTTGTACATGGAGCGGAGAGGTACTTGTACATGAGAGCGGAGAGGTACTTGTACATGGAGCGGAGAGGTATTTGTACATGGAGCGGAGAGGTACTGTCGACACTTGACATTGAGCGGAGAGGTACTTGTACATGGAGCGGAGAGGTACTTGTACATGAGAGCGGAGAGGTATTTGTACATGGAGCGGAGAGGTACTGTCGACACTTGACATTGAGCGGAGAGGTACTTGTACATGGAGCGGAGAGGTACTTGTACATGGAGCGGAGAGGTACTTGTACATGGACCGGAGAGGTACTTGTACATGGAGCGGAGAGGTACTTGTACATGGAGCGGAGATGTACTTGTACATTGAGCGGAGAGGTACTTGTACATGGAGCAGAGATGTACTTGTACATGGAGCGGAGATGTACTTGTACATTGAGCGGAGAGGTACTTGTACATGGAGCGGAGAGGTACTTGTACATGAGAGCGGAGAGGTACTTGTACATGGAGCGGAGATGTACTTGTACATTGAGCGGAGAGGTACTTGTACATGGAGCAGAGATGTACTTGTACATGGAGCGGAGATGTACTTGTACATTGAGCGGAGAGGTACTTGTACATGGAGCGGAGAGGTACTTGTACATGGAGCGGAGATGTACTTGTACATGGAGCGGAGAGGTACTTGTACATGGAGCGGAGATGTACTTGTACATTGAGCGGAGAGGTACTTGTACATGGAGCAGAGATGTACTTGTACATGGAGCGGAGAGGTACTTGTACATGGAGCGGAGAGGTACTTGTACATGGAGCGGAGAGGTACTTGTACATGGAGCGGAGAGGTACTTGTACATTGAGCGGAGAGGTACTGTCGACACTTGTGCATTCAGCGGAGAGGTACTTGTACATGGAGCGGAGAGGTACTGTCGATACTTGACATTGAGCGGAGAGGTACTTGTACATGGAGCGGAGAGGTATTTGTACATTGAGCGGAGAGGTACTTGTACATTGAGCGGAGAGGTACTGTCGACACTTGTACATTCAGCGGAGAGCTACTTGTACATGGAGCGGAGAGGTATTTGTACATTGAGCGGAGAGGTACTTGTACATGGAGCGGAGAGGTACTTGTACATAGAGCGGAGAGGTACTTATACATGGAGCGGAGAGGTATTTGTACATTGAGCGGAGAGGTACTTGTACATGGAGCGGAGAGGTACTTGTACATGAGAGCGGAGAGGTATTTGTACATGGAGCGGAAAGGTACTGTCGACACTTGTACATTGAGCGGAGAGCTACTTGTACATGGAGCGGAGAGGTACTTGTACATGAGAGCGGAGAGGTACTTGTACATGGAGCGGAGAGGTATTTGTACATGGAGCGGAGAGGTACTGTCGACACTTGACATTGAGCGGAGAGGTACTTGTACATGGAGCGGAGAGGTACTTGTACATGAGAGCGGAGAGGTATTTGTACATGGAGCGGAGAGGTACTGTCGACACTTGACATTGAGCGGAGAGGTACTTGTACATGGAGCGGAGAGGTACTTGTACATGGAGCGGAGAGGTACTTGTACATGGACCGGAGAGGTACTTGTACATGGAGCGGAGAGGTACTTGTACATGGAGCGGAGATGTACTTGTACATTGAGCGGAGAGGTACTTGTACATGGAGCAGAGATGTACTTGTACATGGAGCGGAGATGTACTTGTACATTGAGCGGAGAGGTACTTGTACATGGAGCGGAGAGGTACTTGTACATGGAGCGGAGATGTACTTGTACATGGAGCGGAGAGGTACTTGTACATGGAGCGGAGATGTACTTGTACATTGAGCGGAGAGGTACTTGTACATTGAGCGGAGAGGTACTTGTACATGGAGCTAGGGCTGGGTATCGAGTTTCGATACTTACTTGGCACCGAAATGGAAACATCGATACTAAGGGGTATCGAAGCCTCCCTTGTCAATCGATACCAATTTTCGATACCAAAACAAAACAGCGTCATTGAGCCTATAAGCATGCGACATGCTTGCACGCCGCGCTCTAATACGGCTGGTGATTGGCTGTCATGTAGAGGCATGCAGGAAACGTTACGCCCACTTTAGCCGGTGTGTTTGTTGTGACTGTGAGCCAGGCGTGCGGTGCGGATAGTATACAAGAAGTTAGCCACTCAAGCTACTCCTATCCTGGATTACCATATGGCGAAGATGATGAAAAGCAGGAAAAGAAACAGAAACAACACGGACTGGTTTCCACAGACAAGAGAAATAATTGAGAGGTGGGTCAGCTCAGCTTACCGCAAGTTAGCGGTTATCAGATCCCTCAGTCTGACAAATCCATGCATCTGGCTGTGAGTTGTAGCATTAGATCGTTTAATTAATTGCCGCCGTAACGTTATGCGCAAGCGGGCATTGTGTATTTTTAGCAACTCGTTAACAAACGCTGATGTCATGATAGTTTGTTGAATGTAAATGCGATTCATTTATATTGATTGGCTAGTCAGTGAAGTTGAGCTGTCTCGTCAGATTTGACAAGAATGACGTTCTGTTGCAGCAGTGAGCACACTGATCTGCAACGCTAGCGTTAATGTTTAATTAATTAGCGTTATGTGCAAGCGGGCAGTTATCGCCCATGTATTTTTAGCAACTCGTTAACAAACGCTGATGTCATGATAGTTTGTTGAATATAAATGCGATTCACTTTTGTGGCATATAAGGCTATATTGATAGGCTAGTCAATGCTCAACTAGTCTTCCATGCATGAAGTGGAGCCATCTCATCAGTTTGTACAAGAATAGAGTTCTGTTGCATCAGTGAGCATTAAACCCTGATTTGCAACTCTCTGTTTTGCACTGAAAACTATTCCACTGATTTATTTGTTTTAGCTACATTTCTTTCCTTTGTAGTACTCCAATATTTTTTGTAGGGACGGCAATACGTTTAGAGAACTTAAAGTTATGTTAAATACAGTAGGTTTTATTTTTTTCTGCTGTAAAACTTAAGATGGGGGGAAACTAAAGATTTTTAAAATAATTTCAATGTGTAATGCAGTTTTATTTTTGTTAAAATGGATTTTTCTAAAAATTGGTATCGAAAAAAGTATCGTTCAGGAACCGGTATCGAAATCCAAGTATCGAAACGGTATCGATATCGAAAAATTTTGAACGATACCCAGCCCTACATGGAGCGCAGATGTACTTGTACATTGAGCGGAGAGGTACTGGTACATGGAGCGGAGATGTACTTGTACATTGAGCGGAGAGGTACTTGTACATTGAGCGGAGAGGTACTTGTACATGGAGCGGAGATGTACTTGTACATTGAGCGGAGAGGTACTGGTACATGGAGCGGAGATGTACTTGTACATTGAGCGGAGAGGTACTTGTACATGGAGTGGAGATGTACTTGTACATTGAGCGGAGAGGTACTGGTACATGGAGCGGAGATGTACTTGTACATTGAGCGGAGAGGTACTTGTACATGGAGTGGAGATGTACTTGTACATTGAGCGGAGAGGTACTGGTACATGGAGCGGAGATGTACTTGTACATTGAGCGGAGAGGTACTTGTACATGGAGTGGAGATGTACTTGTACATGGAGCGGAGATGTACTTGTACATTGAGCGGAGAGGTACTTGTACATGGAGCGGAGATGTACTTGTACATGGAGCGGAGAGGTACTTGTACATGGAGCGGAGAGGTACTTGTACATGGAGCGGAGATGTACTTGTACATGGAGCGGAGATGTACTTGTACATGGAGCGGAGAGGTACTTGTACATGGAGCGGAGAGGTACTTATACATTGAGCGGAGACGTACTTGTACATGGAGCGGAGATGTACTTGTACATTGAGCGGAGAGGTACTTGTACATTGAGCGGAGAGGTACTGGTACATGGAGCGGAGATGTACTTGTACATTGAGCGGAGAGGTACTTGTACATGGAGCGGAGAGGTACTTGTACATTGAGCGGAGAGGTACTTGTACATTGAGCGGAGACGTACTTGTACATTGAGCGGAGATGTACTTGTACATTGAGCGGAGATGTACTTGTACATTGAGCGGAGAGGTACTGGTACATGGAGCGGAGAGGTATTTGTACATGGAGCGGAGAGGTATTTGTACATGGAGCGGAGAGGTACTTGTACATTGAGCGGAGAGGTACTTGTACATGGAGCGGAGAGGTACTTGTACATGGAGCGGAGAGGTACTTGTACATGTAGCGGAGAGGTGCTTGTACATGGAGCGGAGAGGTACTTGTACATGGAGCGGAGAGGTATTTGTACATGGAGCGGAGAGGTACTTGTACATGGAGCGGAGAGGTACTTGTACATTCAGCGGAGAGGTACTTGTACATTGAGCGGAGAGGTACTTGTAGATGGAGCGGAGAGGTACTGTCGACACTTGTACATTGAGCGGAGAGGTACTTGTACATGGAGCGGAGAGGTACTTGTACATGGAGCGGAGAGGTACTGTCGACACTTGTACATTGAGCGGAGAGGTACTTGTACATGGAGCGGAGAGGTACTTGTACATGGAGCGGAGATGTACTTGTACAGGGAGCGGAGAGGTACTTGTACATTGAGCGGAGAGGTACTTGTACATGGAGCGGAGAGGTACTTGTACATGGAGCGGAGAGGTACTTGTACATGGAGCGGAGAGGTACTTGTACATTGAGCGGAGAGGTACTTGTACATGGAGCGGAGAGGTACTTGTACATGGAGCGGAGAGGTACTTGTACATGGAGCGGAGAGGTACTTGTACATGGAGCGGAGAGGTACTTGTACATGGAGCGGAGAGGTACTTGTACATGGAGCGGAGAGGTACTTGTACATGGAGCGGAGAGGTACTTGTACATTGAGCGGAGATGTACTTGTACATGGAGCGGAGATGTACTTGTACATGGATCGGAGAGGTACTTGTACATGAGAGCGGAGAGGTACTGTCGACACTTGTACATTGAGCGTAGAGGTACTGTCGACACTTGTACATTGAGCGGAGACGTACTTGTACATGGAGCGGAGAGGTACTGTCGACACTTGTACATTGAGCGGAGAGGTACTTGTACATTGAGCGGAGAGGTACTTGTACATGGAGCGCAGAGGTACTTGTACATTGAGCGGAGAGGTACTTGTACATGGAGCGGAGAGGTACTTGTACATGAGAGCGGAGAGGTACTTGTACATGGAGCGGAGAGGTACTTGTACATTGAGCGGAGAGGTACTGTCGACACTTGTACATTCAGCGGAGAGGTACTTGTACATGGAGCGGAGAGGTACTGTCGATACTTGACATTGAGCGGAGAGGTACTTGTACATGGAGCGGAGAGGTACTTGTACATGGAGCGGAGAGGTACTTGTACATGGAGCGGAGAGGTACTTGTACATTGAGCGGAGAGGTACTTGTACATGGAGCGGAGAGGTACTTGTACATTGAGCGGAGAGGTACTTGTACATGGAGCGGAGAGGTACTTGTACATGGAGCGGAGAGGTACTTGTACATGGAGCGGAGAGGTACTTGTACATGGAGCGGAGAGGTACTTGTACATTGAGCGGAGATGTACTTGTACATGGAGCGGAGATGTACTTGTACATGGAGCGGAGAGGTACTTGTACATGGAGCGGAGAGGTACTTGTACATGGAGCGGAGAGGTACTTGTACATTGAGCGGAGATGTACTTGTACATGGAGCGGAGATGTACTTGTACATGGATCGGAGAGGTACTTGTACATGAGAGCGGAGAGGTACTGTCGACACTTGTACATTGAGCGTAGAGGTACTGTCGACACTTGTACATTGAGCGGAGAGGTACTTGTACATGGAGCGGAGAGGTACTGTCGACACTTGTACATTGAGCGGAGAGGTACTTGTACATTGAGCGGAGAGGTACTTGTACATGGAGCGCAGAGGTACTTGTACATTGAGCGGAGAGGTACTTGTACATGGAGCGGAGAGGTACTTGTACATGAGAGCGGAGAGGTACTTGTACATGGAGCGGAGAGGTACTTGTACATTGAGCGGAGAGGTACTGTCGACACTTGTACATTCAGCGGAGAGGTACTTGTACATGGAGCGGAGAGGTACTGTCGATACTTGACATTGAGCGGAGAGGTACTTGTACATGGAGCGGAGAGGTATTTGTACATTGAGCGGAGAGGTACTTGTACATTGAGCGGAGAGGTACTGTCGACACTTGTACATTCAGCGGAGAGCTACTTGTACATGGAGCGGAGAGGTATTTGTACATTGAGCGGAGAGGTTCTTGTACATGGAGCGGAGAGGTACTTGTACATAGAGCGGAGAGGTACTTATACATGGAGCGGAGAGGTATTTGTACATTGAGCGGAGAGGTACTTGTACATGGAGCGGAGAGGTACTTGTACATGAGAGCGGAGAGGTATTTGTACATGGAGCGGAAAGGTACTGTCGACACTTGTACATTGAGCGGAGAGCTACTTGTACATGGAGCGGAGAGGTACTTGTACATGAGAGCGGAGAGGTACTTGTACATGGAGCGGAGAGGTATTTGTACATGGAGCGGAGAGGTACTGTCGACACTTGACATTGAGCGGAGAGGTACTTGTACATGGAGCGGAGAGGTACTTGTACATGAGAGCGGAGAGGTATTTGTACATGGAGCGGAGAGGTACTGTCGACACTTGACATTGAGCGGAGAGGTACTTGTACATGGAGCGGAGAGGTACTTGTACATGGAGCGGAGAGGTACTTGTACATGGACCGGAGAGGTACTTGTACATGGAGCGGAGAGGTACTTGTACATGGAGCGGAGATGTACTTGTACATTGAGCGGAGAGGTACTTGTACATGGAGCAGAGATGTACTTGTACATGGAGCGGAGATGTACTTGTACATTGAGCGGAGAGGTACTTGTACATGGAGCGGAGAGGTACTTGTACATGGAGCGGAGATGTACTTGTACATGGAGCGGAGAGGTACTTGTACATGGAGCGGAGATGTACTTGTACATTGAGCGGAGAGGTACTTGTACATGGAGCAGAGATGTACTTGTACATGGAGCGGAGAGGTACTTGTACATGGAGCGGAGAGGTACTTGTACATGGAGCGGAGAGGTACTTGTACATGGAGCGGAGAGGTACTTGTACATTGAGCGGAGAGGTACTTGTACATGGAGCGGAGAGGTACTTGTACATTGAGCGGAGAGGTACTTGTACATGGAGCGGAGAGGTACTTGTACATGGAGCGGAGAGGTACTTGTACATGGAGCGGAGAGGTACTTGTACATGGAGCGGAGAGGTACTTGTACATTGAGCGGAGATGTACTTGTACATGGAGCGGAGATGTACTTGTACATGGATCGGAGAGGTACTTGTACATGAGAGCGGAGAGGTACTGTCGACACTTGTACATTGAGCGTAGAGGTACTGTCGACACTTGTACATTGAGCGGAGAGGTACTTGTACATGGAGCGGAGAGGTACTGTCGACACTTGTACATTGAGCGGAGAGGTACTTGTACATTGAGCGGAGAGGTACTTGTACATGGAGCGCAGAGGTACTTGTACATTGAGCGGAGAGGTACTTGTACATGGAGCGGAGAGGTACTTGTACATGAGAGCGGAGAGGTACTTGTACATGGAGCGGAGAGGTACTTGTACATTGAGCGGAGAGGTACTGTCGACACTTGTACATTCAGCGGAGAGGTACTTGTACATGGAGCGGAGAGGTACTGTCGATACTTGACATTGAGCGGAGAGGTACTTGTACATGGAGCGGAGAGGTATTTGTACATTGAGCGGAGAGGTACTTGTACATTGAGCGGAGAGGTACTGTCGACACTTGTACATTCAGCGGAGAGCTACTTGTACATGGAGCGGAGAGGTATTTGTACATTGAGCGGAGAGGTACTTGTACATGGAGCGGAGAGGTACTTGTACATAGAGCGGAGAGGTACTTATACATGGAGCGGAGAGGTATTTGTACATTGAGCGGAGAGGTACTTGTACATGGAGCGGAGAGGTACTTGTACATGAGAGCGGAGAGGTATTTGTACATGGAGCGGAAAGGTACTGTCGACACTTGTACATTGAGCGGAGAGCTACTTGTACATGGAGCGGAGAGGTACTTGTACATGAGAGCGGAGAGGTACTTGTACATGGAGCGGAGAGGTATTTGTACATGGAGCGGAGAGGTACTGTCGACACTTGACATTGAGCGGAGAGGTACTTGTACATGGAGCGGAGAGGTACTTGTACATGAGAGCGGAGAGGTATTTGTACATGGAGCGGAGAGGTACTGTCGACACTTGACATTGAGCGGAGAGGTACTTGTACATGGAGCGGAGAGGTACTTGTACATGGAGCGGAGAGGTACTTGTACATGGACCGGAGAGGTACTTGTACATGGAGCGGAGAGGTACTTGTACATGGAGCGGAGATGTACTTGTACATTGAGCGGAGAGGTACTTGTACATGGAGCAGAGATGTACTTGTACATGGAGCGGAGATGTACTTGTACATTGAGCGGAGAGGTACTTGTACATGGAGCGGAGAGGTACTTGTACATGGAGCGGAGATGTACTTGTACATGGAGCGGAGAGGTATTTGTACATGGAGCGGAGAGGTACTGTCGACACTTGACATTGAGCGGAGAGGTACTTGTACATGGAGCGGAGAGGTACTTGTACATGAGAGCGGAGAGGTATTTGTACATGGAGCGGAGAGGTACTGTCGACACTTGACATTGAGCGGAGAGGTACTTGTACATGGAGCGGAGAGGTACTTGTACATGGAGCGGAGAGGTACTTGTACATTGAGCGGAGAGGTACTTGTACATGGAGTGGAGATGTACTTGTACATTGAGCGGAGAGGTACTGGTACATGGAGCGGAGATGTACTTGTACATTGAGCGGAGAGGTACTTGTACATGGAGTGGAGATGTACTTGTACATTGAGCGGAGAGGTACTGGTACATGGAGCGGAGATGTACTTGTACATTGAGCGGAGAGGTACTTGTACATGGAGTGGAGATGTACTTGTACATGGAGCGGAGATGTACTTGTACATTGAGCGGAGAGGTACTTGTACATGGAGCGGAGATGTACTTGTACATGGAGCGGAGAGGTACTTGTACATGGAGCGGAGAGGTACTTGTACATGGAGCGGAGATGTACTTGTACATGGAGCGGAGATGTACTTGTACATGGAGCGGAGAGGTACTTGTACATGGAGCGGAGAGGTACTTATACATTGAGCGGAGACGTACTTGTACATGGAGCGGAGATGTACTTGTACATTGAGCGGAGAGGTACTTGTACATTGAGCGGAGAGGTACTGGTACATGGAGCGGAGATGTACTTGTACATTGAGCGGAGAGGTACTTGTACATGGAGCGGAGAGGTACTTGTACATTGAGCGGAGAGGTACTTGTACATTGAGCGGAGACGTACTTGTACATTGAGCGGAGATGTACTTGTACATTGAGCGGAGATGTACTTGTACATTGAGCGGAGAGGTACTGGTACATGGAGCGGAGAGGTATTTGTACATGGAGCGGAGAGGTATTTGTACATGGAGCGGAGAGGTACTTGTACATTGAGCGGAGAGGTACTTGTACATGGAGCGGAGAGGTACTTGTACATGGAGCGGAGAGGTACTTGTACATGTAGCGGAGAGGTGCTTGTACATGGAGCGGAGAGGTACTTGTACATGGAGCGGAGAGGTATTTGTACATGGAGCGGAGAGGTACTTGTACATGGAGCGGAGAGGTACTTGTACATTCAGCGGAGAGGTACTTGTACATTGAGCGGAGAGGTACTTGTAGATGGAGCGGAGAGGTACTGTCGACACTTGTACATTGAGCGGAGAGGTACTTGTACATGGAGCGGAGAGGTACTTGTACATGGAGCGGAGAGGTACTGTCGACACTTGTACATTGAGCGGAGAGGTACTTGTACATGGAGCGGAGAGGTACTTGTACATGGAGCGGAGATGTACTTGTACAGGGAGCGGAGAGGTACTTGTACATTGAGCGGAGAGGTACTTGTACATGGAGCGGAGAGGTACTTGTACATGGAGCGGAGAGGTACTTGTACATGGAGCGGAGAGGTACTTGTACATTGAGCGGAGAGGTACTTGTACATGGAGCGGAGAGGTACTTGTACATGGAGCGGAGAGGTACTTGTACATGGAGCGGAGAGGTACTTGTACATTGAGCGGAGAGGTACTTGTACATGGAGCGGAGAGGTACTTGTACATGGAGCGGAGAGGTACTTGTACATGGAGCGGAGAGGTACTTGTACATGGAGCGGAGAGGTACTTGTACATTGAGCGGAGATGTACTTGTACATGGAGCGGAGATGTACTTGTACATGGATCGGAGAGGTACTTGTACATGAGAGCGGAGAGGTACTGTCGACACTTGTACATTGAGCGTAGAGGTACTGTCGACACTTGTACATTGAGCGGAGACGTACTTGTACATGGAGCGGAGAGGTACTGTCGACACTTGTACATTGAGCGGAGAGGTACTTGTACATTGAGCGGAGAGGTACTTGTACATGGAGCGCAGAGGTACTTGTACATTGAGCGGAGAGGTACTTGTACATGGAGCGGAGAGGTACTTGTACATGAGAGCGGAGAGGTACTTGTACATGGAGCGGAGAGGTACTTGTACATTGAGCGGAGAGGTACTGTCGACACTTGTACATTCAGCGGAGAGGTACTTGTACATGGAGCGGAGAGGTACTGTCGATACTTGACATTGAGCGGAGAGGTACTTGTACATGGAGCGGAGAGGTACTTGTACATGGAGCGGAGAGGTACTTGTACATGGAGCGGAGAGGTACTTGTACATTGAGCGGAGAGGTACTTGTACATGGAGCGGAGAGGTACTTGTACATTGAGCGGAGAGGTACTTGTACATGGAGCGGAGAGGTACTTGTACATGGAGCGGAGAGGTACTTGTACATGGAGCGGAGAGGTACTTGTACATGGAGCGGAGAGGTACTTGTACATTGAGCGGAGATGTACTTGTACATGGAGCGGAGATGTACTTGTACATGGATCGGAGAGGTACTTGTACATGAGAGCGGAGAGGTACTGTCGACACTTGTACATTGAGCGTAGAGGTACTGTCGACACTTGTACATTGAGCGGAGAGGTACTTGTACATGGAGCGGAGAGGTACTGTCGACACTTGTACATTGAGCGGAGAGGTACTTGTACATTGAGCGGAGAGGTACTTGTACATGGAGCGCAGAGGTACTTGTACATTGAGCGGAGAGGTACTTGTACATGGAGCGGAGAGGTACTTGTACATGAGAGCGGAGAGGTACTTGTACATGGAGCGGAGAGGTACTTGTACATTGAGCGGAGAGGTACTGTCGACACTTGTACATTCAGCGGAGAGGTACTTGTACATGGAGCGGAGAGGTACTGTCGATACTTGACATTGAGCGGAGAGGTACTTGTACATGGAGCGGAGAGGTATTTGTACATTGAGCGGAGAGGTACTTGTACATTGAGCGGAGAGGTACTGTCGACACTTGTACATTCAGCGGAGAGCTACTTGTACATGGAGCGGAGAGGTATTTGTACATTGAGCGGAGAGGTACTTGTACATGGAGCGGAGAGGTACTTGTACATAGAGCGGAGAGGTACTTATACATGGAGCGGAGAGGTATTTGTACATTGAGCGGAGAGGTACTTGTACATGGAGCGGAGAGGTACTTGTACATGAGAGCGGAGAGGTATTTGTACATGGAGCGGAAAGGTACTGTCGACACTTGTACATTGAGCGGAGAGCTACTTGTACATGGAGCGGAGAGGTACTTGTACATGAGAGCGGAGAGGTACTTGTACATGGAGCGGAGAGGTATTTGTACATGGAGCGGAGAGGTACTGTCGACACTTGACATTGAGCGGAGAGGTACTTGTACATGGAGCGGAGAGGTACTTGTACATGAGAGCGGAGAGGTATTTGTACATGGAGCGGAGAGGTACTGTCGACACTTGACATTGAGCGGAGAGGTACTTGTACATGGAGCGGAGAGGTACTTGTACATGGAGCGGAGAGGTACTTGTACATGGACCGGAGAGGTACTTGTACATGGAGCGGAGAGGTACTTGTACATGGAGCGGAGATGTACTTGTACATTGAGCGGAGAGGTACTTGTACATGGAGCAGAGATGTACTTGTACATGGAGCGGAGATGTACTTGTACATTGAGCGGAGAGGTACTTGTACATGGAGCGGAGAGGTACTTGTACATGGAGCGGAGATGTACTTGTACATGGAGCGGAGAGGTACTTGTACATGGAGCGGAGATGTACTTGTACATTGAGCGGAGAGGTACTTGTACATGGAGCAGAGATGTACTTGTACATGGAGCGGAGAGGTACTTGTACATGGAGCGGAGAGGTACTTGTACATGGAGCGGAGAGGTACTTGTACATGGAGCGGAGAGGTACTTGTACATTGAGCGGAGAGGTACTTGTACATGGAGCGGAGAGGTACTTGTACATTGAGCGGAGAGGTACTTGTACATGGAGCGGAGAGGTACTTGTACATGGAGCGGAGAGGTACTTGTACATGGAGCGGAGAGGTACTTGTACATGGAGCGGAGAGGTACTTGTACATTGAGCGGAGATGTACTTGTACATGGAGCGGAGATGTACTTGTACATGGATCGGAGAGGTACTTGTACATGAGAGCGGAGAGGTACTGTCGACACTTGTACATTGAGCGTAGAGGTACTGTCGACACTTGTACATTGAGCGGAGAGGTACTTGTACATGGAGCGGAGAGGTACTGTCGACACTTGTACATTGAGCGGAGAGGTACTTGTACATTGAGCGGAGAGGTACTTGTACATGGAGCGCAGAGGTACTTGTACATTGAGCGGAGAGGTACTTGTACATGGAGCGGAGAGGTACTTGTACATGAGAGCGGAGAGGTACTTGTACATGGAGCGGAGAGGTACTTGTACATTGAGCGGAGAGGTACTGTCGACACTTGTACATTCAGCGGAGAGGTACTTGTACATGGAGCGGAGAGGTACTGTCGATACTTGACATTGAGCGGAGAGGTACTTGTACATGGAGCGGAGAGGTATTTGTACATTGAGCGGAGAGGTACTTGTACATTGAGCGGAGAGGTACTGTCGACACTTGTACATTCAGCGGAGAGCTACTTGTACATGGAGCGGAGAGGTATTTGTACATTGAGCGGAGAGGTACTTGTACATGGAGCGGAGAGGTACTTGTACATAGAGCGGAGAGGTACTTATACATGGAGCGGAGAGGTATTTGTACATTGAGCGGAGAGGTACTTGTACATGGAGCGGAGAGGTACTTGTACATGAGAGCGGAGAGGTATTTGTACATGGAGCGGAAAGGTACTGTCGACACTTGTACATTGAGCGGAGAGCTACTTGTACATGGAGCGGAGAGGTACTTGTACATGAGAGCGGAGAGGTACTTGTACATGGAGCGGAGAGGTATTTGTACATGGAGCGGAGAGGTACTGTCGACACTTGACATTGAGCGGAGAGGTACTTGTACATGGAGCGGAGAGGTACTTGTACATGAGAGCGGAGAGGTATTTGTACATGGAGCGGAGAGGTACTGTCGACACTTGACATTGAGCGGAGAGGTACTTGTACATGGAGCGGAGAGGTACTTGTACATGGAGCGGAGAGGTACTTGTACATGGACCGGAGAGGTACTTGTACATGGAGCGGAGAGGTACTTGTACATGGAGCGGAGATGTACTTGTACATTGAGCGGAGAGGTACTTGTACATGGAGCAGAGATGTACTTGTACATGGAGCGGAGATGTACTTGTACATTGAGCGGAGAGGTACTTGTACATGGAGCGGAGAGGTACTTGTACATGGAGCGGAGATGTACTTGTACATGGAGCGGAGAGGTATTTGTACATGGAGCGGAGAGGTACTGTCGACACTTGACATTGAGCGGAGAGGTACTTGTACATGGAGCGGAGAGGTACTTGTACATGAGAGCGGAGAGGTATTTGTACATGGAGCGGAGAGGTACTGTCGACACTTGACATTGAGCGGAGAGGTACTTGTACATGGAGCGGAGAGGTACTTGTACATGGAGCGGAGAGGTACTTGTACATGGACCGGAGAGGTACTTGTACATGGAGCGGAGAGGTACTTGTACATGGAGCGGAGATGTACTTGTACATTGAGCGGAGAGGTACTGTCGACACTTGACATTGAGCGGAGAGGTACTTGTACATGGAGCGGAGAGGTACTTGTACATGAGAGCGGAGAGGTATTTGTACATGGAGCGGAGAGGTACTGTCGACACTTGACATTGAGCGGAGAGGTACTTGTACATGGAGCGGAGAGGTACTTGTACATGGAGCGGAGAGGTACTTGTACATGGACCGGAGAGGTACTTGTACATGGAGCGGAGAGGTACTTGTACATGGAGCGGAGATGTACTTGTACATTGAGCGGAGAGGTACTTGTACATGGAGCAGAGATGTACTTGTACATGGAGCGGAGATGTACTTGTACATTGAGCGGAGAGGTACTTGTACATGGAGCGGAGAGGTACTTGTACATGGAGCGGAGATGTACTTGTACATGGAGCGGAGAGGTACTTGTACATGGAGCGGAGATGTACTTGTACATTGAGCGGAGAGGTACTTGTACATGGAGCAGAGATGTACTTGTACATGGAGCGGAGAGGTACTTGTACATGGAGCGGAGAGGTACTTGTACATGGAGCGGAGAGGTACTTGTACATGGAGCGGAGAGGTACTTGTACATGGAGCGGAGAGGTACTTGTACATTGAGCGGAGAGGTACTGTCGACACTTGTACATTCAGCGGAGAGGTACTTGTACATGGAGCGGAGAGGTACTGTCGATACTTGACATTGAGCGGAGAGGTACTTGTACATGGAGCGGAGAGGTATTTGTACATTGAGCGGAGAGGTACTTGTACATTGAGCGGAGAGGTACTGTCGACACTTGTACATTCAGCGGAGAGCTACTTGTACATGGAGCGGAGAGGTATTTGTACATTGAGCGGAGAGGTACTTGTACATGGAGCGGAGAGGTACTTGTACATAGAGCGGAGAGGTACTTATACATGGAGCGGAGAGGTATTTGTACATTGAGCGGAGAGGTACTTGTACATGGAGCGGAGAGGTACTTGTACATGAGAGCGGAGAGGTATTTGTACATGGAGCGGAAAGGTACTGTCGACACTTGTACATTGAGCGGAGAGCTACTTGTACATGGAGCGGAGAGGTACTTGTACATGAGAGCGGAGAGGTACTTGTACATGGAGCGGAGAGGTATTTGTACATGGAGCGGAGAGGTACTGTCGACACTTGACATTGAGCGGAGAGGTGCTTGTACATGGAGCGGAGAGGTACTTGTACATGAGAGCGGAGAGGTATTTGTACATGGAGCGGAGAGGTACTGTCGACACTTGACATTGAGCGGAGATGTACTTGTACATGGAGCGGAGAGGTACTTGTACATGGAGCGGAGAGGTACTTGTACATGGACCGGAGAGGTACTTGTACATGGAGCGGAGAGGTACTTGTACATGGAGCGGAGATGTACTTGTACATTGAGCGGAGAGGTACTTGTACATGGAGCAGAGATGTACTTGTACATGGAGCGGAGATGTACTTGTACATTGAGCGGAGAGGTACTTGTACATGGAGCGGAGAGGTACTTGTACATGGAGCGGAGATGTACTTGTACATGGAGCGGAGAGGTATTTGTACATGGAGCGGAGAGGTACTGTCGACACTTGACATTGAGCGGAGAGGTACTTGTACATGGAGCGGAGAGGTACTTGTACATGAGAGCGGAGAGGTATTTGTACATGGAGCGGAGAGGTACTGTCGACACTTGACATTGAGCGGAGAGGTACTTGTACATGGAGCGGAGAGGTACTTGTACATGGAGCGGAGAGGTACTTGTACATGGACCGGAGAGGTACTTGTACATGGAGCGGAGAGGTACTTGTACATGGAGCGGAGATGTACTTGTACATTGAGCGGAGAGGTACTTGTACATGGAGCAGAGATGTACTTGTACATGGAGCGGAGATGTACTTGTACATTGAGCGGAGAGGTACTTGTACATGGAGCGGAGAGGTACTTGTACATGGAGCGGAGATGTACTTGTACATGGAGCGGAGAGGTACTTGTACATGGAGCGGAGATGTACTTGTACATTGAGCGGAGAGGTACTTGTACATGGAGCAGAGATGTACTTGTACATGGAGCGGAGAGGTACTTGTACATGGAGCGGAGAGGTACTTGTACATGGAGCGGAGAGGTACTTGTACATGGAGCGGAGAGGTACTTGTACATTGAGCGGAGAGGTACTGTCGACACTTGTACATTCAGCGGAGAGGTACTTGTACATGGAGCGGAGAGGTACTGTCGATACTTGACATTGAGCGGAGAGGTACTTGTACATGGAGCGGAGAGGTATTTGTACATTGAGCGGAGAGGTACTTGTACATTGAGCGGAGAGGTACTGTCGACACTTGTACATTCAGCGGAGAGCTACTTGTACATGGAGCGGAGAGGTATTTGTACATTGAGCGGAGAGGTACTTGTACATGGAGCGGAGAGGTACTTGTACATAGAGCGGAGAGGTACTTATACATGGAGCGGAGAGGTATTTGTACATTGAGCGGAGAGGTACTTGTACATGGAGCGGAGAGGTACTTGTACATGAGAGCGGAGAGGTATTTGTACATGGAGCGGAAAGGTACTGTCGACACTTGTACATTGAGCGGAGAGCTACTTGTACATGGAGCGGAGAGGTACTTGTACATGAGAGCGGAGAGGTACTTGTACATGGAGCGGAGAGGTATTTGTACATGGAGCGGAGAGGTACTGTCGACACTTGACATTGAGCGGAGAGGTACTTGTACATGGAGCGGAGAGGTACTTGTACATGAGAGCGGAGAGGTATTTGTACATGGAGCGGAGAGGTACTGTCGACACTTGACATTGAGCGGAGAGGTACTTGTACATGGAGCGGAGAGGTACTTGTACATGAGAGCGGAGAGGTACTTGTACATGGAGCGGAGAGGTACTTGTACATTGAGCGGAGAGGTACTGTCGACACTTGTACATTCAGCGGAGAGGTACTTGTACATGGAGCGGAGAGGTACTGTCGATACTTGACATTGAGCGGAGAGGTACTTGTACATGGAGCGGAGAGGTATTTGTACATTGAGCGGAGAGGTACTTGTACATTGAGCGGAGAGGTACTGTCGACACTTGTACATTCAGCGGAGAGCTACTTGTACATGGAGCGGAGAGGTATTTGTACATTGAGCAGAGAGGTACTTGTACATGGAGCGGAGAGGTACTTGTACATAGAGCGGAGAGGTACTTATACATGGAGCGGAGAGGTATTTGTACATTGAGCGGAGAGGTACTTGTACATGGAGCGGAGAGGTACTTGTACATGAGAGCGGAAAGGTATTTGTACATGGAGCGGAAAGGTACTGTCGACACTTGTACATTGAGCGGAGAGCTACTTGTACATGGAGCGGAGAGGTACTTGTACATGAGAGCGGAGAGGTACTTGTACATGGAGCGGAGAGGTATTTGTACATGGAGCGGAGAGGTACTGTCGACACTTGACATTGAGCGGAGAGGTACTTGTACATGGAGCGGAGAGGTACTTGTACATGAGAGCGGAGAGGTATTTGTACATGGAGCGGAGAGGTACTGTCGACACTTGACATTGAGCGGAGAGGTACTTGTACATGGAGCGGAGAGGTACTTGTACATGAGAGCGGAGAGGTACTTGTACATGGAGCGGAGATGTACTTGTACATTGAGCGGAGAGGTACTTGTACATGGAGCAGAGATGTACTTGTACATGGAGCGGAGATGTACTTGTACATTGAGCGGAGAGGTACTTGTACATGGAGCGGAGAGGTACTTGTACATGGAGCGGAGATGTACTTGTACATGGAGCGGAGAGGTACTTGTACATGGAGCGGAGATGTACTTGTACATTGAGCGGAGAGGTACTTGTACATGGAGCAGAGATGTACTTGTACATGGAGCGGAGAGGTACTTGTACATGGAGCGGAGAGGTACTTGTACATGGAGCGGAGAGGTACTTGTACATTGAGCGGAGAGGTACTGTCGACACTTGTGCATTCAGCGGAGAGGTACTTGTACATGGAGCGGAGAGGTACTGTCGATACTTGACATTGAGCGGAGAGGTACTTGTACATGGAGCGGAGAGGTATTTGTACATTGAGCGGAGAGGTACTTGTACATTGAGCGGAGAGGTACTGTCGACACTTGTACATTCAGCGGAGAGCTACTTGTACATGGAGCGGAGAGGTATTTGTACATTGAGCGGAGAGGTACTTGTACATGGAGCGGAGAGGTACTTGTACATAGAGCGGAGAGGTACTTATACATGGAGCGGAGAGGTATTTGTACATTGAGCGGAGAGGTACTTGTACATGGAGCGGAGAGGTACTTGTACATGAGAGCGGAGAGGTATTTGTACATGGAGCGGAAAGGTACTGTCGACACTTGTACATTGAGCGGAGAGCTACTTGTACATGGAGCGGAGAGGTACTTGTACATGAGAGCGGAGAGGTACTTGTACATGGAGCGGAGAGGTATTTGTACATGGAGCGGAGAGGTACTGTCGACACTTGACATTGAGCGGAGAGGTACTTGTACATGGAGCGGAGAGGTACTTGTACATGAGAGCGGAGAGGTATTTGTACATGGAGCGGAGAGGTACTGTCGACACTTGACATTGAGCGGAGAGGTACTTGTACATGGAGCGGAGAGGTACTTGTACATGGAGCGGAGAGGACCGGAGAGGTACTTGTACATGGAGCGGAGAGGTACTTGTACATGGAGCGGAGATGTACTTGTACATTGAGCGGAGAGGTACTTGTACATGGAGCAGAGATGTACTTGTACATGGAGCGGAGATGTACTTGTACATTGAGCGGAGAGGTACTTGTACATGGAGCGGAGAGGTACTTGTACATGGAGCGGAGATGTACTTGTACATGGAGCGGAGAGGTACTTGTACATGGAGCAGAGATGTACTTGTACATTGAGCGGAGAGGTACTTGTACATTGAGCGGAGAGGTACTTGTACATGGAGCTAGGGCTGGGTATCGAGTTTCGATACTTACTTGGCACCGAAATGGAAACATCGATACTAAGGGGTATCGAAGCCTCCCTTGTCAATCGATACCAATTTTCGATACCAAAACAAAACAGCGTCATTGAGCCTATAAGCATGCGACATGCTTGCACGCCGCGCTCTAATACGGCTGGTGATTGGCTGTCATGTAGAGGCATGCAGGAAACGTTACGCCCACTTTAGCCGGTGTGTTTGTTGTGACTGTGAGCCAGGCGTGCGGTGCGGATAGTATACAAGAAGTTAGCCACTCAAGCTACTCCTATCCTGGATTACCATATGGCGAAGATGATGAAAAGCAGGAAAAGAAACAGAAACAACACGGACTGGTTTCCACAGACAAGAGAAATAATTGAGAGGTGGGTCAGCTCAGCTTACCGCAAGTTAGCGGTTATCAGATCCCTCAGTCTGACAAATCCATGCATCTGGCTGTGAGTTGTAGCATTAGATCGTTTAATTAATTGCCGCCGTAACGTTATGCGCAAGCAGGCATTGTGTATTTTTAGCAACTCGTTAACAAACGCTGATGTCATGATAGTTTGTTGAATGTAAATGCGATTCATTTATATTGATTGGCTAGTCAGTGAAGTTGAGCTGTCTCGTCAGATTTGACAAGAATGACGTTCTGTTGCAGCAGTGAGCACACTGATCTGCAACGCTAGCGTTAATGTTTAATTAATTAGCGTTATGTGCAAGCGGGCAGTTATCGCCCATGTATTTTTAGCAACTCGTTAACAAACGCTGATGTCATGATAGTTTGTTGAATATAAATGCGATTCACTTTTGTGGCATATAAGGCTATATTGATAGGCTAGTCAATGCTCAACTAGTCTTCCATGCATGAAGTGGAGCCATCTCATCAGTTTGTACAAGAATAGAGTTCTGTTGCATCAGTGAGCATTAAACCCTGATTTGCAACTCTCTGTTTTGCACTGAAAACTATTCCACTGATTTATTTGTTTTAGCTATATTTCTTTCCTTTGTAGTACTCCAATATTTTTTGTAGGGACGGCAATACGTTTAGAGAACTTAAAGTTATGTTAAATACAGTAGGTTTTATTTTTTTCTGCTGTAAAACTTAAGATGGGGGGAAACTAAAGATTTGTAAAATAATTTCAATGTGTAATGCAGTTTTATTTTTGTTAAAATGGATTTTTCTAAAAATTGGTATCGAAAAAAGTATCGTTCAGGAACCGGTATCGAAATCCAAGTATCGAAACGGTATCGATATCGAAAAATTTTGAACGATACCCAGCCCTACATGGAGCGCAGATGTACTTGTACATTGAGCGGAGAGGTACTGGTACATGGAGCGGAGATGTACTTGTACATTGAGCGGAGAGGTACTTGTACATTGAGCGGAGAGGTACTTGTACATGGAGCGGAGATGTACTTGTACATTGAGCGGAGAGGTACTGGTACATGGAGCGGAGATGTACTTGTACATTGAGCGGAGAGGTACTTGTACATGGAGTGGAGATGTACTTGTACATTGAGCGGAGAGGTACTGGTACATGGAGCGGAGATGTACTTGTACATTGAGCGGAGAGGTACTTGTACATGGAGTGGAGATGTACTTGTACATTGAGCGGAGAGGTACTGGTACATGGAGCGGAGATGTACTTGTACATTGAGCGGAGAGGTACTTGTACATGGAGTGGAGATGTACTTGTACATGGAGCGGAGATGTACTTGTACATTGAGCGGAGAGGTACTTGTACATGGAGCGGAGATGTACTTGTACATGGAGCGGAGAGGTACTTGTACATGGAGCGGAGAGGTACTTGTACATGGAGCGGAGATGTACTTGTACATGGAGCGGAGATGTACTTGTACATGGAGCGGAGAGGTACTTGTACATGGAGCGGAGAGGTACTTATACATTGAGCGGAGACGTACTTGTACATGGAGCGGAGATGTACTTGTACATTGAGCGGAGAGGTACTTGTACATTGAGCGGAGAGGTACTGGTACATGGAGCGGAGATGTACTTGTACATTGAGCGGAGAGGTACTTGTACATGGAGCGGAGAGGTACTTGTACATTGAGCGGAGACGTACTTGTACATTGAGCGGAGACGTACTTGTACATTGAGCGGAGATGTACTTGTACATTGAGCGGAGATGTACTTGTACATTGAGCGGAGAGGTACTGGTACATGGAGCGGAGAGGTATTTGTACATGGAGCGGAGAGGTATTTGTACATGGAGCGGAGAGGTACTTGTACATTGAGCGGAGAGGTACTTGTACATGGAGCGGAGAGGTACTTGTACATGGAGCGGAGAGGTACTTGTACATGTAGCGGAGAGGTGCTTGTACATGGAGCGGAGAGGTACTTGTACATGGATCGGAGAGGTATTTGTACATGGAGCGGAGAGGTACTTGTACATGGAGCGGAGAGGTACTTGTACATTCAGCGGAGAGGTACTTGTACATTGAGCGGAGAGGTACTTGTAGATGGAGCGGAGAGGTACTGTCGACACTTGTACATTGAGCGGAGAGGTACTTGTACATGGAGCGGAGAGGTACTTGTACATGGAGCGGAGAGGTACTGTCGACACTTGTACATTGAGCGGAGAGGTACTTGTACATGGAGCGGAGAGGTACTTGTACATGGAGCGGAGATGTACTTGTACAGGGAGCGGAGAGGTACTTGTACATTGAGCGGAGAGGTACTTGTACATGGAGCGGAGAGGTACTTGTACATGGAGCGGAGAGGTACTTGTACATGGAGCGGAGAGGTACTTGTACATTGAGCGGAGAGGTACTTGTACATGGAGCGGAGAGGTACTTGTACATGGAGCGGAGAGGTACTTGTACATGGAGCGGAGAGGTACTTGTACATTGAGCGGAGAGGTACTTGTACATGGAGCGGAGAGGTACTTGTACATGGAGCGGAGAGGTACTTGTACATGGAGCGGAGAGGTACTTGTACATGGAGCGGAGAGGTACTTGTACATTGAGCGGAGATGTACTTGTACATGGAGCGGAGATGTACTTGTACATGGATCGGAGAGGTACTTGTACATGAGAGCGGAGAGGTACTGTCGACACTTGTACATTGAGCGTAGAGGTACTGTCGACACTTGTACATTGAGCGGAGACGTACTTGTACATGGAGCGGAGAGGTACTGTCGACACTTGTACATTGAGCGGAGAGGTACTTGTACATTGAGCGGAGAGGTACTTGTACATGGAGCGCAGAGGTACTTGTACATTGAGCGGAGAGGTACTTGTACATGGAGCGGAGAGGTACTTGTACATGAGAGCGGAGAGGTACTTGTACATGGAGCGGAGAGGTACTTGTACATTGAGCGGAGAGGTACTGTCGACACTTGTACATTCAGCGGAGAGGTACTTGTACATGGAGCGGAGAGGTACTGTCGATACTTGACATTGAGCGGAGAGGTACTTGTACATGGAGCGGAGAGGTACTTGTACATGGAGCGGAGAGGTACTTGTACATGGAGCGGAGAGGTACTTGTACATTGAGCGGAGAGGTACTTGTACATGGAGCGGAGAGGTACTTGTACATTGAGCGGAGAGGTACTTGTACATGGAGCGGAGAGGTACTTGTACATGGAGCGGAGAGGTACTTGTACATGGAGCGGAGAGGTACTTGTACATGGAGCGGAGAGGTACTTGTACATTGAGCGGAGATGTACTTGTACATGGAGCGGAGATGTACTTGTACATGGATCGGAGAGGTACTTGTACATGAGAGCGGAGAGGTACTGTCGACACTTGTACATTGAGCGTAGAGGTACTGTCGACACTTGTACATTGAGCGGAGAGGTACTTGTACATGGAGCGGAGAGGTACTGTCGACACTTGTACATTGAGCGGAGAGGTACTTGTACATTGAGCGGAGAGGTACTTGTACATGGAGCGCAGAGGTACTTGTACATTGAGCGGAGAGGTACTTGTACATGGAGCGGAGAGGTACTTGTACATGAGAGCGGAGAGGTACTTGTACATGGAGCGGAGAGGTACTTGTACATTGAGCGGAGAGGTACTGTCGACACTTGTACATTCAGCGGAGAGGTACTTGTACATGGAGCGGAGAGGTACTGTCGATACTTGACATTGAGCGGAGAGGTACTTGTACATGGAGCGGAGAGGTATTTGTACATTGAGCGGAGAGGTACTTGTACATTGAGCGGAGAGGTACTGTCGACACTTGTACATTCAGCGGAGAGCTACTTGTACATGGAGCGGAGAGGTATTTGTACATTGAGCGGAGAGGTACTTGTACATGGAGCGGAGAGGTACTTGTACATAGAGCGGAGAGGTACTTATACATGGAGCGGAGAGGTATTTGTACATTGAGCGGAGAGGTACTTGTACATGGAGCGGAGAGGTACTTGTACATGAGAGCGGAGAGGTATTTGTACATGGAGCGGAAAGGTACTGTCGACACTTGTACATTGAGCGGAGAGCTACTTGTACATGGAGCGGAGAGGTACTTGTACATGAGAGCGGAGAGGTACTTGTACATGGAGCGGAGAGGTATTTGTACATGGAGCGGAGAGGTACTGTCGACACTTGACATTGAGCGGAGAGGTACTTGTACATGGAGCGGAGAGGTACTTGTACATGAGAGCGGAGAGGTATTTGTACATGGAGCGGAGAGGTACTGTCGACACTTGACATTGAGCGGAGAGGTACTTGTACATGGAGCGGAGAGGTACTTGTACATGGAGCGGAGAGGTACTTGTACATGGACCGGAGAGGTACTTGTACATGGAGCGGAGAGGTACTTGTACATGGAGCGGAGATGTACTTGTACATTGAGCGGAGAGGTACTTGTACATGGAGCAGAGATGTACTTGTACATGGAGCGGAGATGTACTTGTACATTGAGCGGAGAGGTACTTGTACATGGAGCGGAGAGGTACTTGTACATGGAGCGGAGATGTACTTGTACATGGAGCGGAGAGGTACTTGTACATGGAGCGGAGATGTACTTGTACATTGAGCGGAGAGGTACTTGTACATGGAGCAGAGATGTACTTGTACATGGAGCGGAGAGGTACTTGTACATGGAGCGGAGAGGTACTTGTACATGGAGCGGAGAGGTACTTGTACATGGAGCGGAGAGGTACTTGTACATTGAGCGGAGAGGTACTTGTACATGGAGCGGAGAGGTACTTGTACATTGAGCGGAGAGGTACTTGTACATGGAGCGGAGAGGTACTTGTACATGGAGCGGAGAGGTACTTGTACATGGAGCGGAGAGGTACTTGTACATGGAGCGGAGAGGTACTTGTACATTGAGCGGAGATGTACTTGTACATGGAGCGGAGATGTACTTGTACATGGATCGGATAGGTACTTGTACATGAGAGCGGAGAGGTACTGTCGACACTTGTACATTGAGCGTAGAGGTACTGTCGACACTTGTACATTGAGCGGAGAGGTACTTGTACATGGAGCGGAGAGGTACTGTCGACACTTGTACATTGAGCGGAGAGGTACTTGTACATTGAGCGGAGAGGTACTTGTACATGGAGCGCAGAGGTACTTGTACATTGAGCGGAGAGGTACTTGTACATGGAGCGGAGAGGTACTTGTACATGAGAGCGGAGAGGTACTGTCGATACTTGACATTGAGCGGAGAGGTACTTGTACATGGAGCGGAGAGGTACTTGTACATGGAGCGGAGAGGTACTTGTACATGGAGCGGAGAGGTACTTGTACATTGAGCGGAGAGGTACTTGTACATGGAGCGGAGAGGTACTTGTACATTGAGCGGAGAGGTACTTGTACATGGAGCGGAGAGGTACTTGTACATGGAGCGGAGAGGTACTTGTACATGGAGCGGAGAGGTACTTGTACATGGAGCGGAGAGGTACTTGTACATTGAGCGGAGATGTACTTGTACATGGAGCGGAGATGTACTTGTACATGGATCGGAGAGGTACTTGTACATGAGAGCGGAGAGGTACTGTCGACACTTGTACATTGAGCGTAGAGGTACTGTCGACACTTGTACATTGAGCGGAGAGGTACTTGTACATGGAGCGGAGAGGTACTGTCGACACTTGTACATTGAGCGGAGAGGTACTTGTACATTGAGCGGAGAGGTACTTGTACATGGAGCGCAGAGGTACTTGTACATTGAGCGGAGAGGTACTTGTACATGGAGCGGAGAGGTACTTGTACATGAGAGCGGAGAGGTACTTGTACATGGAGCGGAGAGGTACTTGTACATTGAGCGGAGAGGTACTGTCGACACTTGTACATTCAGCGGAGAGGTACTTGTACATGGAGCGGAGAGGTACTGTCGATACTTGACATTGAGCGGAGAGGTACTTGTACATGGAGCGGAGAGGTATTTGTACATTGAGCGGAGAGGTACTTGTACATTGAGCAGAGAGGTACTGTCGACACTTGTACATTCAGCGGAGAGCTACTTGTACATGGAGCGGAGAGGTATTTGTACATTGAGCGGAGAGGTACTTGTACATGGAGCGGAGAGGTACTTGTACATAGAGCGGAGAGGTACTTATACATGGAGCGGAGAGGTATTTGTACATTGAGCGGAGAGGTACTTGTACATGGAGCGGAGAGGTACTTGTACATGAGAGCGGAGAGGTATTTGTACATGGAGCGGAAAGGTACTGTCGACACTTGTACATTGAGCGGAGAGCTACTTGTACATGGAGCGGAGAGGTACTTGTACATGAGAGCGGAGAGGTACTTGTACATGGAGCGGAGAGGTATTTGTACATGGAGCGGAGAGGTACTGTCGACACTTGACATTGAGCGGAGAGGTACTTGTACATGGAGCGGAGAGGTACTTGTACATGAGAGCGGAGAGGTATTTGTACATGGAGCGGAGAGGTACTGTCGACACTTGACATTGAGCGGAGAGGTACTTGTACATGGAGCGGAGAGGTACTTGTACATGGAGCGGAGAGGTACTTGTACATGGACCGGAGAGGTACTTGTACATGGAGCGGAGAGGTACTTGTACATGGAGCGGAGATGTACTTGTACATTGAGCGGAGAGGTACTTGTACATGGAGCAGAGATGTACTTGTACATGGAGCGGAGATGTACTTGTACATTGAGCGGAGAGGTACTTGTACATGGAGCGGAGAGGTACTTGTACATGGAGCGGAGATGTACTTGTACATGGAGCGGAGAGGTACTTGTACATGGAGCGGAGATGTACTTGTACATTGAGCGGAGAGGTACTTGTACATGGAGCAGAGATGTACTTGTACATGGAGCGGAGAGGTACTTGTACATGGAGCGGAGAGGTACTTGTACATGGAGCGGAGAGGTACTTGTACATGGAGCGGAGAGGTACTTGTACATTGAGCGGAGAGGTACTTGTACATGGAGCGGAGAGGTACTTGTACATTGAGCGGAGAGGTACTTGTACATGGAGCGGAGAGGTACTTGTACATGGAGCGGAGAGGTACTTGTACATGGAGCGGAGAGGTACTTGTACATGGAGCGGAGAGGTACTTGTACATTGAGCGGAGATGTACTTGTACATGGAGCGGAGATGTACTTGTACATGGATCGGATAGGTACTTGTACATGAGAGCGGAGAGGTACTGTCGACACTTGTACATTGAGCGTAGAGGTACTGTCGACACTTGTACATTGAGCGGAGAGGTACTTGTACATGGAGCGGAGAGGTACTGTCGACACTTGTACATTGAGCGGAGAGGTACTTGTACATTGAGCGGAGAGGTACTTGTACATGGAGCGCAGAGGTACTTGTACATTGAGCGGAGAGGTACTTGTACATGGAGCGGAGAGGTACTTGTACATGAGAGCGGAGAGGTACTTGTACATGGAGCGGAGAGGTACTTGTACATTGAGCGGAGAGGTACTGTCGACACTTGTACATTCAGCGGAGAGGTACTTGTACATGGAGCGGAGAGGTACTGTCGATACTTGACATTGAGCGGAGAGGTACTTGTACATGGAGCGGAGAGGTATTTGTACATTGAGCGGAGAGGTACTTGTACATTGAGCGGAGAGGTACTGTCGACACTTGTACATTCAGCGGAGAGCTACTTGTACATGGAGCGGAGAGGTATTTGTACATTGAGCGGAGAGGTACTTGTACATGGAGCGGAGAGGTACTTGTACATAGAGCGGAGAGGTACTTATACATGGAGCGGAGAGGTATTTGTACATTGAGCGGAGAGGTACTTGTACATGGAGCGGAGAGGTACTTGTACATGAGAGCGGAGAGGTATTTGTACATGGAGCGGAAAGGTACTGTCGACACTTGTACATTGAGCGGAGAGCTACTTGTACATGGAGCGGAGAGGTACTTGTACATGAGAGCGGAGAGGTACTTGTACATGGAGCGGAGAGGTATTTGTACATGGAGCGGAGAGGTACTGTCGACACTTGACATTGAGCGGAGAGGTACTTGTACATGGAGCGGAGAGGTACTTGTACATGAGAGCGGAGAGGTATTTGTACATGGAGCGGAGAGGTACTGTCGACACTTGACATTGAGCGGAGAGGTACTTGTACATGGAGCGGAGAGGTACTTGTACATGGAGCGGAGAGGTACTTGTACATGGACCGGAGAGGTACTTGTACATGGAGCGGAGAGGTACTTGTACATGGAGCGGAGATGTACTTGTACATTGAGCGGAGAGGTACTTGTACATGGAGCAGAGATGTACTTGTACATGGAGCGGAGATGTACTTGTACATTGAGCGGAGAGGTACTTGTACATGGAGCGGAGAGGTACTTGTACATGGAGCGGAGATGTACTTGTACATGGAGCGGAGAGGTATTTGTACATGGAGCGGAGAGGTACTGTCGACACTTGACATTGAGCGGAGAGGTACTTGTACATGGAGCGGAGAGGTACTTGTACATGAGAGCGGAGAGGTATTTGTACATGGAGCGGAGAGGTACTGTCGACACTTGACATTGAGCGGAGAGGTACTTGTACATGGAGCGGAGAGGTACTTGTACATGGAGCGGAGAGGTACTTGTACATGGACCGGAGAGGTACTTGTACATGGAGCGGAGAGGTACTTGTACATGGAGCGGAGATGTACTTGTACATTGAGCGGAGAGGTACTTGTACATGGAGCAGAGATGTACTTGTACATGGAGCGGAGATGTACTTGTACATTGAGCGGAGAGGTACTTGTACATGGAGCGGAGAGGTACTTGTACATGGAGCGGAGATGTACTTGTACATGGAGCGGAGAGGTACTTGTACATGGAGCGGAGATGTACTTGTACATTGAGCGGAGAGGTACTTGTACATGGAGCAGAGATGTACTTGTACATGGAGCGGAGAGGTACTTGTACATGGAGCGGAGAGGTACTTGTACATGGAGCGGAGAGGTACTTGTACATGGAGCGGAGAGGTACTTGTACATGGAGCGGAGAGGTACTTGTACATTGAGCGGAGAGGTACTGTCGACACTTGTACATTCAGCGGAGAGGTACTTGTACATGGAGCGGAGAGGTACTGTCGATACTTGACATTGAGCGGAGAGGTACTTGTACATGGAGCGGAGAGGTATTTGTACATTGAGCGGAGAGGTACTTGTACATTGAGCGGAGAGGTACTGTCGACACTTGTACATTCAGCGGAGAGCTACTTGTACATGGAGCGGAGAGGTATTTGTACATTGAGCGGAGAGGTACTTGTACATGGAGCGGAGAGGTACTTGTACATAGAGCGGAGAGGTACTTATACATGGAGCGGAGAGGTATTTGTACATTGAGCGGAGAGGTACTTGTACATGGAGCGGAGAGGTACTTGTACATGAGAGCGGAGAGGTATTTGTACATGGAGCGGAAAGGTACTGTCGACACTTGTACATTGAGCGGAGAGCTACTTGTACATGGAGCGGAGAGGTACTTGTACATGAGAGCGGAGAGGTACTTGTACATGGAGCGGAGAGGTATTTGTACATGGAGCGGAGAGGTACTGTCGACACTTGACATTGAGCGGAGAGGTACTTGTACATGGAGCGGAGAGGTACTTGTACATGAGAGCGGAGAGGTATTTGTACATGGAGCGGAGAGGTACTGTCGACACTTGACATTGAGCGGAGAGGTACTTGTACATGGAGCGGAGAGGTACTTGTACATGGAGCGGAGAGGTACTTGTACATGGACCGGAGAGGTACTTGTACATGGAGCGGAGAGGTACTTGTACATGGAGCGGAGATGTACTTGTACATTGAGCGGAGAGGTACTTGTACATGGAGCAGAGATGTACTTGTACATGGAGCGGAGATGTACTTGTACATTGAGCGGAGAGGTACTTGTACATGGAGCGGAGAGGTACTTGTACATGGAGCGGAGATGTACTTGTACATGGAGCGGAGAGGTATTTGTACATGGAGCGGAGAGGTACTGTCGACACTTGACATTGAGCGGAGAGGTACTTGTACATGGAGCGGAGAGGTACTTGTACATGAGAGCGGAGAGGTATTTGTACATGGAGCGGAGAGGTACTGTCGACACTTGACATTGAGCGGAGAGGTACTTGTACATGGAGCGGAGAGGTACTTGTACATGGAGCGGAGAGGTACTTGTACATGGACCGGAGAGGTACTTGTACATGGAGCGGAGAGGTACTTGTACATGGAGCGGAGATGTACTTGTACATTGAGCGGAGAGGTACTTGTACATGGAGCAGAGATGTACTTGTACATGGAGCGGAGATGTACTTGTACATTGAGCGGAGAGGTACTTGTACATGGAGCGGAGAGGTACTTGTACATGGAGCGGAGATGTACTTGTACATGGAGCGGAGAGGTACTTGTACATGGAGCGGAGATGTACTTGTACATTGAGCGGAGAGGTACTTGTACATGGAGCAGAGATGTACTTGTACATGGAGCGGAGAGGTACTTGTACATGGAGCGGAGAGGTACTTGTACATGGAGCGGAGAGGTACTTGTACATTGAGCGGAGAGGTACTGTCGACACTTGTACATTCAGCGGAGAGGTACTTGTACATGGAGCGGAGAGGTACTGTCGATACTTGACATTGAGCGGAGAGGTACTTGTACATGGAGCGGAGAGGTATTTGTACATTGAGCGGAGAGGTACTTGTACATTGAGCGGAGAGGTACTGTCAACACTTGTACATTCAGCGGAGAGCTACTTGTACATGGAGCGGAGAGGTATTTGTACATTGAGCGGAGAGGTACTTGTACATGGAGCGGAGAGGTACTTGTACATAGAGCGGAGAGGTACTTATACATGGAGCGGAGAGGTATTTGTACATTGAGCGGAGAGGTACTTGTACATGGAGCGGAGAGGTACTTGTACATGAGAGCGGAGAGGTATTTGTACATGGAGCGGAAAGGTACTGTCGACACTTGTACATTGAGCGGAGAGCTACTTGTACATGGAGCGGAGAGGTACTTGTACATGAGAGCGGAGAGGTACTTGTACATGGAGCGGAGAGGTATTTGTACATGGAGCGGAGAGGTACTGTCGACACTTGACATTGAGCGGAGAGGTACTTGTACATGGAGCGGAGAGGTACTTGTACATGAGAGCGGAGAGGTATTTGTACATGGAGCGGAGAGGTACTGTCGACACTTGACATTGAGCGGAGAGGTACTTGTACATGGAGCGGAGAGGTACTTGTACATGGAGCGGAGAGGTACTTGTACATGGACCGGAGAGGTACTTGTACATGGAGCGGAGAGGTACTTGTACATGGAGCGGAGATGTACTTGTACATTGAGCGGAGAGGTACTTGTACATGGAGCAGAGATGTACTTGTACATGGAGCGGAGATGTACTTGTACATTGAGCGGAGAGGTACTTGTACATGGAGCGGAGAGGTACTTGTACATGGAGCGGAGATGTACTTGTACATGGAGCGGAGAGGTACTTGTACATGGAGCGGAGATGTACTTGTACATTGAGCGGAGAGGTACTTGTACATGGAGCAGAGATGTACTTGTACATGGAGCGGAGAGGTACTTGTACATGGAGCGGAGAGGTACTTGTACATGGAGCGGAGAGGTACTTGTACATGGAGCGGAGAGGTACTTGTACATGGAGCGGAGAGGTACTTGTACATTGAGCGGAGAGGTACTTGTACATTGAGCGGAGAGGTACTTGTACATGGAGCTAGGGCTGGGTATCGAGTTTCGATACTTACTTGGCACCGAAATGGAAACATCGATACTAAGGGGTATCGAAGCCTCCCTTGTCAATCGATACCAATTTTCGATACCAAAACAAAACAGCGTCATTGAGCCTATAAGCATGCGACATGCTTGCACGCCGCGCTCTAATACGGCTGGTGATTGGCTGTCATGTAGAGGCATGCAGGAAACGTTACGCCCACTTTAGCCGGTGTGTTTGTTGTGACTGTGAGCCAGGCGTGCGGTGCGGATAGTATACAAGAAGTTAGCCACTCAAGCTACTCCTATCCTGGATTACCATATGGCGAAGATGATGAAAAGCAGGAAAAGAAACAGAAACAACACGGACTGGTTTCCACAGACAAGAGAAATAATTGAGAGGTGGGTCAGCTCAGCTTACCGCAAGTTAGCGGTTATCAGATCCCTCAGTCTGACAAATCCATGCATCTGGCTGTGAGTTGTAGCATTAGATCGTTTAATTAATTGCCGCCGTAACGTTATGCGCAAGCGGGCATTGTGTATTTTTAGCAACTCGTTAACAAACGCTGATGTCATGATAGTTTGTTGAATGTAAATGCGATTCATTTATATTGATTGGCTAGTCAGTGAAGTTGAGCTGTCTCGTCAGATTTGACAAGAATGACGTTCTGTTGCAGCAGTGAGCACACTGATCTGCAACGCTAGCGTTAATGTTTAATTAATTAGCGTTATGTGCAAGCGGGCAGTTATCGCCCATGTATTTTTAGCAACTCGTTAACAAACGCTGATGTCATGATAGTTTGTTGAATATAAATGCGATTCACTTTGTGGCATATAAGGCTATATTGATAGGCTAGTCAATGCTCAACTAGTCTTCCATGCATGAAGTGGAGCCATCTCATCAGTTTGTACAAGAATAGAGTTCTGTTGCATCAGTGAGCATTAAACCCTGATTTGCAACTCTCTGTTTTGCACTGAAAACTATTCCACTGATTTATTTGTTTTAGCTACATTTCTTTCCTTTGTAGTACTCCAATATTTTTTGTAGGGACGGCAATACGTTTAGAGAACTTAAAGTTATGTTAAATACAGTAGGTTTTATTTTTTTCTGCTGTAAAACTTAAGATGGGGGGAAACTAAAGATTTTTAAAATAATTTCAATGTGTAATGCAGTTTTATTTTTGTTAAAATGGATTTTTCTAAAAATTGGTATCGAAAAAAGTATCGTTCAGGAACCGGTATCGAAATCCAAGTATCGAAACGGTATCGATATCGAAAAATTTTGAACGATACCCAGCCCTACATGGAGCGCAGATGTACTTGTACATTGAGCGGAGAGGTACTGGTACATGGAGCGGAGATGTACTTGTACATTGAGCGGAGAGGTACTTGTACATTGAGCGGAGAGGTACTTGTACATGGAGCGGAGATGTACTTGTACATTGAGCGGAGAGGTACTGGTACATGGAGCGGAGATGTACTTGTACATTGAGCGGAGAGGTACTTGTACATGGAGTGGAGATGTACTTGTACATTGAGCGGAGAGGTACTGGTACATGGAGCGGAGATGTACTTGTACATTGAGCGGAGAGGTACTTGTACATGGAGTGGAGATGTACTTGTACATTGAGCGGAGAGGTACTGGTACATGGAGCGGAGATGTACTTGTACATTGAGCGGAGAGGTACTTGTACATGGAGTGGAGATGTACTTGTACATGGAGCGGAGATGTACTTGTACATTGAGCGGAGAGGTACTTGTACATGGAGCGGAGATGTACTTGTACATGGAGCGGAGAGGTACTTGTACATGGAGCGGAGAGGTACTTGTACATGGAGCGGAGATGTACTTGTACATGGAGCGGAGATGTACTTGTACATGGAGCGGAGAGGTACTTGTACATGGAGCGGAGAGGTACTTATACATTGAGCGGAGACGTACTTGTACATGGAGCGGAGATGTACTTGTACATTGAGCGGAGAGGTACTTGTACATTGAGCGGAGAGGTACTGGTACATGGAGCGGAGATGTACTTGTACATTGAGCGGAGAGGTACTTGTACATGGAGCGGAGAGGTACTTGTACATTGAGCGGAGAGGTACTTGTACATTGAGCGGAGACGTACTTGTACATTGAGCGGAGATGTACTTGTACATTGAGCGGAGATGTACTTGTACATTGAGCGGAGAGGTACTGGTACATGGAGCGGAGAGGTACTTGTACATGGAGCGGAGAGGTATTTGTACATGGAGCGGAGAGGTATTTGTACATGGAGCGGAGAGGTACTTGTACATTGAGCGGAGAGGTACTTGTACATGGAGCGGAGAGGTACTTGTACATGGAGCGGAGAGGTACTTGTACATGTAGCGGAGAGGTGCTTGTACATGGAGCGGAGAGGTACTTGTACATGGAGCGGAGAGGTATTTGTACATGGAGCGGAGAGGTACTTGTACATGGAGCGGAGAGGTACTTGTACATTCAGCGGAGAGGTACTTGTACATTGAGCGGAGAGGTACTTGTAGATGGAGCGGAGAGGTACTGTCGACACTTGTACATTGAGCGGAGAGGTACTTGTACATGGAGCGGAGAGGTACTTGTACATTGAGCGGAGAGGTACTGTCGACACTTGTACATTGAGCGGAGAGGTACTTGTACATGGAGCGGAGAGGTACTTGTACATGGAGCGGAGATGTACTTGTACAGGGAGCGGAGAGGTACTTGTACATTGAGCGGAGAGGTACTTGTACATGGAGCGGAGAGGTACTTGTACATGGAGCGGAGAGGTACTTGTACATTGAGCGGAGACGTACTTGTACATTGAGCGGAGATGTACTTGTACATTGAGCGGAGATGTACTTGTACATTGAGCGGAGAGGTACTGGTACATGGAGCGGAGAGGTACTTGTACATGGAGCGGAGAGGTATTTGTACATGGAGCGGAGAGGTATTTGTACATGGAGCGGAGAGGTACTTGTACATTGAGCGGAGAGGTACTTGTACATGGAGCGGAGAGGTACTTGTACATGGAGCGGAGAGGTACTTGTACATGTAGCGGAGAGGTGCTTGTACATGGAGCGGAGAGGTACTTGTACATGGAGCGGAGAGGTATTTGTACATGGAGCGGAGAGGTACTTGTACATGGAGCGGAGAGGTACTTGTACATTCAGCGGAGAGGTACTTGTACATTGAGCGGAGAGGTACTTGTAGATGGAGCGGAGAGGTACTGTCGACACTTGTACATTGAGCGGAGAGGTACTTGTACATGGAGCGGAGAGGTACTTGTACATGGAGCGGAGAGGTACTGTCGACACTTGTACATTGAGCGGAGAGGTACTTGTACATGGAGCGGAGAGGTACTTGTACATGGAGCGGAGATGTACTTGTACAGGGAGCGGAGAGGTACTTGTACATTGAGCGGAGAGGTACTTGTACATGGAGCGGAGAGGTACTTGTACATGGAGCGGAGAGGTACTTGTACATGGAGCGGAGAGGTACTTGTACATTGAGCGGAGAGGTACTTGTACATGGAGCGGAGAGGTACTTGTACATGGAGCGGAGAGGTACTTGTACATGGAGTGGAGAGGTACTTGTACATTGAGCGGAGAGGTACTTGTACATGGAGCGGAGAGGTACTTGTACATGGAGCGGAGAGGTACTTGTACATGGAGCGGAGAGGTACTTGTACATGGAGCGGAGAGGTACTTGTACATTGAGCGGAGATGTACTTGTACATGGAGCGGAGATGTACTTGTACATGGATCGGAGAGGTACTTGTACATGAGAGCGGAGAGGTACTGTCGACACTTGTACATTGAGCGTAGAGGTACTGTCGACACTTGTACATTGAGCGGAGAGGTACTTGTACATGGAGCGGAGAGGTACTGTCGACACTTGTACATTGAGCGGAGAGGTACTTGTACATTGAGCGGAGAGGTACTTGTACATGGAGCGCAGAGGTACTTGTACATTGAGCGGAGAGGTACTTGTACATGGAGCGGAGAGGTACTTGTACATGAGAGCGGAGAGGTACTTGTACATGGAGCGGAGAGGTACTTGTACATTGAGCGGAGAGGTACTGTCGACACTTGTACATTCAGCGGAGAGGTACTTGTACATGGAGCGGAGAGGTACTGTCGATACTTGACATTGAGCGGAGAGGTACTTGTACATGGAGCGGAGAGGTACTTGTACATGGAGCGGAGAGGTACTTGTACATGGAGCGGAGAGGTACTTGTACATTGAGCGGAGAGGTACTTGTACATGGAGCGGAGAGGTACTTGTACATTGAGCGGAGAGGTACTTGTACATGGAGCGGAGAGGTACTTGTACATGGAGCGGAGAGGTACTTGTACATGGAGCGGAGAGGTACTTGTACATGGAGCGGAGAGGTACTTGTACATTGAGCGGAGATGTACTTGTACATGGAGCGGAGATGTACTTGTACATGGATCGGAGAGGTACTTGTACATGAGAGCGGAGAGGTACTGTCGACACTTGTACATTGAGCGTAGAGGTACTGTCGACACTTGTACATTGAGCGGAGAGGTACTTGTACATGGAGCGGAGAGGTACTGTCGACACTTGTACATTGAGCGGAGAGGTACTTGTACATTGAGCGGAGAGGTACTTGTACATGGAGCGCAGAGGTACTTGTACATTGAGCGGAGAGGTACTTGTACATGGAGCGGAGAGGTACTTGTACATGAGAGCGGAGAGGTACTTGTACATGGAGCGGAGAGGTACTTGTACATTGAGCGGAGAGGTACTGTCGACACTTGTACATTCAGCGGAGAGGTACTTGTACATGGAGCGGAGAGGTACTGTCGATACTTGACATTGAGCGGAGAGGTACTTGTACATGGAGCGGAGAGGTATTTGTACATTGAGCGGAGAGGTACTTGTACATTGAGCGGAGAGGTACTGTCGACACTTGTACATTCAGCGGAGAGCTACTTGTACATGGAGCGGAGAGGTATTTGTACATTGAGCGGAGAGGTACTTGTACATGGAGCGGAGAGGTACTTGTACATAGAGCGGAGAGGTACTTATACATGGAGCGGAGAGGTATTTGTACATTGAGCGGAGAGGTACTTGTACATGGAGCGGAGAGGTACTTGTACATGAGAGCGGAGAGGTATTTGTACATGGAGCGGAAAGGTACTGTCGACACTTGTACATTGAGCGGAGAGCTACTTGTACATGGAGCGGAGAGGTACTTGTACATGAGAGCGGAGAGGTACTTGTACATGGAGCGGAGAGGTATTTGTACATGGAGCGGAGAGGTACTGTCGACACTTGACATTGAGCGGAGAGGTACTTGTACATGGAGCGGAGAGGTACTTGTACATGAGAGCGGAGAGGTATTTGTACATGGAGCGGAGAGGTACTGTCGACACTTGACATTGAGCGGAGAGGTACTTGTACATGGAGCGGAGAGGTACTTGTACATGGAGCGGAGAGGTACTTGTACATGGAGCGGAGAGGTACTTGTACATTGAGCGGAGAGGTACTTGTACATTGAGCGGAGAGGTACTTGTACATGGAGCTAGGGCTGGGTATCGAGTTTCGATACTTACTTGGCACCGAAATGGAAACATCGATACTAAGGGGTATCGAAGCCTCCCTTGTCAATCGATACCAATTTTCGATACCAAAACAAAACAGCGTCATTGAGCCTATAAGCATGCGACATGCTTGCACGCCGCGCTCTAATACGGCTGGTGATTGGCTGTCATGTAGAGGCATGCAGGAAACGTTACGCCCACTTTAGCCGGTGTGTTTGTTGTGACTGTGAGCCAGGCGTGCGGTGCGGATAGTATACAAGAAGTTAGCCACTCAAGCTACTCCTATCCTGGATTACCATATGGCGAAGATGATGAAAAGCAGGAAAAGAAACAGAAACAACACGGACTGGTTTCCACAGACAAGAGAAATAATTGAGAGGTGGGTCAGCTCAGCTTACCGCAAGTTAGCGGTTATCAGATCCCTCAGTCTGACAAATCCATGCATCTGGCTGTGAGTTGTAGCATTAGATCGTTTAATTAATTGCCGCCGTAACGTTATGCGCAAGCGGGCATTGTGTATTTTTAGCAACTCGTTAACAAACGCTGATGTCATGATAGTTTGTTGAATGTAAATGCGATTCATTTATATTGATTGGCTAGTCAGTGAAGTTGAGCTGTCTCGTCAGATTTGACAAGAATGACGTTCTGTTGCAGCAGTGAGCACACTGATCTGCAACGCTAGCGTTAATGTTTAATTAATTAGCGTTATGTGCAAGCGGGCAGTTATCGCCCATGTATTTTTAGCAACTCGTTAACAAACGCTGATGTCATGATAGTTTGTTGAATATAAATGCGATTCACTTTGTGGCATATAAGGCTATATTGATAGGCTAGTCAATGCTCAACTAGTCTTCCATGCATGAAGTGGAGCCATCTCATCAGTTTGTACAAGAATAGAGTTCTGTTGCATCAGTGAGCATTAAACCCTGATTTGCAACTCTCTGTTTTGCACTGAAAACTATTCCACTGATTTATTTGTTTTAGCTACATTTCTTTCCTTTGTAGTACTCCAATATTTTTTGTAGGGACGGCAATACGTTTAGAGAACTTAAAGTTATGTTAAATACAGTAGGTTTTATTTTTTTCTGCTGTAAAACTTAAGATGGGGGGAAACTAAAGATTTTTAAAATAATTTCAATGTGTAATGCAGTTTTATTTTTGTTAAAATGGATTTTTCTAAAAATTGGTATCGAAAAAAGTATCGTTCAGGAACCGGTATCGAAATCCAAGTATCGAAACGGTATCGATATCGAAAAATTTTGAACGATACCCAGCCCTACATGGAGCGCAGATGTACTTGTACATTGAGCGGAGAGGTACTGGTACATGGAGCGGAGATGTACTTGTACATTGAGCGGAGAGGTACTTGTACATTGAGCGGAGAGGTACTTGTACATGGAGCGGAGATGTACTTGTACATTGAGCGGAGAGGTACTGGTACATGGAGCGGAGATGTACTTGTACATTGAGCGGAGAGGTACTTGTACATGGAGTGGAGATGTACTTGTACATTGAGCGGAGAGGTACTGGTACATGGAGCGGAGATGTACTTGTACATTGAGCGGAGAGGTACTTGTACATGGAGTGGAGATGTACTTGTACATTGAGCGGAGAGGTACTGGTACATGGAGCGGAGATGTACTTGTACATTGAGCGGAGAGGTACTTGTACATGGAGTGGAGATGTACTTGTACATGGAGCGGAGATGTACTTGTACATTGAGCGGAGAGGTACTTGTACATGGAGCGGAGATGTACTTGTACATGGAGCGGAGAGGTACTTGTACATGGAGCGGAGAGGTACTTGTACATGGAGCGGAGATGTACTTGTACATGGAGCGGAGATGTACTTGTACATGGAGCGGAGAGGTACTTGTACATGGAGCGGAGAGGTACTTATACATTGAGCGGAGACGTACTTGTACATGGAGCGGAGATGTACTTGTACATTGAGCGGAGAGGTACTTGTACATTGAGCGGAGAGGTACTGGTACATGGAGCGGAGATGTACTTGTACATTGAGCGGAGAGGTACTTGTACATGGAGCGGAGAGGTACTTGTACATTGAGCGGAGAGGTACTTGTACATTGAGCGGAGACGTACTTGTACATTGAGCGGAGATGTACTTGTACATTGAGCGGAGATGTACTTGTACATTGAGCGGAGAGGTACTGGTACATGGAGCGGAGAGGTACTTGTACATGGAGCGGAGAGGTATTTGTACATGGAGCGGAGAGGTATTTGTACATGGAGCGGAGAGGTACTTGTACATTGAGCGGAGAGGTACTTGTACATGGAGCGGAGAGGTACTTGTACATGGAGCGGAGAGGTACTTGTACATGTAGCGGAGAGGTGCTTGTACATGGAGCGGAGAGGTACTTGTACATGGAGCGGAGAGGTATTTGTACATGGAGCGGAGAGGTACTTGTACATGGAGCGGAGAGGTACTTGTACATTCAGCGGAGAGGTACTTGTACATTGAGCGGAGAGGTACTTGTAGATGGAGCGGAGAGGTACTGTCGACACTTGTACATTGAGCGGAGAGGTACTTGTACATGGAGCGGAGAGGTACTTGTACATGGAGCGGAGAGGTACTGTCGACACTTGTACATTGAGCGGAGAGGTACTTGTACATGGAGCGGAGAGGTACTTGTACATGGAGCGGAGATGTACTTGTACAGGGCGCGGAGAGGTACTTGTACATTGAGCGGAGAGGTACTTGTACATGGAGCGGAGAGGTACTTGTACATGGAGCGGAGAGGTACTTGTACATGGAGCGGAGAGGTACTTGTACATTGAGCGGAGAGGTACTTGTACATGGAGCGGAGAGGTACTTGTACATGGAGCGGAGAGGTACTTGTACATGGAGCGGAGAGGTACTTGTACATTGAGCGGAGAGGTACTTGTACATGGAGCGGAGAGGTACTTGTACATGGAGCGGAGAGGTACTTGTACATGGAGCGGAGAGGTACTTGTACATGGAGCGGAGAGGTACTTGTACATTGAGCGGAGATGTACTTGTACATGGAGCGGAGATGTACTTGTACATGGATCGGAGAGGTACTTGTACATGAGAGCGGAGAGGTACTGTCGACACTTGTACATTGAGCGTAGAGGTACTGTCGACACTTGTACATTGAGCGGAGAGGTACTTGTACATGGAGCGGAGAGGTACTGTCGACACTTGTACATTGAGCGGAGAGGTACTTGTACATTGAGCGGAGAGGTACTTGTACATGGAGCGCAGAGGTACTTGTACATTGAGCGGAGAGGTACTTGTACATGGAGCGGAGAGGTACTTGTACATGAGAGCGGAGAGGTACTTGTACATGGAGCGGAGAGGTACTTGTACATTGAGCGGAGAGGTACTGTCGACACTTGTACATTCAGCGGAGAGGTACTTGTACATGGAGCGGAGAGGTACTGTCGATACTTGACATTGAGCGGAGAGGTACTTGTACATGGAGCGGAGAGGTACTTGTACATGGAGCGGAGAGGTACTTGTACATGGAGCGGAGATGTACTTGTACATTGAGCGGAGAGGTACTTGTACATGGAGCGGAGAGGTACTTGTACATTGAGCGGAGAGGTACTTGTACATGGAGCGGAGAGGTACTTGTACATGGAGCGGAGAGGTACTTGTACATGGAGCGGAGAGGTACTTGTACATGGAGCGGAGAGGTACTTGTACATTGAGCGGAGATGTACTTGTACATGGAGCGGAGATGTACTTGTACATGGATCGGAGAGGTACTTGTACATGAGAGCGGAGAGGTACTGTCGACACTTGTACATTGAGCGTAGAGGTACTGTCGACACTTGTACATTGAGCGGAGAGGTACTTGTACATGGAGCGGAGAGGTACTGTCGACACTTGTACATTGAGCGGAGAGGTACTTGTACATTGAGCGGAGAGGTACTTGTACATGGAGCGCAGAGGTACTTGTACATTGAGCGGAGAGGTACTTGTACATGGAGCGGAGAGGTACTTGTACATGAGAGCGGAGAGGTACTTGTACATGGAGCGGAGAGGTACTTGTACATTGAGCGGAGAGGTACTGTCGACACTTGTACATTCAGCGGAGAGGTACTTGTACATGGAGCGGAGAGGTACTGTCGATACTTGACATTGAGCGGAGAGGTACTTGTACATGGAGCGGAGAGGTATTTGTACATTGAGCGGAGAGGTACTTGTACATTGAGCGGAGAGGTACTGTCGACACTTGTACATTCAGCGGAGAGCTACTTGTACATGGAGCGGAGAGGTATTTGTACATTGAGCGGAGAGGTACTTGTACATGGAGCGGAGAGGTACTTGTACATAGAGCGGAGAGGTACTTATACATGGAGCGGAGAGGTATTTGTACATTGAGCGGAGAGGTACTTGTACATGGAGCGGAGAGGTACTTGTACATGAGAGCGGAGAGGTATTTGTACATGGAGCGGAAAGGTACTGTCGACACTTGTACATTGAGCGGAGAGCTACTTGTACATGGAGCGGAGAGGTACTTGTACATGAGAGCGGAGAGGTACTTGTACATGGAGCGGAGAGGTATTTGTACATGGAGCGGAGAGGTACTGTCGACACTTGACATTGAGCGGAGAGGTACTTGTACATGGAGCGGAGAGGTACTTGTACATGAGAGCGGAGAGGTATTTGTACATGGAGCGGAGAGGTACTGTCGACACTTGACATTGAGCGGAGAGGTACTTGTACATGGAGCGGAGAGGTACTTGTACATGGAGCGGAGAGGTACTTGTACATGGACCGGAGAGGTACTTGTACATGGAGCGGAGAGGTACTTGTACATGGAGCGGAGATGTACTTGTACATTGAGCGGAGAGGTACTTGTACATGGAGCAGAGATGTACTTGTACATGGAGCGGAGATTTGATTGATTGATTGATTTATTTTGGTGAAAAAGTCAACACAGATACAGGGAAACAGACAGTTCACCGAGGATAAAAACACAATAAAGCCTTGCGGCTTATTTCCATTGCGGTCCTCAACGTACAACATTTAGAGACATAAACACACACGAATGGGAATCACCATTCAATACTCGAATTAAGACTATTTACATTATTTCTAGATTGAAAGGAATAATGGCACGCTTGAATATAGTACAATACATAAACATTTGTTGTTACATGTAAGGAATTAACATCCGTTGCAAACAAAACGAGGGGGGGGGAGGGAGCAGTGGGAAGTGGGAGGGAGCAGGTCGTCCATATCAACATTGAAGGCTATGTATATCACACATAGCAGCCTCCGCAATTCTACGGCCCCAATAAGATATGACCGAGGAAGGAGCGGGGGGGGGGGGGGGGGGGTAGGTAGGGCAGCAGGGGCTGATGGAGACGGTCGGACGTGGTGGGGGATGGTGGAGGACGGGGTGGTGCTGGGGGAGTGCGTGCGTGCGGGGGGGTGGCTGGGGGGAGGGGTGGTGCGCAGTTGCAGACGAAAATGTCAGGGGAGAAATTGCTGCGTCCTTGGCAGGTCGGAGGGGGCCAGATTAGAATGGAAATGTTTTGGTTGCCTGAATTCCTTTCCCATCACACAGACCAGGGTCACACAGACCAAAAAGTCAACAACAGGTGTCAAGTCTCTGGATCCCAACATTAGTTCATTCCTTATGCAGATCAGTGGAAATTTCCATGATATAATCCAGGTATAATCCATTTTTCACAGTTCAAATTCACTGACCGCCCATCTCAATTTTCATGACTCACAGCCTTGGGTCAATCGCTGTTGTCTTCCCGTGCCCCGCGGCGAAAGATCCGTCTGGGCAGAGAGAGGTTCCCCGAAACCTCGCATTCCTCAAAGTTTAGTTGATTTGCGTTGAGAGACCAGCTTAGTAAATCCAATAAATCCATATTTGTCGTTTCGAATAGACGAATGCAAGTTTGCTCCGGCAAGGGTGGTGTTGCAGGCAGAGGGAAAGATGCAGGAGAGGAGGGGTGGAGAGAGCGAGCAGAAAAGCGTCCGTCTCCCTCAAGAGCTGAAGTCAGAGTCCCCCTGTACATTGAGCGGAGAGGTACTTGTACATGGAGCGGAGATGTACTTGTACATGGAGCGGAGAGGTACTTGTACATGGAGCGGAGATGTACTTGTACATTGAGCGGAGAGGTACTTGTACATGGAGCAGAGATGTACTTGTACATGGAGCGGAGAGGTACTTGTACATGGAGCGGAGAGGTACTTGTACATGGAGCGGAGAGGTACTTGTACATGGAGCGGAGAGGTACTTGTACATTGAGCGGAGAGGTACTTGTACATGGAGCGGAGAGGTACTTGTACATTGAGCGGAGAGGTACTTGTACATGGAGCGGAGAGGTACTTGTACATGGAGCGGAGAGGTACTTGTACATGGAGCGGAGAGGTACTTGTACATGGAGCGGAGAGGTACTTGTACATTGAGCGGAGATGTACTTGTACATGGAGCGGAGATGTACTTGTACATGGATCGGAGAGGTACTTGTACATGAGAGCGGAGAGGTACTGTCGACACTTGTACATTGAGCGTAGAGGTACTGTCGACACTTGTACATTGAGCGGAGAGGTACTTGTACATGGAGCGGAGAGGTACTGTCGACACTTGTACATTGAGCGGAGAGGTACTTGTACATTGAGCGGAGAGGTACTTGTACATGGAGCGCAGAGGTACTTGTACATTGAGCGGAGAGGTACTTGTACATGGAGCGGAGAGGTACTTGTACATGAGAGCGGAGAGGTACTTGTACATGAAGCGGAGAGGTACTTGTACATTGAGCGGAGAGGTACTGTCGACACTTGTACATTCAGCGGAGAGGTACTTGTACATGGAGCGGAGAGGTACTGTCGATACTTGACATTGAGCGGAGAGGTACTTGTACATGGAGCGGAGAGGTATTTGTACATTGAGCGGAGAGGTACTTGTACATTGAGCGGAGAGGTACTGTCGACACTTGTACATTCAGCGGAGAGCTACTTGTACATGGAGCGGAGAGGTATTTGTACATTGAGCGGAGAGGTCCTTGTACATGGAGCGGAGAGGTACTTGTACATAGAGCGGAGAGGTACTTATACATGGAGCGGAGAGGTATTTGTACATTGAGCGGAGAGGTACTTGTACATGGAGCGGAGAGGTACTTGTACATGAGAGCGGAGAGGTATTTGTACATGGAGCGGAAAGGTACTGTAGACACTTGTACATTGAGCGGAGAGCTACTTGTACATGGAGCGGAGAGGTACTTGTACATGAGAGCGGAGAGGTACTTGTACATGGAGCGGAGAGGTATTTGTACATGGAGCGGAGAGGTACTGTCGACACTTGACATTGAGCGGAGAGGTACTTGTACATGGAGCGGAGAGGTACTTGTACATGAGAGCGGAGAGGTATTTGTACATGGAGCGGAGAGGTACTGTCGACACTTGACATTGAGCGGAGAGGTACTTGTACATGGAGCGGAGAGGTACTTGTACATGGAGCGGAGAGGTACTTGTACATGGACCGGAGAGGTACTTGTACATGGAGCGGAGAGGTACTTGTACATGGAGCGGAGATGTACTTGTACATTGAGCGGAGAGGTACTTGTACATGGAGCAGAGATGTACTTGTACATGGAGCGGAGATGTACTTGTACATTGAGCGGAGAGGTACTTGTACATGGAGCGGAGAGGTACTTGTACATGGAGCGGAGATGTACTTGTACATGGAGCGGAGAGGTACTTGTACATGGAGCGGAGATGTACTTGTACATTGAGCGGAGAGGTACTTGTACATGGAGCAGAGATGTACTTGTACATGGAGCGGAGAGGTACTTGTACATGGAGCGGAGAGGTACTTGTACATGGAGCGGAGAGGTACTTGTACATGGAGCGGAGAGGTACTTGTACATTGAGCGGAGAGGTACTTGTACATTGAGCGGAGAGGTACTTGTACATGGAGCTAGGGCTGGGTATCGAGTTTCGATACTTACTTGGCACCGAAATGGAAACATCGATACTAAGGGGTATCGAAGCCTCCCTTGTCAATCGATACCAATTTTCGATACCAAAACAAAACAGCGTCATTGAGCCTATAAGCATGCGACATGCTTGCACGCCGCGCTCTAATACGGCTGGTGATTGGCTGTCATGTAGAGGCATGCAGGAAACGTTACGCCCACTTTAGCCGGTGTGTTTGTTGTGACTGTGAGCCAGGCGTGCGGTGCGGATAGTATACAAGAAGTTAGCCACTCAAGCTACTCCTATCCTGGATTACCATATGGCGAAGATGATGAAAAGCAGGAAAAGAAACAGAAACAACACGGACTGGTTTCCACAGACAAGAGAAATAATTGAGAGGTGGGTCAGCTCAGCTTACCGCAAGTTAGCGGTTATCAGATCCCTCAGTCTGACAAATCCATGCATCTGGCTGTGAGTTGTAGCATTAGATCGTTTAATTAATTGCCGCCGTAACGTTATGCGCAAGCGGGCATTGTGTATTTTTAGCAACTCGTTAACAAACGCTGATGTCATGATAGTTTGTTGAATGTAAATGCGATTCATTTATATTGATTGGCTAGTCAGTGAAGTTGAGCTGTCTCGTCAGATTTGACAAGAATGACGTTCTGTTGCAGCAGTGAGCACACTGATCTGCAACGCTAGCGTTAATGTTTAATTAATTAGCGTTATGTGCAAGCGGGCAGTTATCGCCCATGTATTTTTAGCAACTCGTTAACAAACGCTGATGTCATGATAGTTTGTTGAATATAAATGCGATTCACTTTGTGGCATATAAGGCTATATTGATAGGCTAGTCAATGCTCAACTAGTCTTCCATGCATGAAGTGGAGCCATCTCATCAGTTTGTACAAGAATAGAGTTCTGTTGCATCAGTGAGCATTAAACCCTGATTTGCAACTCTCTGTTTTGCACTGAAAACTATTCCACTGATTTATTTGTTTTAGCTACATTTCTTTCCTTTGTAGTACTCCAATATTTTTTGTAGGGACGGCAATACGTTTAGAGAACTTAAAGTTATGTTAAATACAGTAGGTTTTATTTTTTTCTGCTGTAAAACTTAAGATGGGGGGAAACTAAAGATTTGTAAAATAATTTCAATGTGTAATGCAGTTTTATTTTTGTTAAAATGGATTTTTCTAAAAATTGGTATCGAAAAAAGTATCGTTCAGGAACCGGTATCGAAATCCAAGTATCGAAACGGTATCGATATCGAAAAATTTTGAACGATACCCAGCCCTACATGGAGCGCAGATGTACTTGTACATTGAGCGGAGATGTACTTGTACATTGAGCGGAGAGGTACTGGTACATGGAGCGGAGATGTACTTGTACATTGAGCGGAGAGGTACTTGTACATGGAGTGGAGATGTACTTGTACATTGAGCGGAGAGGTACTTGTACATGGAGCGGAGAGGTACTTGTACATTGAGCGGAGAGGTACTTGTACATGGAGCGGAGAGGTACTTGTACATGGAGCGGAGAGGTACTTGTACATGGAGCGGAGAGGTACTTGTACATGGAGCGGAGAGGTACTTGTACATTGAGCGGAGATGTACTTGTACATGGAGCGGAGATGTACTTGTACATGGATCGGAGAGGTACTTGTACATGAGAGCGGAGAGGTACTGTCGACACTTGTACATTGAGCGTAGAGGTACTGTCGACACTTGTACATTGAGCGGAGAGGTACTTGTACATGGAGCGGAGAGGTACTGTCGACACTTGTACATTGAGCGTAGAGGTACTGTCGACACTTGTACATTGAGCGGAGAGGTACTTGTACATGGAGCGGAGAGGTACTGTCGACACTTGTACATTGAGCGGAGAGGTACTTGTACATGGAGCGGAGAGGTACTGTCGACACTTGTACATTGAGCGGAGAGGTACTTGTACATTGAGCGGAGAGGTACTTGTACATGGAGCGCAGAGGTACTTGTACATTGAGCGGAGAGGTACTTGTACATGGAGCGGAGAGGTACTTGTACATGAGAGCGGAGAGGTACTTGTACATGGAGCGGAGAGGTACTTGTACATTGAGCGGAGAGGTACTGTCGACACTTGTACATTCAGCGGAGAGGTACTTGTACATGGAGCGGAGAGGTACTGTCGATACTTGACATTGAGCGGAGAGGTACTTGTACATGGAGCGGAGAGGTATTTGTACATTGAGCGGAGAGGTACTTGTACATTGAGCGGAGAGGTACTGTCGACACTTGTACATTCAGCGGAGAGCTACTTGTACATGGAGCGGAGAGGTATTTGTACATTGAGCGGAGAGGTACTTGTACATGGAGCGGAGAGGTACTTGTACATAGAGCGGAGAGGTACTTATACATGGAGCGGAGAGGTATTTGTACATTGAGCGGAGAGGTACTTGTACATGGAGCGGAGAGGTACTTGTACATGAGAGCGGAGAGGTATTTGTACATGGAGCGGAAAGGTACTGTCGACACTTGTACATTGAGCGGAGAGCTACTTGTACATGGAGCGGAGAGGTACTTGTACATGAGAGCGGAGAGGTACTTGTACATGGAGCGGAGAGGTATTTGTACATGGAGCGGAGAGGTACTGTCGACACTTGACATTGAGCGGAGAGGTACTTGTACATGGAGCGGAGAGGTACTTGTACATGAGAGCGGAGAGGTATTTGTACATGGAGCGGAGAGGTACTGTCGACACTTGACATTGAGCGGAGAGGTACTTGTACATGGAGCGGAGAGGTACTTGTACATGGAGCGGAGAGGTACTTGTACATGGACCGGAGAGGTACTTGTACATGGAGCGGAGAGGTACTTGTACATGGAGCGGAGATGTACTTGTACATTGAGCGGAGAGGTACTTGTACATGGAGCAGAGATGTACTTGTACATGGAGCGGAGATTTGATTGATTGATTGATTTATTTTGGTGAAAAAGTCAACACAGATACAGGGAAACAGACAGTTCACCGAGGATAAAAACACAATAAAGCCTTGCGGCTTATTTCCATTGCGGTCCTCAACGTACAACATTTAGAGACATAAACACACACGAATGGGAATCACCATTCAATACTCGAATTAAGACTATTTACATTATTTCTAGATTGAAAGGAATAATGGCACGCTTGAATATAGTACAATACATAAACATTTGTTGTTACATGTAAGGAATTAACATCCGTTGCAAACAAAACGAGGGGGGGGGAGGGAGCAGTGGGAAGTGGGAGGGAGCAGGTCGTCCATATCAACATTGAAGGCTATGTATATCACACATAGCAGCCTCCGCAATTCTACGGCCCCAATAAGATATGACCGAGGAAGGAGCGGGGGGGGGGGGGGGGTAGGTAGGGCAGCAGGGGCTGATGGAGACGGTCGGACGTGGTGGGGGATGGTGGAGGACGGGGTGGTGCTGGGGGAGTGCGTGCGTGCGGGGGGGTGGCTGGGGGGAGGGGTGGTGCGCAGTTGCAGACGAAAATGTCAGGGGAGAAATTGCTGCGTCCTTGGCAGGTCGGAGGGGGCCAGATTAGAATGGAAATGTTTTGGTTGCCTGAATTCCTTTCCCATCACACAGACCAGGGTCACACAGACCAAAAAGTCAACAACAGGTGTCAAGTCTCTGGATCCCAACATTAGTTCATTCCTTATGCAGATCAGTGGAAATTTCCATGATATAATCCAGGTATAATCCATTTTTCACAGTTCAAATTCACTGACCGCCCATCTCAATTTTCATGACTCACAGCCTTGGGTCAATCGCTGTTGTCTTCCCGTGCCCCGCGGCGAAAGATCCGTCTGGGCAGAGAGAGGTTCCCCGAAACCTCGCATTCCTCAAAGTTTAGTTGATTTGCGTTGAGAGACCAGCTTAGTAAATCCAATAAATCCATATTTGTCGTTTCGAATAGACGAATGCAAGTTTGCTCCGGCAAGGGTGGTGTTGCAGGCAGAGGGAAAGATGCAGGAGAGGAGGGGTGGAGAGAGCGAGCAGAAAAGCGTCCGTCTCCCTCAAGAGCTGAAGTCAGAGTCCCCCTGTACATTGAGCGGAGAGGTACTTGTACATGGAGCGGAGATGTACTTGTACATGGAGCGGAGAGGTACTTGTACATGGAGCGGAGATGTACTTGTACATTGAGCGGAGAGGTACTTGTACATGGAGCAGAGATGTACTTGTACATGGAGCGGAGAGGTACTTGTACATGGAGCGGAGAGGTACTTGTACATGGAGCGGAGAGGTACTTGTACATGGAGCGGAGAGGTACTTGTACATTGAGCGGAGAGGTACTTGTACATGGAGCGGAGAGGTACTTGTACATTGAGCGGAGAGGTACTTGTACATGGAGCGGAGAGGTACTTGTACATGGAGCGGAGAGGTACTTGTACATGGAGCGGAGAGGTACTTGTACATGGAGCGGAGAGGTACTTGTACATTGAGCGGAGATGTACTTGTACATGGAGCGGAGATGTACTTGTACATGGATCGGAGAGGTACTTGTACATGAGAGCGGAGAGGTACTGTCGACACTTGTACATTGAGCGTAGAGGTACTGTCGACACTTGTACATTGAGCGGAGAGGTACTTGTACATGGAGCGGAGAGGTACTGTCGACACTTGTACATTGAGCGGAGAGGTACTTGTACATTGAGCGGAGAGGTACTTGTACATGGAGCGCAGAGGTACTTGTACATTGAGCGGAGAGGTACTTGTACATGGAGCGGAGAGGTACTTGTACATGAGAGCGGAGAGGTACTTGTACATGAAGCGGAGAGGTACTTGTACATTGAGCGGAGAGGTACTGTCGACACTTGTACATTCAGCGGAGAGGTACTTGTACATGGAGCGGAGAGGTACTGTCGATACTTGACATTGAGCGGAGAGGTACTTGTACATGGAGCGGAGAGGTATTTGTACATTGAGCGGAGAGGTACTTGTACATTGAGCGGAGAGGTACTGTCGACACTTGTACATTCAGCGGAGAGCTACTTGTACATGGAGCGGAGAGGTATTTGTACATTGAGCGGAGAGGTCCTTGTACATGGAGCGGAGAGGTACTTGTACATAGAGCGGAGAGGTACTTATACATGGAGCGGAGAGGTATTTGTACATTGAGCGGAGAGGTACTTGTACATGGAGCGGAGAGGTACTTGTACATGAGAGCGGAGAGGTATTTGTACATGGAGCGGAAAGGTACTGTAGACACTTGTACATTGAGCGGAGAGCTACTTGTACATGGAGCGGAGAGGTACTTGTACATGAGAGCGGAGAGGTACTTGTACATGGAGCGGAGAGGTATTTGTACATGGAGCGGAGAGGTACTGTCGACACTTGACATTGAGCGGAGAGGTACTTGTACATGGAGCGGAGAGGTACTTGTACATGAGAGCGGAGAGGTATTTGTACATGGAGCGGAGAGGTACTGTCGACACTTGACATTGAGCGGAGAGGTACTTGTACATGGAGCGGAGAGGTACTTGTACATGGAGCGGAGAGGTACTTGTACATGGACCGGAGAGGTACTTGTACATGGAGCGGAGAGGTACTTGTACATGGAGCGGAGATGTACTTGTACATTGAGCGGAGAGGTACTTGTACATGGAGCAGAGATGTACTTGTACATGGAGCGGAGATGTACTTGTACATTGAGCGGAGAGGTACTTGTACATGGAGCGGAGAGGTACTTGTACATGGAGCGGAGATGTACTTGTACATGGAGCGGAGAGGTACTTGTACATGGAGCGGAGATGTACTTGTACATTGAGCGGAGAGGTACTTGTACATGGAGCAGAGATGTACTTGTACATGGAGCGGAGAGGTACTTGTACATGGAGCGGAGAGGTACTTGTACATGGAGCGGAGAGGTACTTGTACATGGAGCGGAGAGGTACTTGTACATTGAGCGGAGAGGTACTTGTACATTGAGCGGAGAGGTACTTGTACATGGAGCTAGGGCTGGGTATCGAGTTTCGATACTTACTTGGCACCGAAATGGAAACATCGATACTAAGGGGTATCGAAGCCTCCCTTGTCAATCGATACCAATTTTCGATACCAAAACAAAACAGCGTCATTGAGCCTATAAGCATGCGACATGCTTGCACGCCGCGCTCTAATACGGCTGGTGATTGGCTGTCATGTAGAGGCATGCAGGAAACGTTACGCCCACTTTAGCCGGTGTGTTTGTTGTGACTGTGAGCCAGGCGTGCGGTGCGGATAGTATACAAGAAGTTAGCCACTCAAGCTACTCCTATCCTGGATTACCATATGGCGAAGATGATGAAAAGCAGGAAAAGAAACAGAAACAACACGGACTGGTTTCCACAGACAAGAGAAATAATTGAGAGGTGGGTCAGCTCAGCTTACCGCAAGTTAGCGGTTATCAGATCCCTCAGTCTGACAAATCCATGCATCTGGCTGTGAGTTGTAGCATTAGATCGTTTAATTAATTGCCGCCGTAACGTTATGCGCAAGCGGGCATTGTGTATTTTTAGCAACTCGTTAACAAACGCTGATGTCATGATAGTTTGTTGAATGTAAATGCGATTCATTTATATTGATTGGCTAGTCAGTGAAGTTGAGCTGTCTCGTCAGATTTGACAAGAATGACGTTCTGTTGCAGCAGTGAGCACACTGATCTGCAACGCTAGCGTTAATGTTTAATTAATTAGCGTTATGTGCAAGCGGGCAGTTATCGCCCATGTATTTTTAGCAACTCGTTAACAAACGCTGATGTCATGATAGTTTGTTGAATATAAATGCGATTCACTTTGTGGCATATAAGGCTATATTGATAGGCTAGTCAATGCTCAACTAGTCTTCCATGCATGAAGTGGAGCCATCTCATCAGTTTGTACAAGAATAGAGTTCTGTTGCATCAGTGAGCATTAAACCCTGATTTGCAACTCTCTGTTTTGCACTGAAAACTATTCCACTGATTTATTTGTTTTAGCTACATTTCTTTCCTTTGTAGTACTCCAATATTTTTTGTAGGGACGGCAATACGTTTAGAGAACTTAAAGTTATGTTAAATACAGTAGGTTTTATTTTTTTCTGCTGTAAAACTTAAGATGGGGGGAAACTAAAGATTTGTAAAATAATTTCAATGTGTAATGCAGTTTTATTTTTGTTAAAATGGATTTTTCTAAAAATTGGTATCGAAAAAAGTATCGTTCAGGAACCGGTATCGAAATCCAAGTATCGAAACGGTATCGATATCGAAAAATTTTGAACGATACCCAGCCCTACATGGAGCGCAGATGTACTTGTACATTGAGCGGAGATGTACTTGTACATTGAGCGGAGAGGTACTGGTACATGGAGCGGAGATGTACTTGTACATTGAGCGGAGAGGTACTTGTACATGGAGTGGAGATGTACTTGTACATTGAGCGGAGAGGTACTTGTACATGGAGCGGAGAGGTACTTGTACATTGAGCGGAGAGGTACTTGTACATGGAGCGGAGAGGTACTTGTACATGGAGCGGAGAGGTACTTGTACATGGAGCGGAGAGGTACTTGTACATGGAGCGGAGAGGTACTTGTACATTGAGCGGAGATGTACTTGTACATGGAGCGGAGATGTACTTGTACATGGATCGGAGAGGTACTTGTACATGAGAGCGGAGAGGTACTGTCGACACTTGTACATTGAGCGTAGAGGTACTGTCGACACTTGTACATTGAGCGGAGAGGTACTTGTACATGGAGCGGAGAGGTACTGTCGACACTTGTACATTGAGCGGAGAGGTACTTGTACATTGAGCGGAGAGGTACTTGTACATGGAGCGCAGAGGTACTTGTACATTGAGCGGAGAGGTACTTGTACATGGAGCGGAGAGGTACTTGTACATGAGAGCGGAGAGGTACTTGTACATGGAGCGGAGAGGTACTTGTACATTGAGCGGAGAGGTACTGTCGACACTTGTACATTCAGCGGAGAGGTACTTGTACATGGAGCGGAGAGGTACTGTCGATACTTGACATTGAGCGGAGAGGTACTTGTACATGGAGCGGAGAGGTATTTGTACATTGAGCGGAGAGGTACTTGTACATTGAGCGGAGAGGTACTGTCGACACTTGTACATTCAGCGGAGAGCTACTTGTACATGGAGCGGAGAGGTATTTGTACATTGAGCGGAGAGGTACTTGTACATGGAGCGGAGAGGTACTTGTACATAGAGCGGAGAGGTACTTATACATGGAGCGGAGAGGTATTTGTACATTGAGCGGAGAGGTACTTGTACATGGAGCGGAGAGGTACTTGTACATGAGAGCGGAGAGGTATTTGTACATGGAGCGGAAAGGTACTGTCGACACTTGTACATTGAGCGGAGAGCTACTTGTACATGGAGCGGAGAGGTACTTGTACATGAGAGCGGAGAGGTACTTGTACATGGAGCGGAGAGGTATTTGTACATGGAGCGGAGAGGTACTGTCGACACTTGACATTGAGCGGAGAGGTACTTGTACATGGAGCGGAGAGGTACTTGTACATGAGAGCGGAGAGGTATTTGTACATGGAGCGGAGAGGTACTGTCGACACTTGACATTGAGCGGAGAGGTACTTGTACATGGAGCGGAGAGGTACTTGTACATGGAGCGGAGAGGTACTTGTACATGGACCGGAGAGGTACTTGTACATGGAGCGGAGAGGTACTTGTACATGGAGCGGAGATGTACTTGTACATTGAGCGGAGAGGTACTTGTACATGGAGCAGAGATGTACTTGTACATGGAGCGGAGATGTACTTGTACATTGAGCGGAGAGGTACTTGTACATGGAGCGGAGAGGTACTTGTACATGGAGCGGAGATGTACTTGTACATGGAGCGGAGAGGTACTTGTACATGGAGCGGAGATGTACTTGTACATTGAGCGGAGAGGTACTTGTACATGGAGCAGAGATGTACTTGTACATGGAGCGGAGAGGTACTTGTACATGGAGCGGAGAGGTACTTGTACATGGAGCGGAGAGGTACTTGTACATGGAGCGGAGAGGTACTTGTACATTGAGCGGAGAGGTACTTGTACATGGAGCGGAGAGGTACTTGTACATTGAGCGGAGAGGTACTTGTACATGGAGCGGAGAGGTACTTGTACATGGAGCGGAGAGGTACTTGTACATGGAGCGGAGAGGTACTTGTACATGGAGCGGAGAGGTACTTGTACATTGAGCGGAGATGTACTTGTACATGGAGCGGAGATGTACTTGTACATGGATCGGAGAGGTACTTGTACATGAGAGCGGAGAGGTACTGTCGACACTTGTACATTGAGCGTAGAGGTACTGTCGACACTTGTACATTGAGCGGAGAGGTACTTGTACATGGAGCGGAGAGGTACTGTCGACACTTGTACATTGAGCGGAGAGGTACTTGTACATTGAGCGGAGAGGTACTTGTACATGGAGCGCAGAGGTACTTGTACATTGAGCGGAGAGGTACTTGTACATGGAGCGGAGAGGTACTTGTACATGAGAGCGGAGAGGTACTTGTACATGAAGCGGAGAGGTACTTGTACATTGAGCGGAGAGGTACTGTCGACACTTGTACATTCAGCGGAGAGGTACTTGTACATGGAGCGGAGAGGTACTGTCGATACTTGACATTGAGCGGAGAGGTACTTGTACATGGAGCGGAGAGGTATTTGTACATTGAGCGGAGAGGTACTTGTACATTGAGCGGAGAGGTACTGTCGACACTTGTACATTCAGCGGAGAGCTACTTGTACATGGAGCGGAGAGGTATTTGTACATTGAGCGGAGAGGTCCTTGTACATGGAGCGGAGAGGTACTTGTACATAGAGCGGAGAGGTACTTATACATGGAGCGGAGAGGTATTTGTACATTGAGCGGAGAGGTACTTGTACATGGAGCGGAGAGGTACTTGTACATGAGAGCGGAGAGGTATTTGTACATGGAGCGGAAAGGTACTGTCGACACTTGTACATTGAGCGGAGAGCTACTTGTACATGGAGCGGAGAGGTACTTGTACATGAGAGCGGAGAGGTACTTGTACATGGAGCGGAGAGGTATTTGTACATGGAGCGGAGAGGTACTGTCGACACTTGACATTGAGCGGAGAGGTACTTGTACATGGAGCGGAGAGGTACTTGTACATGAGAGCGGAGAGGTATTTGTACATGGAGCGGAGAGGTACTGTCGACACTTGACATTGAGCGGAGAGGTACTTGTACATGGAGCGGAGAGGTACTTGTACATGGAGCGGAGAGGTACTTGTACATGGACCGGAGAGGTACTTGTACATGGAGCGGAGAGGTACTTGTACATGGAGCGGAGATGTACTTGTACATTGAGCGGAGAGGTACTTGTACATGGAGCAGAGATGTACTTGTACATGGAGCGGAGATGTACTTGTACATTGAGCGGAGAGGTACTTGTACATGGAGCGGAGAGGTACTTGTACATGGAGCGGAGATGTACTTGTACATGGAGCGGAGAGGTACTTGTACATGGAGCGGAGATGTACTTGTACATTGAGCGGAGAGGTACTTGTACATGGAGCAGAGATGTACTTGTACATGGAGCGGAGAGGTACTTGTACATGGAGCGGAGAGGTACTTGTACATGGAGCGGAGAGGTACTTGTACATGGAGCGGAGAGGTACTTGTACATTGAACGGAGAGGTACTTGTACATTGAGCGGAGAGGTACTTGTACATGGAGCTAGGGCTGGGTATCGAGTTTCGATACTTACTTGGCACCGAAATGGAAACATCGATACTAAGGGGTATCGAAGCCTCCCTTGTCAATCGATACCAATTTTCGATACCAAAACAAAACAGCGTCATTGAGCCTATAAGCATGCGACATGCTTGCACGCCGCGCTCTAATACGGCTGGTGATTGGCTGTCATGTAGAGGCATGCAGGAAACGTTACGCCCACTTTAGCCGGTGTGTTTGTTGTGACTGTGAGCCAGGCGTGCGGTGCGGATAGTATACAAGAAGTTAGCCACTCAAGCTACTCCTATCCTGGATTACCATATGGCGAAGATGATGAAAAGCAGGAAAAGAAACAGAAACAACACGGACTGGTTTCCACAGACAAGAGAAATAATTGAGAGGTGGGTCAGCTCAGCTTACCGCAAGTTAGCGGTTATCAGATCCCTCAGTCTGACAAATCCATGCATCTGGCTGTGAGTTGTAGCATTAGATCGTTTAATTAATTGCCGCCGTAACGTTATGCGCAAGCGGGCATTGTGTATTTTTAGCAACTCGTTAACAAACGCTGATGTCATGATAGTTTGTTGAATGTAAATGCGATTCATTTATATTGATTGGCTAGTCAGTGAAGTTGAGCTGTCTCGTCAGATTTGACAAGAATGACGTTCTGTTGCAGCAGTGAGCACACTGATCTGCAACGCTAGCGTTAATGTTTAATTAATTAGCGTTATGTGCAAGCGGGCAGTTATCGCCCATGTATTTTTAGCAACTCGTTAACAAACGCTGATGTCATGATAGTTTGTTGAATATAAATGCGATTCACTTTGTGGCATATAAGGCTATATTGATAGGCTAGTCAATGCTCAACTAGTCTTCCATGCATGAAGTGGAGCCATCTCATCAGTTTGTACAAGAATAGAGTTCTGTTGCATCAGTGAGCATTAAACCCTGATTTGCAACTCTCTGTTTTGCACTGAAAACTATTCCACTGATTTATTTGTTTTAGCTACATTTCTTTCCTTTGTAGTACTCCAATATTTTTTGTAGGGACGGCAATACGTTTAGAGAACTTAAAGTTATGTTAAATACAGTAGGTTTTATTTTTTTCTGCTGTAAAACTTAAGATGGGGGGAAACTAAAGATTTGTAAAATAATTTCAATGTGTAATGCAGTTTTATTTTTGTTAAAATGGATTTTTCTAAAAATTGGTATCGAAAAAAGTATCGTTCAGGAACCGGTATCGAAATCCAAGTATCGAAACGGTATCGATATCGAAAAATTTTGAACGATACCCAGCCCTACATGGAGCGCAGATGTACTTGTACATTGAGCGGAGATGTACTTGTACATTGAGCGGAGAGGTACTGGTACATGGAGCGGAGATGTACTTGTACATTGAGCGGAGAGGTACTTGTACATGGAGTGGAGATGTACTTGTACATTGAGCGGAGAGGTACTTGTACATGGAGCGGAGAGGTATTTGTACATGGAGCGGAGAGGTACTGTCGACACTTGACATTGAGCGGAGAGGTACTTGTACATGGAGCGGAGAGGTACTTGTACATGAGAGCGGAGAGGTATTTGTACATGGAGCGGAGAGGTACTGTCGACACTTGACATTGAGCGGAGAGGTACTTGTACATGGAGCGGAGAGGTACTTGTACATGGAGCGGAGAGGTACTTGTACATGGACCGGAGAGGTACTTGTACATGGAGCGGAGAGGTACTTGTACATGGAGCGGAGATGTACTTGTACATTGAGCGGAGAGGTACTTGTACATGGAGCAGAGATGTACTTGTACATGGAGCGGAGATGTACTTGTACATTGAGCGGAGAGGTACTTGTACATGGAGCGGAGAGGTACTTGTACATGGAGCGGAGATGTACTTGTACATGGAGCGGAGAGGTACTTGTACATGGAGCGGAGATGTACTTGTACATTGAGCGGAGAGGTACTTGTACATGGAGCAGAGATGTACTTGTACATGGAGCGGATAGGTACTTGTACATGGAGCGGAGAGGTACTTGTACATGGAGCGGAGAGGTACTTGTACATGGAGCGGAGAGGTACTTGTACATTGAGCGGAGTGGTACTTGTACATTGAGCGGAGAGGTACTTGTACATGGAGCTAGGGCTGGGTATCGAGTTTCGATACTTACTTGGCACCGAAATGGAAACATCGATACTAAGGGGTATCGAAGCCTCCCTTGTCAATCGATACCAATTTTCGATACCAAAACAAAACAGCGTCATTGAGCCTATAAGCATGCGACATGCTTGCACGCCGCGCTCTAATACGGCTGGTGATTGGCTGTCATGTAGAGGCATGCAGGAAACGTTACGCCCACTTTAGCCGGTGTGTTTGTTGTGACTGTGAGCCAGGCGTGCGGTGCGGATAGTATACAAGAAGTTAGCCACTCAAGCTACTCCTATCCTGGATTACCATATGGCGAAGATGATGAAAAGCAGGAAAAGAAACAGAAACAACACGGACTGGTTTCCACAGACAAGAGAAATAATTGAGAGGTGGGTCAGCTCAGCTTACCGCAAGTTAGCGGTTATCAGATCCCTCAGTCTGACAAATCCATGCATCTGGCTGTGAGTTGTAGCATTAGATCGTTTAATTAATTGCCGCCGTAACGTTATGCGCAAGCGGGCATTGTGTATTTTTAGCAACTCGTTAACAAACGCTGATGTCATGATAGTTTGTTGAATGTAAATGCGATTCATTTATATTGATTGGCTAGTCAGTGAAGTTGAGCTGTCTCGTCAGATTTGACAAGAATGACGTTCTGTTGCAGCAGTGAGCACACTGATCTGCAACGCTAGCGTTAATGTTTAATTAATTAGCGTTATGTGCAAGCGGGCAGTTATCGCCCATGTATTTTTAGCAACTCGTTAACAAACGCTGATGTCATGATAGTTTGTTGAATATAAATGCGATTCACTTTGTGGCATATAAGGCTATATTGATAGGCTAGTCAATGCTCAACTAGTCTTCCATGCATGAAGTGGAGCCATCTCATCAGTTTGTACAAGAATAGAGTTCTGTTGCATCAGTGAGCATTAAACCCTGATTTGCAACTCTCTGTTTTGCACTGAAAACTATTCCACTGATTTATTTGTTTTAGCTACATTTCTTTCCTTTGTAGTACTCCAATATTTTTTGTAGGGACGGCAATACGTTTAGAGAACTTAAAGTTATGTTAAATACAGTAGGTTTTATTTTTTTCTGCTGTAAAACTTAAGATGGGGGGAAACTAAAGATTTGTAAAATAATTTCAATGTGTAATGCAGTTTTATTTTTGTTAAAATGGATTTTTCTAAAAATTGGTATCGAAAAAAGTATCGTTCAGGAACCGGTATCGAAATCCAAGTATCGAAACGGTATCGATATCGAAAAATTTTGAACGATACCCAGCCCTACATGGAGCGCAGATGTACTTGTACATTGAGCGGAGATGTACTTGTACATTGAGCGGAGAGGTACTGGTACATGGAGCGGAGATGTACTTGTACATTGAGCGGAGAGGTACTTGTACATGGAGTGGAGATGTACTTGTACATTGAGCGGAGAGGTACTTGTACATGGAGCGGAGAGGTACTTGTACATTGAGCGGAGAGGTACTTGTACATGGAGCGGAGAGGTACTTGTACATGGAGCGGAGAGGTACTTGTACATGGAGCGGAGAGGTACTTGTACATGGAGCGGAGAGGTACTTGTACATTGAGCGGAGATGTACTTGTACATGGAGCGGAGATGTACTTGTACATGGATCGGAGAGGTACTTGTACATGAGAGCGGAGAGGTACTGTCGACACTTGTACATTGAGCGTAGAGGTACTGTCGACACTTGTACATTGAGCGGAGAGGTACTTGTACATGGAGCGGAGAGGTACTGTCGACACTTGTACATTGAGCGGAGAGGTACTTGTACATTGAGCGGAGAGGTACTTGTACATGGAGCGCAGAGGTACTTGTACATTGAGCGGAGAGGTACTTGTACATGGAGCGGAGAGGTACTTGTACATGAGAGCGGAGAGGTACTTGTACATGGAGCGGAGAGGTACTTGTACATTGAGCGGAGAGGTACTGTCGACACTTGTACATTCAGCGGAGAGGTACTTGTACATGGAGCGGAGAGGTACTGTCGATACTTGACATTGAGCGGAGAGGTACTTGTACATGGAGCGGAGAGGTATTTGTACATTGAGCGGAGAGGTACTTGTACATTGAGCGGAGAGGTACTGTCGACACTTGTACATTCAGCGGAGAGCTACTTGTACATGGAGCGGAGAGGTATTTGTACATTGAGCGGAGAGGTACTTGTACATGGAGCGGAGAGGTACTTGTACATAGAGCGGAGAGGTACTTATACATGGAGCGGAGAGGTATTTGTACATTGAGCGGAGAGGTACTTGTACATGGAGCGGAGAGGTACTTGTACATGAGAGCGGAGAGGTATTTGTACATGGAGCGGAAAGGTACTGTCGACACTTGTACATTGAGCGGAGAGCTACTTGTACATGGAGCGGAGAGGTACTTGTACATGAGAGCGGAGAGGTACTTGTACATGGAGCGGAGAGGTATTTGTACATGGAGCGGAGAGGTACTGTCGACACTTGACATTGAGCGGAGAGGTACTTGTACATGGAGCGGAGAGGTACTTGTACATGAGAGCGGAGAGGTATTTGTACATGGAGCGGAGAGGTACTGTCGACACTTGACATTGAGCGGAGAGGTACTTGTACATGGAGCGGAGAGGTACTTGTACATGGAGCGGAGAGGTACTTGTACATGGACCGGAGAGGTACTTGTACATGGAGCGGAGAGGTACTTGTACATGGAGCGGAGATGTACTTGTACATTGAGCGGAGAGGTACTTGTACATGGAGCAGAGATGTACTTGTACATGGAGCGGAGATGTACTTGTACATTGAGCGGAGAGGTACTTGTACATGGAGCGGAGAGGTACTTGTACATGGAGCGGAGATGTACTTGTACATGGAGCGGAGAGGTACTTGTACATGGAGCGGAGATGTACTTGTACATTGAGCGGAGAGGTACTTGTACATGGAGCAGAGATGTACTTGTACATGGAGCGGAGAGGTACTTGTACATGGAGCGGAGAGGTACTTGTACATGGAGCGGAGAGGTACTTGTACATGGAGCGGAGAGGTACTTGTACATTGAGCGGAGAGGTACTTGTACATGGAGCGGAGAGGTACTTGTACATTGAGCGGAGAGGTACTTGTACATGGAGCGGAGAGGTACTTGTACATGGAGCGGAGATGTACTTGTACATGGAGCGGAGAGGTACTTGTACATGGAGCGGAGAGGTACTTGTACATTGAGCGGAGATGTACTTGTACATGGAGCGGAGATGTACTTGTACATGGATCGGAGAGGTACTTGTACATGAGAGCGGAGAGGTACTGTCGACACTTGTACATTGAGCGTAGAGGTACTGTCGACACTTGTACATTGAGCGGAGAGGTACTTGTACATGGAGCGGAGAGGTACTGTCGACACTTGTACATTGAGCGGAGAGGTACTTGTACATTGAGCGGAGAGGTACTTGTACATGGAGCGCAGAGGTACTTGTACATTGAGCGGAGAGGTACTTGTACATGGAGCGGAGAGGTACTTGTACATGAGAGCGGAGAGGTACTTGTACATGGAGCGGAGAGGTACTTGTACATTGAGCGGAGAGGTACTGTCGACACTTGTACATTCAGCGGAGAGGTACTTGTACATGGAGCGGAGAGGTACTGTCGATACTTGACATTGAGCGGAGAGGTACTTGTACATGGAGCGGAGAGGTATTTGTACATTGAGCGGAGAGGTACTTGTACATTGAGCGGAGAGGTACTGTCGACACTTGTACATTCAGCGGAGAGCTACTTGTACATGGAGCGGAGAGGTATTTGTACATTGAGCGGAGAGGTACTTGTACATGGAGCGGAGAGGTACTTGTACATAGAGCGGAGAGGTACTTATACATGGAGCGGAGAGGTATTTGTACATTGAGCGGAGAGGTACTTGTACATGGAGCGGAGAGGTACTTGTACATGAGAGCGGAGAGGTATTTGTACATGGAGCGGAAAGGTACTGTCGACACTTGTACATTGAGCGGAGAGCTACTTGTACATGGAGCGGAGAGGTACTTGTACATGAGAGCGGAGAGGTACTTGTACATGGAGCGGAGAGGTATTTGTACATGGAGCGGAGAGGTACTGTCGACACTTGACATTGAGCGGAGAGGTACTTGTACATGGAGCGGAGAGGTACTTGTACATGAGAGCGGAGAGGTATTTGTACATGGAGCGGAGAGGTACTGTCGACACTTGACATTGAGCGGAGAGGTACTTGTACATGGAGCGGAGAGGTACTTGTACATGGAGCGGAGAGGTACTTGTACATGGACCGGAGAGGTACTTGTACATGGAGCGGAGAGGTACTTGTACATGGAGCGGAGATGTACTTGTACATTGAGCGGAGAGGTACTTGTACATGGAGCAGAGATGTACTTGTACATGGAGCGGAGATGTACTTGTACATTGAGCGGAGAGGTACTTGTACATGGAGCGGAGAGGTACTTGTACATGGAGCGGAGATGTACTTGTACATGGAGCGGAGAGGTACTTGTACATGGAGCGGAGATGTACTTGTACATTGAGCGGAGAGGTACTTGTACATGGAGCAGAGATGTACTTGTACATGGAGCGGATAGGTACTTGTACATGGAGCGGAGAGGTACTTGTACATGGAGCGGAGAGGTACTTGTACATGGAGCGGAGAGGTACTTGTACATTGAGCGGAGAGGTACTTGTACATTGAGCGGAGAGGTACTTGTACATGGAGCTAGGGCTGGGTATCGAGTTTCGATACTTACTTGGCACCGAAATGGAAACATCGATACTAAGGGGTATCGAAGCCTCCCTTGTCAATCGATACCAATTTTCGATACCAAAACAAAACAGCGTCATTGAGCCTATAAGCATGCGACATGCTTGCACGCCGCGCTCTAATACGGCTGGTGATTGGCTGTCATGTAGAGGCATGCAGGAAACGTTACGCCCACTTTAGCCGGTGTGTTTGTTGTGACTGTGAGCCAGGCGTGCGGTGCGGATAGTATACAAGAAGTTAGCCACTCAAGCTACTCCTATCCTGGATTACCATATGGCGAAGATGATGAAAAGCAGGAAAAGAAACAGAAACAACACGGACTGGTTTCCACAGACAAGAGAAATAATTGAGAGGTGGGTCAGCTCAGCTTACCGCAAGTTAGCGGTTATCAGATCCCTCAGTCTGACAAATCCATGCATCTGGCTGTGAGTTGTAGCATTAGATCGTTTAATTAATTGCCGCCGTAACGTTATGCGCAAGCGGGCATTGTGTATTTTTAGCAACTCGTTAACAAACGCTGATGTCATGATAGTTTGTTGAATGTAAATGCGATTCATTTATATTGATTGGCTAGTCAGTGAAGTTGAGCTGTCTCGTCAGATTTGACAAGAATGACGTTCTGTTGCAGCAGTGAGCACACTGATCTGCAACGCTAGCGTTAATGTTTAATTAATTAGCGTTATGTGCAAGCGGGCAGTTATCGCCCATGTATTTTTAGCAACTCGTTAACAAACGCTGATGTCATGATAGTTTGTTGAATATAAATGCGATTCACTTTGTGGCATATAAGGCTATATTGATAGGCTAGTCAATGCTCAACTAGTCTTCCATGCATGAAGTGGAGCCATCTCATCAGTTTGTACAAGAATAGAGTTCTGTTGCATCAGTGAGCATTAAACCCTGATTTGCAACTCTCTGTTTTGCACTGAAAACTATTCCACTGATTTATTTGTTTTAGCTACATTTCTTTCCTTTGTAGTACTCCAATATTTTTTGTAGGGACGGCAATACGTTTAGAGAACTTAAAGTTATGTTAAATACAGTAGGTTTTATTTTTTTCTGCTGTAAAACTTAAGATGGGGGGAAACTAAAGATTTGTAAAATAATTTCAATGTGTAATGCAGTTTTATTTTTGTTAAAATGGATTTTTCTAAAAATTGGTATCGAAAAAAGTATCGTTCAGGAACCGGTATCGAAATCCAAGTATCGAAACGGTATCGATATCGAAAAATTTTGAACGATACCCAGCCCTACATGGAGCGCAGATGTACTTGTACATTGAGCGGAGATGTACTTGTACATTGAGCGGAGAGGTACTGGTACATGGAGCGGAGATGTACTTGTACATTGAGCGGAGAGGTACTTGTACATGGAGTGGAGATGTACTTGTACATTGAGCGGAGAGGTACTTGTACATTGAGCGGAGAGGTACTTGTACATGGAGTGGAGATGTACTTGTACATTGAGCGGAGAGGTACTTGTACATGGAGCGGAGAGGTACTTGTACATTGAGCGGAGAGGTACTTGTACATGGAGCGGAGAGGTACTTGTACATGGAGCGGAGAGGTACTTGTACATGGAGCGGAGAGGTACTTGTACATGGAGCGGAGAGGTACTTGTACATTGAGCGGAGATGTACTTGTACATGGAGCGGAGATGTACTTGTACATGGATCGGAGAGGTACTTGTACATGAGAGCGGAGAGGTACTGTCGACACTTGTACATTGAGCGTAGAGGTACTGTCGACACTTGTACATTGAGCGGAGAGGTACTTGTACATGGAGCGGAGAGGTACTGTCGACACTTGTACATTGAGCGGAGAGGTACTTGTACATTGAGCGGAGAGGTACTTGTACATGGAGCGCAGAGGTACTTGTACATTGAGCGGAGAGGTACTTGTACATGGAGCGGAGAGGTACTTGTACATGAGAGCGGAGAGGTACTTGTACATGGAGCGGAGAGGTACTTGTACATTGAGCGGAGAGGTACTGTCGACACTTGTACATTCAGCGGAGAGGTACTTGTACATGGAGCGGAGAGGTACTGTCGATACTTGACATTGAGCGGAGAGGTACTTGTACATGGAGCGGAGAGGTATTTGTACATTGAGCGGAGAGGTACTTGTACATTGAGCGGAGAGGTACTGTCGACACTTGTACATTCAGCGGAGAGCTACTTGTACATGGAGCGGAGAGGTATTTGTACATTGAGCGGAGAGGTACTTGTACATGGAGCGGAGAGGTACTTGTACATAGAGCGGAGAGGTACTTATACATGGAGCGGAGAGGTATTTGTACATTGAGCGGAGAGGTACTTGTACATGGAGCGGAGAGGTACTTGTACATGAGAGCGGAGAGGTATTTGTACATGGAGCGGAAAGGTACTGTCGACACTTGTACATTGAGCGGAGAGCTACTTGTACATGGAGCGGAGAGGTACTTGTACATGAGAGCGGAGAGGTACTTGTACATGGAGCGGAGAGGTATTTGTACATGGAGCGGAGAGGTACTGTCGACACTTGACATTGAGCGGAGAGGTACTTGTACATGGAGCGGAGAGGTACTTGTACATGAGAGCGGAGAGGTATTTGTACATGGAGCGGAGAGGTACTGTCGACACTTGACATTGAGCGGAGAGGTACTTGTACATGGAGCGGAGAGGTACTTGTACATGGAGCGGAGAGGTACTTGTACATGGACCGGAGAGGTACTTGTACATGGAGCGGAGAGGTACTTGTACATGGAGCGGAGATGTACTTGTACATTGAGCGGAGAGGTACTTGTACATGGAGCAGAGATGTACTTGTACATGGAGCGGAGATGTACTTGTACATTGAGCGGAGAGGTACTTGTACATGGAGCGGAGAGGTACTTGTACATGGAGCGGAGATGTACTTGTACATGGAGCGGAGAGGTACTTGTACATGGAGCGGAGATGTACTTGTACATTGAGCGGAGAGGTACTTGTACATGGAGCAGAGATGTACTTGTACATGGAGCGGAGAGGTACTTGTACATGGAGCGGAGAGGTACTTGTACATGGAGCGGAGAGGTACTTGTACATGGAGCGGAGAGGTACTTGTACATTGAGCGGAGAGGTACTTGTACATGGAGCGGAGAGGTACTTGTACATTGAGCGGAGAGGTACTTGTACATGGAGCGGAGAGGTACTTGTACATGGAGCGGAGATGTACTTGTACATGGAGCGGAGAGGTACTTGTACATGGAGCGGAGAGGTACTTGTACATTGAGCGGAGATGTACTTGTACATGGAGCGGAGATGTACTTGTACATGGATCGGAGAGGTACTTGTACATGAGAGCGGAGAGGTACTGTCGACACTTGTACATTGAGCGTAGAGGTACTGTCGACACTTGTACATTGAGCGGAGAGGTACTTGTACATGGAGCGGAGAGGTACTGTCGACACTTGTACATTGAGCGGAGAGGTACTTGTACATTGAGCGGAGAGGTACTTGTACATGGAGCGCAGAGGTACTTGTACATTGAGCGGAGAGGTACTTGTACATGGAGCGGAGAGGTACTTGTACATGAGAGCGGAGAGGTACTTGTACATGGAGCGGAGAGGTACTTGTACATTGAGCGGAGAGGTACTGTCGACACTTGTACATTCAGCGGAGAGGTACTTGTACATGGAGCGGAGAGGTACTGTCGATACTTGACATTGAGCGGAGAGGTACTTGTACATGGAGCGGAGAGGTATTTGTACATTGAGCGGAGAGGTACTTGTACATTGAGCGGAGAGGTACTGTCGACACTTGTACATTCAGCGGAGAGCTACTTGTACATGGAGCGGAGAGGTATTTGTACATTGAGCGGAGATGTACTTGTACATGGAGCGGAGAGGTACTTGTACATAGAGCGGAGAGGTACTTATACATGGAGCGGAGAGGTATTTGTACATTGAGCGGAGAGGTACTTGTACATGGAGCGGAGAGGTACTTGTACATGAGAGCGGAGAGGTATTTGTACATGGAGCGGAAAGGTACTGTCGACACTTGTACATTGAGCGGAGAGCTACTTGTACATGGAGCGGAGAGGTACTTGTACATGAGAGCGGAGAGGTACTTGTACATGGAGCGGAGAGGTATTTGTACATGGAGCGGAGAGGTACTGTCGACACTTGACATTGAGCGGAGAGGTACTTGTACATGGAGCGGAGAGGTACTTGTACATGAGAGCGGAGAGGTATTTGTACATGGAGCGGAGAGGTACTGTCGACACTTGACATTGAGCGGAGAGGTACTTGTACATGGAGCGGAGAGGTACTTGTACATGGAGCGGAGAGGTACTTGTACATGGACCGGAGAGGTACTTGTACATGGAGCGGAGAGGTACTTGTACATGGAGCGGAGATGTACTTGTACATTGAGCGGAGAGGTACTTGTACATGGAGCAGAGATGTACTTGTACATGGAGCGGAGATGTACTTGTACATTGAGCGGAGAGGTACTTGTACATGGAGCGGAGAGGTACTTGTACATGGAGCGGAGATGTACTTGTACATGGAGCGGAGAGGTACTTGTACATGGAGCGGAGATGTACTTGTACATTGAGCGGAGAGGTACTTGTACATGGAGCAGAGATGTACTTGTACATGGAGCGGATAGGTACTTGTACATGGAGCGGAGAGGTACTTGTACATGGAGCGGAGAGGTACTTGTACATGGAGCGGAGAGGTACTTGTACATTGAGCGGAGAGGTACTTGTACATTGAGCGGAGAGGTACTTGTACATGGAGCTAGGGCTGGGTATCGAGTTTCGATACTTACTTGGCACCGAAATGGAAACATCGATACTAAGGGGTATCGAAGCCTCCCTTGTCAATCGATACCAATTTTCGATACCAAAACAAAACAGCGTCATTGAGCCTATAAGCATGCGACATGCTTGCACGCCGCGCTCTAATACGGCTGGTGATTGGCTGTCATGTAGAGGCATGCAGGAAACGTTACGCCCACTTTAGCCGGTGTGTTTGTTGTGACTGTGAGCCAGGCGTGCGGTGCGGATAGTATACAAGAAGTTAGCCACTCAAGCTACTCCTATCCTGGATTACCATATGGCGAAGATGATGAAAAGCAGGAAAAGAAACAGAAACAACACGGACTGGTTTCCACAGACAAGAGAAATAATTGAGAGGTGGGTCAGCTCAGCTTACCGCAAGTTAGCGGTTATCAGATCCCTCAGTCTGACAAATCCATGCATCTGGCTGTGAGTTGTAGCATTAGATCGTTTAATTAATTGCCGCCGTAACGTTATGCGCAAGCGGGCATTGTGTATTTTTAGCAACTCGTTAACAAACGCTGATGTCATGATAGTTTGTTGAATGTAAATGCGATTCATTTATATTGATTGGCTAGTCAGTGAAGTTGAGCTGTCTCGTCAGATTTGACAAGAATGACGTTCTGTTGCAGCAGTGAGCACACTGATCTGCAACGCTAGCGTTAATGTTTAATTAATTAGCGTTATGTGCAAGCGGGCAGTTATCGCCCATGTATTTTTAGCAACTCGTTAACAAACGCTGATGTCATGATAGTTTGTTGAATATAAATGCGATTCACTTTGTGGCATATAAGGCTATATTGATAGGCTAGTCAATGCTCAACTAGTCTTCCATGCATGAAGTGGAGCCATCTCATCAGTTTGTACAAGAATAGAGTTCTGTTGCATCAGTGAGCATTAAACCCTGATTTGCAACTCTCTGTTTTGCACTGAAAACTATTCCACTGATTTATTTGTTTTAGCTACATTTCTTTCCTTTGTAGTACTCCAATATTTTTTGTAGGGACGGCAATACGTTTAGAGAACTTAAAGTTATGTTAAATACAGTAGGTTTTATTTTTTTCTGCTGTAAAACTTAAGATGGGGGGAAACTAAAGATTTGTAAAATAATTTCAATGTGTAATGCAGTTTTATTTTTGTTAAAATGGATTTTTCTAAAAATTGGTATCGAAAAAAGTATCGTTCAGGAACCGGTATCGAAATCCAAGTATCGAAACGGTATCGATATCGAAAAATTTTGAACGATACCCAGCCCTACATGGAGCGCAGATGTACTTGTACATTGAGCGGAGATGTACTTGTACATTGAGCGGAGAGGTACTGGTACATGGAGCGGAGATGTACTTGTACATTGAGCGGAGAGGTACTTGTACATGGAGTGGAGATGTACTTGTACATTGAGCGGAGAGGTACTTGTACATGGAGCGGAGAGGTACTTGTACATTGAGCGGAGAGGTACTTGTACATGGAGCGGAGAGGTACTTGTACATGGAGCGGAGAGGTACTTGTACATGGAGCGGAGAGGTACTTGTACATGGAGCGGAGAGGTACTTGTACATTGAGCGGAGATGTACTTGTACATGGAGCGGAGATGTACTTGTACATGGATCGGAGAGGTACTTGTACATGAGAGCGGAGAGGTACTGTCGACACTTGTACATTGAGCGTAGAGGTACTGTCGACACTTGTACATTGAGCGGAGAGGTACTTGTACATGGAGCGGAGAGGTACTGTCGACACTTGTACATTGAGCGGAGAGGTACTTGTACATTGAGCGGAGAGGTACTTGTACATGGAGCGCAGAGGTACTTGTACATTGAGCGGAGAGGTACTTGTACATGGAGCGGAGAGGTACTTGTACATGAGAGCGGAGAGGTACTTGTACATGGAGCGGAGAGGTACTTGTACATTGAGCGGAGAGGTACTGTCGACACTTGTACATTCAGCGGAGAGGTACTTGTACATGGAGCGGAGAGGTACTGTCGATACTTGACATTGAGCGGAGAGGTACTTGTACATGGAGCGGAGAGGTATTTGTACATTGAGCGGAGAGGTACTTGTACATTGAGCGGAGAGGTACTGTCGACACTTGTACATTCAGCGGAGAGCTACTTGTACATGGAGCGGAGAGGTATTTGTACATTGAGCGGAGAGGTACTTGTACATGGAGCGGAGAGGTACTTGTACATAGAGCGGAGAGGTACTTATACATGGAGCGGAGAGGTATTTGTACATTGAGCGGAGAGGTACTTGTACATGGAGCGGAGAGGTACTTGTACATGAGAGCGGAGAGGTATTTGTACATGGAGCGGAAAGGTACTGTCGACACTTGTACATTGAGCGGAGAGCTACTTGTACATGGAGCGGAGAGGTACTTGTACATGAGAGCGGAGAGGTACTTGTACATGGAGCGGAGAGGTATTTGTACATGGAGCGGAGAGGTACTGTCGACACTTGACATTGAGCGGAGAGGTACTTGTACATGGAGCGGAGAGGTACTTGTACATGAGAGCGGAGAGGTATTTGTACATGGAGCGGAGAGGTACTGTCGACACTTGACATTGAGCGGAGAGGTACTTGTACATGGAGCGGAGAGGTACTTGTACATGGAGCGGAGAGGTACTTGTACATGGACCGGAGAGGTACTTGTACATGGAGCGGAGAGGTACTTGTACATGGAGCGGAGATGTACTTGTACATTGAGCGGAGAGGTACTTGTACATGGAGCAGAGATGTACTTGTACATGGAGCGGAGATGTACTTGTACATTGAGCGGAGAGGTACTTGTACATGGAGCGGAGAGGTACTTGTACATGGAGCGGAGATGTACTTGTACATGGAGCGGAGAGGTACTTGTACATGGAGCGGAGATGTACTTGTACATTGAGCGGAGAGGTACTTGTACATGGAGCAGAGATGTACTTGTACATGGAGCGGAGAGGTACTTGTACATGGAGCGGAGAGGTACTTGTACATGGAGCGGAGAGGTACTTGTACATGGAGCGGAGAGGTACTTGTACATTGAGCGGAGAGGTACTTGTACATGGAGCGGAGAGGTACTTGTACATTGAGCGGAGAGGTACTTGTACATGGAGCGGAGAGGTACTTGTACATGGAGCGGAGATGTACTTGTACATGGAGCGGAGAGGTACTTGTACATGGAGCGGAGAGGTACTTGTACATTGAGCGGAGATGTACTTGTACATGGAGCGGAGATGTACTTGTACATGGATCGGAGAGGTACTTGTACATGAGAGCGGAGAGGTACTGTCGACACTTGTACATTGAGCGTAGAGGTACTGTCGACACTTGTACATTGAGCGGAGAGGTACTTGTACATGGAGCGGAGAGGTACTGTCGACACTTGTACATTGAGCGGAGAGGTACTTGTACATTGAGCGGAGAGGTACTTGTACATGGAGCGCAGAGGTACTTGTACATTGAGCGGAGAGGTACTTGTACATGGAGCGGAGAGGTACTTGTACATGAGAGCGGAGAGGTACTTGTACATGGAGCGGAGAGGTACTTGTACATTGAGCGGAGAGGTACTGTCGACACTTGTACATTCAGCGGAGAGGTACTTGTACATGGAGCGGAGAGGTACTGTCGATACTTGACATTGAGCGGAGAGGTACTTGTACATGGAGCGGAGAGGTATTTGTACATTGAGCGGAGAGGTACTTGTACATTGAGCGGAGAGGTACTGTCGACACTTGTACATTCAGCGGAGAGCTACTTGTACATGGAGCGGAGAGGTATTTGTACATTGAGCGGAGAGGTACTTGTACATGGAGCGGAGAGGTACTTGTACATAGAGCGGAGAGGTACTTATACATGGAGCGGAGAGGTATTTGTACATTGAGCGGAGAGGTACTTGTACATGGAGCGGAGAGGTACTTGTACATGAGAGCGGAGAGGTATTTGTACATGGAGCGGAAAGGTACTGTCGACACTTGTACATTGAGCGGAGAGCTACTTGTACATGGAGCGGAGAGGTACTTGTACATGAGAGCGGAGAGGTACTTGTACATGGAGCGGAGAGGTATTTGTACATGGAGCGGAGAGGTACTGTCGACACTTGACATTGAGCGGAGAGGTACTTGTACATGGAGCGGAGAGGTACTTGTACATGAGAGCGGAGAGGTATTTGTACATGGAGCGGAGAGGTACTGTCGACACTTGACATTGAGCGGAGAGGTACTTGTACATGGAGCGGAGAGGTACTTGTACATGGAGCGGAGAGGTACTTGTACATGGACCGGAGAGGTACTTGTACATGGAGCGGAGAGGTACTTGTACATGGAGCGGAGATGTACTTGTACATTGAGCGGAGAGGTACTTGTACATGGAGCAGAGATGTACTTGTACATGGAGCGGAGATGTACTTGTACATTGAGCGGAGAGGTACTTGTACATGGAGCGGAGAGGTACTTGTACATGGAGCGGAGATGTACTTGTACATGGAGCGGAGAGGTACTTGTACATGGAGCGGAGATGTACTTGTACATTGAGCGGAGAGGTACTTGTACATGGAGCAGAGATGTACTTGTACATGGAGCGGATAGGTACTTGTACATGGAGCGGAGAGGTACTTGTACATGGAGCGGAGAGGTACTTGTACATGGAGCGGAGAGGTACTTGTACATTGAGCGGAGAGGTACTTGTACATTGAGCGGAGAGGTACTTGTACATGGAGCTAGGGCTGGGTATCGAGTTTCGATACTTACTTGGCACCGAAATGGAAACATCGATACTAAGGGGTATCGAAGCCTCCCTTGTCAATCGATACCAATTTTCGATACCAAAACAAAACAGCGTCATTGAGCCTATAAGCATGCGACATGCTTGCACGCCGCGCTCTAATACGGCTGGTGATTGGCTGTCATGTAGAGGCATGCAGGAAACGTTACGCCCACTTTAGCCGGTGTGTTTGTTGTGACTGTGAGCCAGGCGTGCGGTGCGGATAGTATACAAGAAGTTAGCCACTCAAGCTACTCCTATCCTGGATTACCATATGGCGAAGATGATGAAAAGCAGGAAAAGAAACAGAAACAACACGGACTGGTTTCCACAGACAAGAGAAATAATTGAGAGGTGGGTCAGCTCAGCTTACCGCAAGTTAGCGGTTATCAGATCCCTCAGTCTGACAAATCCATGCATCTGGCTGTGAGTTGTAGCATTAGATCGTTTAATTAATTGCCGCCGTAACGTTATGCGCAAGCGGGCATTGTGTATTTTTAGCAACTCGTTAACAAACGCTGATGTCATGATAGTTTGTTGAATGTAAATGCGATTCATTTATATTGATTGGCTAGTCAGTGAAGTTGAGCTGTCTCGTCAGATTTGACAAGAATGACGTTCTGTTGCAGCAGTGAGCACACTGATCTGCAACGCTAGCGTTAATGTTTAATTAATTAGCGTTATGTGCAAGCGGGCAGTTATCGCCCATGTATTTTTAGCAACTCGTTAACAAACGCTGATGTCATGATAGTTTGTTGAATATAAATGCGATTCACTTTGTGGCATATAAGGCTATATTGATAGGCTAGTCAATGCTCAACTAGTCTTCCATGCATGAAGTGGAGCCATCTCATCAGTTTGTACAAGAATAGAGTTCTGTTGCATCAGTGAGCATTAAACCCTGATTTGCAACTCTCTGTTTTGCACTGAAAACTATTCCACTGATTTATTTGTTTTAGCTACATTTCTTTCCTTTGTAGTACTCCAATATTTTTTGTAGGGACGGCAATACGTTTAGAGAACTTAAAGTTATGTTAAATACAGTAGGTTTTATTTTTTTCTGCTGTAAAACTTAAGATGGGGGGAAACTAAAGATTTGTAAAATAATTTCAATGTGTAATGCAGTTTTATTTTTGTTAAAATGGATTTTTCTAAAAATTGGTATCGAAAAAAGTATCGTTCAGGAACCGGTATCGAAATCCAAGTATCGAAACGGTATCGATATCGAAAAATTTTGAACGATACCCAGCCCTACATGGAGCGCAGATGTACTTGTACATTGAGCGGAGAGGTACTGGTACATGGAGCGGAGATGTACTTGTACATTGAGCGGAGAGGTACTTGTACATTGAGCGGAGAGGTACTTGTACATGGAGCGGAGATGTACTTGTACATTGAGCGGAGAGGTACTGGTACATGGAGCGGAGATGTACTTGTACATTGAGCGGAGAGGTACTTGTACATGGAGCGGAGATGTACTTGTACATTGAGCGGAGAGGTACTGGTACATGGAGCGGAGATGTACTTGTACATTGAGCGGAGAGGTACTTGTACATGGAGTGGAGATGTACTTGTACATTGAGCGGAGAGGTACTGGTACATGGAGCGGAGATGTACTTGTACATTGAGCGGAGAGGTACTTGTACATGGAGTGGAGATGTACTTGTACATTGAGCGGAGAGGTACTTGTACATGGAGCGGAGAGGTACTTGTACATTGAGCGGAGAGGTACTTGTACATGGAGCGGAGAGGTACTTGTACATGGAGCAGAGAGGTACTTGTACATGGAGCGGAGAGGTACTTGTACATGGAGCGGAGAGGTACTTGTACATTGAGCGGAGATGTACTTGTACATGGAGCGGAGATGTACTTGTACATGGATCGGAGAGGTACTTGTACATGAGAGCGGAGAGGTACTGTCGACACTTGTACATTGAGCGTAGAGGTACTGTCGACACTTGTACATTGAGCGGAGAGGTACTTGTACATGGAGCGGAGAGGTACTGTCGACACTTGTACATTGAGCGGAGAGGTACTTGTACATTGAGCGGAGAGGTACTTGTACATGGATCGCAGAGGTACTTGTACATTGAGCGGAGAGGTACTTGTACATGGAGCGGAGAGGTACTTGTACATGAGAGCGGAGAGGTACTTGTACATGGAGCGGAGAGGTACTTGTACATTGAGCGGAGAGGTACTGTCGACACTTGTACATTCAGCGGAGAGGTACTTGTACATGGAGCGGAGAGGTACTGTCGATACTTGACATTGAGCGGAGAGGTACTTGTACATGGAGCGGAGAGGTATTTGTACATTGAGCGGAGAGGTACTTGTACATTGAGCGGAGAGGTACTGTCGACACTTGTACATTCAGCGGAGAGCTACTTGTACATGGAGCGGAGAGGTATTTGTACATTGAGCGGAGAGGTACTTGTACATGGAGCGGAGAGGTACTTGTACATAGAGCGGAGAGGTACTTATACATGGAGCGGAGAGGTATTTGTACATTGAGCGGAGAGGTACTTGTACATGGAGCGGAGAGGTACTTGTACATGAGAGCGGAGAGGTATTTGTACATGGAGCGGAAAGGTACTGTCGACACTTGTACATTGAGCGGAGAGCTACTTGTACATGGAGCGGAGAGGTACTTGTACATGAGAGCGGAGAGGTACTTGTACATGGAGCGGAGAGGTATTTGTACATGGAGCGGAGAGGTACTGTCGACACTTGACATTGAGCGGAGAGGTACTTGTACATGGAGCGGAGAGGTACTTGTACATGAGAGCGGAGAGGTATTTGTACATGGAGCGGAGAGGTACTGTCGACACTTGACATTGAGCGGAGAGGTACTTGTACATGGAGCGGAGAGGTACTTGTACATGGAGCGGAGAGGTACTTGTACATGGACCGGAGAGGTACTTGTACATGGAGCGGAGAGGTACTTGTACATGGAGCGGAGATGTACTTGTACATTGAGCGGAGAGGTACTTGTACATGGAGCAGAGATGTACTTGTACATGGAGCGGAGATGTACTTGTACATTGAGCGGAGAGGTACTGGTACATGGAGCGGAGATGTACTTGTACATTGAGCGGAGAGGTACTTGTACATGGAGTGGAGATGTACTTGTACATTGAGCGGAGAGGTACTGGTACATGGAGCGGAGATGTACTTGTACATTGAGCGGAGAGGTACTTGTACATGGAGTGGAGATGTACTTGTACATTGAGCGGAGAGGTACTTGTACATGGAGCGGAGAGGTACTTGTACATTGAGCGGAGAGGTACTTGTACATGGAGCGGAGAGGTACTTGTACATGGAGCAGAGAGGTACTTGTACATGGAGCGGAGAGGTACTTGTACATGGAGCGGAGAGGTACTTGTACATTGAGCGGAGATGTACTTGTACATGGAGCGGAGATGTACTTGTACATGGATCGGAGAGGTACTTGTACATGAGAGCGGAGAGGTACTGTCGACACTTGTACATTGAGCGTAGAGGTACTGTCGACACTTGTACATTGAGCGGAGAGGTACTTGTACATGGAGCGGAGAGGTACTGTCGACACTTGTACATTGAGCGGAGAGGTACTTGTACATTGAGCGGAGAGGTACTTGTACATGGATCGCAGAGGTACTTGTACATTGAGCGGAGAGGTACTTGTACATGGAGCGGAGAGGTACTTGTACATGAGAGCGGAGAGGTACTTGTACATGGAGCGGAGAGGTACTTGTACATTGAGCGGAGAGGTACTGTCGACACTTGTACATTCAGCGGAGAGGTACTTGTACATGGAGCGGAGAGGTACTGTCGATACTTGACATTGAGCGGAGAGGTACTTGTACATGGAGCGGAGAGGTATTTGTACATTGAGCGGAGAGGTACTTGTACATTGAGCGGAGAGGTACTGTCGACACTTGTACATTCAGCGGAGAGCTACTTGTACATGGAGCGGAGAGGTATTTGTACATTGAGCGGAGAGGTACTTGTACATGGAGCGGAGAGGTACTTGTACATAGAGCGGAGAGGTACTTATACATGGAGCGGAGAGGTATTTGTACATTGAGCGGAGAGGTACTTGTACATGGAGCGGAGAGGTACTTGTACATGAGAGCGGAGAGGTATTTGTACATGGAGCGGAAAGGTACTGTCGACACTTGTACATTGAGCGGAGAGCTACTTGTACATGGAGCGGAGAGGTACTTGTACATGAGAGCGGAGAGGTACTTGTACATGGAGCGGAGAGGTATTTGTACATGGAGCGGAGAGGTACTGTCGACACTTGACATTGAGCGGAGAGGTACTTGTACATGGAGCGGAGAGGTACTTGTACATGAGAGCGGAGAGGTATTTGTACATGGAGCGGAGAGGTACTGTCGACACTTGACATTGAGCGGAGAGGTACTTGTACATGGAGCGGAGAGGTACTTGTACATGGAGCGGAGAGGTACTTGTACATGGACCGGAGAGGTACTTGTACATGGAGCGGAGAGGTACTTGTACATGGAGCGGAGATGTACTTGTACATTGAGCGGAGAGGTACTTGTACATGGAGCAGAGATGTACTTGTACATGGAGCGGAGATGTACTTGTACATTGAGCGGAGAGGTACTTGTACATGGCGCGGAGAGGTACTTGTACATGGAGCGGAGATGTACTTGTACATGGAGCGGAGAGGTACTTGTACATGGAGCGGAGATGTACTTGTACATTGAGCGGAGAGGTACTTGTACATGGAGCAGAGATGTACTTGTACATGGAGCGGAGAGGTACTTGTACATGGAGCGGAGAGGTACTTGTACATGGAGCGGAGAGGTACTTGTACATGGAGCGGAGAGGTACTTGTACATTGAGCGGAGAGGTACTTGTACATGGAGCGGAGAGGTACTTGTACATTGAGCGGAGAGGTACTTGTACATGGAGCGGAGAGGTACTTGTACATGGAGCGGAGAGGTACTTGTACATGGAGCGGAGAGGTACTTGTACATGGAGCAGAGAGGTACTTGTACATTGAGCGGAGATGTACTTGTACATGGAGCGGAGATGTACTTGTACATGGATCGGAGAGGTACTTGTACATGAGAGCGGAGAGGTACTGTCGACACTTGTACATTGAGCGTAGAGGTACTGTCGACACTTGTACATTGAGCGGAGAGGTACTTGTACATGGAGCGGAGAGGTACTGTCGACACTTGTACATTGAGCGGAGAGGTACTTGTACATTGAGCGGAGAGGTACTTGTACATGGAGCGCAGAGGTACTTGTACATTGAGCGGAGAGGTACTTGTACATGGAGCGGAGAGGTACTTGTACATGAGAGCGGAGAGGTACTTGTACATGGAGCGGAGAGGTACTTGTACATTGAGCGGAGAGGTACTGTCGACACTTGTACATTCAGCGGAGAGGTACTTGTACATGGAGCGGAGAGGTACTGTCGATACTTGACATTGAGCGGAGAGGTACTTGTACATGGAGCGGAGAGGTATTTGTACATTGAGCGGAGAGGTACTTGTACATTGAGCGGAGAGGTACTGTCGACACTTGTACATTCAGCGGAGAGCTACTTGTACATGGAGCGGAGAGGTATTTGTACATTGAGCGGAGAGGTACTTGTACATGGAGCGGAGAGGTACTTGTACATAGAGCGGAGAGGTACTTATACATGGAGCGGAGAGGTATTTGTACATTGAGCGGAGAGGTACTTGTACATGGAGCGGAGAGGTACTTGTACATGAGAGCGGAGAGGTATTTGTACATGGAGCGGAAAGGTACTGTCGACACTTGTACATTGAGCGGAGAGCTACTTGTACATGGAGCGGAGAGGTACTTGTACATGAGAGCGGAGAGGTACTTGTACATGGAGCGGAGAGGTATTTGTACATGGAGCGGAGAGGTACTGTCGACACTTGACATTGAGCGGAGAGGTACTTGTACATGGAGCGGAGAGGTACTTGTACATGAGAGCGGAGAGGTATTTGTACATGGAGCGGAGAGGTACTGTCGACACTTGACATTGAGCGGAGAGGTACTTGTACATGGAGCGGAGAGGTACTTGTACATGGAGCGGAGAGGTACTTGTACATGGACCGGAGAGGTACTTGTACATGGAGCGGAGAGGTACTTGTACATGGAGCGGAGATGTACTTGTACATTGAGCGGAGAGGTACTTGTACATGGAGCAGAGATGTACTTGTACATGGAGCGGAGATGTACTTGTACATTGAGCGGAGAGGTACTTGTACATGGAGCGGAGAGGTACTTGTACATGGAGCGGAGATGTACTTGTACATGGAGCGGAGAGGTACTTGTACATGGAGCGGAGATGTACTTGTACATTGAGCGGAGAGGTACTTGTACATGGAGCAGAGATGTACTTGTACATGGAGCGGAGAGGTACTTGTACATGGAGCGGAGAGGTACTTGTACATGGAGCGGAGAGGTACTTGTACATGGAGCGGAGAGGTACTTGTACATTGAGCGGAGAGGTACTTGTACATTGAGCGGAGAGGTACTTGTACATGGAGCTAGGGCTGGGTATCGAGTTTCGATACTTACTTGGCACCGAAATGGAAACATCGATACTAAGGGGTATCGAAGCCTCCCTTGTCAATCGATACCAATTTTCGATACCAAAACAAAACAGCGTCATTGAGCCTATAAGCATGCGACATGCTTGCACGCCGCGCTCTAATACGGCTGGTGATTGGCTGTCATGTAGAGGCATGCAGGAAACGTTACGCCCACTTTAGCCGGTGTGTTTGTTGTGACTGTGAGCCAGGCGTGCGGTGCGGATAGTATACAAGAAGTTAGCCACTCAAGCTACTCCTATCCTGGATTACCATATGGCGAAGATGATGAAAAGCAGGAAAAGAAACAGAAACAACACGGACTGGTTTCCACAGACAAGAGAAATAATTGAGAGGTGGGTCAGCTCAGCTTACCGCAAGTTAGCGGTTATCAGATCCCTCAGTCTGACAAATCCATGCATCTGGCTGTGAGTTGTAGCATTAGATCGTTTAATTAATTGCCGCCGTAACGTTATGCGCAAGCGGGCATTGTGTATTTTTAGCAACTCGTTAACAAACGCTGATGTCATGATAGTTTGTTGAATGTAAATGCGATTCATTTATATTGATTGGCTAGTCAGTGAAGTTGAGCTGTCTCGTCAGATTTGACAAGAATGACGTTCTGTTGCAGCAGTGAGCACACTGATCTGCAACGCTAGCGTTAATGTTTAATTAATTAGCGTTATGTGCAAGCGGGCAGTTATCGCCCATGTATTTTTAGCAACTCGTTAACAAACGCTGATGTCATGATAGTTTGTTGAATATAAATGCGATTCACTTTGTGGCATATAAGGCTATATTGATAGGCTAGTCAATGCTCAACTAGTCTTCCATGCATGAAGTGGAGCCATCTCATCAGTTTGTACAAGAATAGAGTTCTGTTGCATCAGTGAGCATTAAACCCTGATTTGCAACTCTCTGTTTTGCACTGAAAACTATTCCACTGATTTATTTGTTTTAGCTACATTTCTTTCCTTTGTAGTACTCCAATATTTTTTGTAGGGACGGCAATACGTTTAGAGAACTTAAAGTTATGTTAAATACAGTAGGTTTTATTTTTTTCTGCTGTAAAACTTAAGATGGGGGGAAACTAAAGATTTGTAAAATAATTTCAATGTGTAATGCAGTTTTATTTTTGTTAAAATGGATTTTTCTAAAAATTGGTATCGAAAAAAGTATCGTTCAGGAACCGGTATCGAAATCCAAGTATCGAAACGGTATCGATATCGAAAAATTTTGAACGATACCCAGCCCTACATGGAGCGCAGATGTACTTGTACATTGAGCGGAGAGGTACTGGTACATGGAGCGGAGATGTACTTGTACATTGAGCGGAGAGGTACTTGTACATTGAGCGGAGAGGTACTTGTACATGGAGCGGAGATGTACTTGTACATTGAGCGGAGAGGTACTGGTACATGGAGCGGAGATGTACTTGTACATTGAGCGGAGAGGTACTTGTACATGGAGTGGAGATGTACTTGTACATTGAGCGGAGAGGTACTGGTACATGGAGCGGAGATGTACTTGTACATTGAGCGGAGAGGTACTTGTACATGGAGTGGAGATGTACTTGTACATTGAGCGGAGAGGTACTGGTACATGGAGCGGAGATGTACTTGTACATTGAGCGGAGAGGTACTTGTACATGGAGTGGAGATGTACTTGTACATTGAGCGGAGAGGTACTTGTACATGGAGCGGAGAGGTACTTGTACATTGAGCGGAGAGGTACTTGTACATGGAGCGGAGAGGTACTTGTACATGGAGCGGAGAGGTACTTGTACATGGAGCGGAGAGGTACTTGTACATGGAGCGGAGAGGTACTTGTACATTGAGCGGAGATGTACTTGTACATGGAGCGGAGATGTACTTGTACATGGATCGGAGAGGTACTTGTACATGAGAGCGGAGAGGTACTGTCGACACTTGTACATTGAGCGTAGAGGTACTGTCGACACTTGTACATTGAGCGGAGAGGTACTTGTACATGGAGCGGAGAGGTACTGTCGACACTTGTACATTGAGCGGAGAGGTACTTGTACATTGAGCGGAGAGGTACTTGTACATGGATCGCAGAGGTACTTGTACATTGAGCGGAGAGGTACTTGTACATGGAGCGGAGAGGTACTTGTACATGAGAGCGGAGAGGTACTTGTACATGGAGCGGAGAGGTACTTGTACATTGAGCGGAGAGGTACTGTCGACACTTGTACATTCAGCGGAGAGGTACTTGTACATGGAGCGGAGAGGTACTGTCGATACTTGACATTGAGCGGAGAGGTACTTGTACATGGAGCGGAGAGGTATTTGTACATTGAGCGGAGAGGTACTTGTACATTGAGCGGAGAGGTACTGTCGACACTTGTACATTCAGCGGAGAGCTACTTGTACATGGAGCGGAGAGGTATTTGTACATTGAGCGGAGAGGTACTTGTACATGGAGCGGAGAGGTACTTGTACATAGAGCGGAGAGGTACTTATACATGGAGCGGAGAGGTATTTGTACATTGAGCGGAGAGGTACTTGTACATGGAGCGGAGAGGTATTTGTACATTGAGCGGAGAGGTACTTGTACATGGAGCGGAGAGGTACTTGTACATGAGAGCGGAGAGGTATTTGTACATGGAGCGGAAAGGTACTGTCGACACTTGTACATTGAGCGGAGAGCTACTTGTACATGGAGCGGAGAGGTACTTGTACATGAGAGCGGAGAGGTACTTGTACATGGAGCGGAGAGGTATTTGTACATGGAGCGGAGAGGTACTGTCGACACTTGACATTGAGCGGAGAGGTACTTGTACATGGAGCGGAGAGGTACTTGTACATGAGAGCGGAGAGGTATTTGTACATGGAGCGGAGAGGTACTGTCGACACTTGACATTGAGCGGAGAGGTACTTGTACATGGAGCGGAGAGGTACTTGTACATGGAGCGGAGAGGTACTTGTACATGGACCGGAGAGGTACTTGTACATGGAGCGGAGAGGTACTTGTACATGGAGCGGAGATGTACTTGTACATTGAGCGGAGAGGTACTTGTACATGGAGCAGAGATGTACTTGTACATGGAGCGGAGATGTACTTGTACATTGAGCGGAGAGGTACTTGTACATGGCGCGGAGAGGTACTTGTACATGGAGCGGAGATGTACTTGTACATGGAGCGGAGAGGTACTTGTACATGGAGCGGAGATGTACTTGTACATTGAGCGGAGAGGTACTTGTACATGGAGCAGAGATGTACTTGTACATGGAGCGGAGAGGTACTTGTACATGGAGCGGAGAGGTACTTGTACATGGAGCGGAGAGGTACTTGTACATGGAGCGGAGAGGTACTTGTACATTGAGCGGAGAGGTACTTGTACATGGAGCGGAGAGGTACTTGTACATTGAGCGGAGAGGTACTTGTACATGGAGCGGAGAGGTACTTGTACATGGAGCGGAGAGGTACTTGTACATGGAGCGGAGAGGTACTTGTACATGGAGCGGAGAGGTACTTGTACATTGAGCGGAGATGTACTTGTACATGGAGCGGAGATGTACTTGTACATGGATCGGAGAGGTACTTGTACATGAGAGCGGAGAGGTACTGTCGACACTTGTACATTGAGCGTAGAGGTACTGTCGACACTTGTACATTGAGCGGAGAGGTACTTGTACATGGAGCGGAGAGGTACTGTCGACACTTGTACATTGAGCGGAGAGGTACTTGTACATTGAGCGGAGAGGTACTTGTACATGGAGCGCAGAGGTACTTGTACATTGAGCGGAGAGGTACTTGTACATGGAGCGGAGAGGTACTTGTACATGAGAGCGGAGAGGTACTTGTACATGGAGCGGAGAGGTACTTGTACATTGAGCGGAGAGGTACTGTCGACACTTGTACATTCAGCGGAGAGGTACTTGTACATGGAGCGGAGAGGTACTGTCGATACTTGACATTGAGCGGAGAGGTACTTGTACATGGAGCGGAGAGGTATTTGTACATTGAGCGGAGAGGTACTTGTACATTGAGCGGAGAGGTACTGTCGACACTTGTACATTCAGCGGAGAGCTACTTGTACATGGAGCGGAGAGGTATTTGTACATTGAGCGGAGAGGTACTTGTACATGGAGCGGAGAGGTACTTGTACATAGAGCGGAGAGGTACTTATACATGGAGCGGAGAGGTATTTGTACATTGAGCGGAGAGGTACTTGTACATGGAGCGGAGAGGTACTTGTACATGAGAGCGGAGAGGTATTTGTACATGGAGCGGAAAGGTACTGTCGACACTTGTACATTGAGCGGAGAGCTACTTGTACATGGAGCGGAGAGGTACTTGTACATGAGAGCGGAGAGGTACTTGTACATGGAGCGGAGAGGTATTTGTACATGGAGCGGAGAGGTACTGTCGACACTTGACATTGAGCGGAGAGGTACTTGTACATGGAGCGGAGAGGTACTTGTACATGAGAGCGGAGAGGTATTTGTACATGGAGCGGAGAGGTACTGTCGACACTTGACATTGAGCGGAGAGGTACTTGTACATGGAGCGGAGAGGTACTTGTACATGGAGCGGAGAGGTACTTGTACATGGACCGGAGAGGTACTTGTACATGGAGCGGAGAGGTACTTGTACATGGAGCGGAGATGTACTTGTACATTGAGCGGAGAGGTACTTGTACATGGAGCAGAGATGTACTTGTACATGGAGCGGAGATGTACTTGTACATTGAGCGGAGAGGTACTTGTACATGGAGCGGAGAGGTACTTGTACATGGAGCGGAGATGTACTTGTACATGGAGCGGAGAGGTACTTGTACATGGAGCGGAGATGTACTTGTACATTGAGCGGAGAGGTACTTGTACATGGAGCAGAGATGTACTTGTACATGGAGCGGAGAGGTACTTGTACATGGAGCGGAGAGGTACTTGTACATGGAGCGGAGAGGTACTTGTACATGGAGCGGAGAGGTACTTGTACATTGAGCGGAGAGGTACTTGTACATTGAGCGGAGAGGTACTTGTACATGGAGCTAGGGCTGGGTATCGAGTTTCGATACTTACTTGGCACCGAAATGGAAACATCGATACTAAGGGGTATCGAAGCCTCCCTTGTCAATCGATACCAATTTTCGATACCAAAACAAAACAGCGTCATTGAGCCTATAAGCATGCGACATGCTTGCACGCCGCGCTCTAATACGGCTGGTGATTGGCTGTCATGTAGAGGCATGCAGGAAACGTTACGCCCACTTTAGCCGGTGTGTTTGTTGTGACTGTGAGCCAGGCGTGCGGTGCGGATAGTATACAAGAAGTTAGCCACTCAAGCTACTCCTATCCTGGATTACCATATGGCGAAGATGATGAAAAGCAGGAAAAGAAACAGAAACAACACGGACTGGTTTCCACAGACAAGAGAAATAATTGAGAGGTGGGTCAGCTCAGCTTACCGCAAGTTAGCGGTTATCAGATCCCTCAGTCTGACAAATCCATGCATCTGGCTGTGAGTTGTAGCATTAGATCGTTTAATTAATTGCCGCCGTAACGTTATGCGCAAGCGGGCATTGTGTATTTTTAGCAACTCGTTAACAAACGCTGATGTCATGATAGTTTGTTGAATGTAAATGCGATTCATTTATATTGATTGGCTAGTCAGTGAAGTTGAGCTGTCTCGTCAGATTTGACAAGAATGACGTTCTGTTGCAGCAGTGAGCACACTGATCTGCAACGCTAGCGTTAATGTTTAATTAATTAGCGTTATGTGCAAGCGGGCAGTTATCGCCCATGTATTTTTAGCAACTCGTTAACAAACGCTGATGTCATGATAGTTTGTTGAATATAAATGCGATTCACTTTGTGGCATATAAGGCTATATTGATAGGCTAGTCAATGCTCAACTAGTCTTCCATGCATGAAGTGGAGCCATCTCATCAGTTTGTACAAGAATAGAGTTCTGTTGCATCAGTGAGCATTAAACCCTGATTTGCAACTCTCTGTTTTGCACTGAAAACTATTCCACTGATTTATTTGTTTTAGCTACATTTCTTTCCTTTGTAGTACTCCAATATTTTTTGTAGGGACGGCAATACGTTTAGAGAACTTAAAGTTATGTTAAATACAGTAGGTTTTATTTTTTTCTGCTGTAAAACTTAAGATGGGGGGAAACTAAAGATTTGTAAAATAATTTCAATGTGTAATGCAGTTTTATTTTTGTTAAAATGGATTTTTCTAAAAATTGGTATCGAAAAAAGTATCGTTCAGGAACCGGTATCGAAATCCAAGTATCGAAACGGTATCGATATCGAAAAATTTTGAACGATACCCAGCCCTACATGGAGCGCAGATGTACTTGTACATTGAGCGGAGAGGTACTGGTACATGGAGCGGAGATGTACTTGTACATTGAGCGGAGAGGTACTTGTACATTGAGCGGAGAGGTACTTGTACATGGAGCGGAGATGTACTTGTACATTGAGCGGAGAGGTACTGGTACATGGAGCGGAGATGTACTTGTACATTGAGCGGAGAGGTACTTGTACATGGAGTGGAGATGTACTTGTACATTGAGCGGAGAGGTACTGGTACATGGAGCGGAGATGTACTTGTACATTGAGCGGAGAGGTACTTGTACATGGAGTGGAGATGTACTTGTACATTGAGCGGAGAGGTACTGGTACATGGAGCGGAGATGTACTTGTACATTGAGCGGAGAGGTACTTGTACATGGAGTGGAGATGTACTTGTACATTGAGCGGAGAGGTACTTGTACATGGAGCGGAGAGGTACTTGTACATTGAGCGGAGAGGTACTTGTACATGGAGCGGAGAGGTACTTGTACATGGAGCGGAGAGGTACTTGTACATGGAGCGGAGAGGTACTTGTACATGGAGCGGAGAGGTACTTGTACATTGAGCGGAGATGTACTTGTACATGGAGCGGAGATGTACTTGTACATGGATCGGAGAGGTACTTGTACATGAGAGCGCAGAGGTACTGTCGACACTTGTACATTGAGCGTAGAGGTACTGTCGACACTTGTACATTGAGCGGAGAGGTACTTGTACATGGAGCGGAGAGGTACTGTCGACACTTGTACATTGAGCGGAGAGGTACTTGTACATTGAGCGGAGAGGTACTTGTACATGGATCGCAGAGGTACTTGTACATTGAGCGGAGAGGTACTTGTACATGGAGCGGAGAGGTACTTGTACATGAGAGCGGAGAGGTACTTGTACATGGAGCGGAGAGGTACTTGTACATTGAGCGGAGAGGTACTGTCGACACTTGTACATTCAGCGGAGAGGTACTTGTACATGGAGCGGAGAGGTACTGTCGATACTTGACATTGAGCGGAGAGGTACTTGTACATGGAGCGGAGAGGTATTTGTACATTGAGCGGAGAGGTACTTGTACATTGAGCGGAGAGGTACTGTCGACACTTGTACATTCAGCGGAGAGCTACTTGTACATGGAGCGGAGAGGTATTTGTACATTGAGCGGAGAGGTACTTGTACATGGAGCGGAGAGGTACTTGTACATAGAGCGGAGAGGTACTTATACATGGAGCGGAGAGGTATTTGTACATTGAGCGGAGAGGTACTTGTACATGGAGCGGAGAGGTACTTGTACATGAGAGCGGAGAGGTATTTGTACATGGAGCGGAAAGGTACTGTCGACACTTGTACATTGAGCGGAGAGCTACTTGTACATGGAGCGGAGAGGTACTTGTACATGAGAGCGGAGAGGTACTTGTACATGGAGCGGAGAGGTATTTGTACATGGAGCGGAGAGGTACTGTCGACACTTGACATTGAGCGGAGAGGTACTTGTACATGGAGCGGAGAGGTACTTGTACATGAGAGCGGAGAGGTATTTGTACATGGAGCGGAGAGGTACTGTCGACACTTGACATTGAGCGGAGAGGTACTTGTACATGGAGCGGAGAGGTACTTGTACATGGAGCGGAGAGGTACTTGTACATGGACCGGAGAGGTACTTGTACATGGAGCGGAGAGGTACTTGTACATGGAGCGGAGATGTACTTGTACATTGAGCGGAGAGGTACTTGTACATGGAGCAGAGATGTACTTGTACATGGAGCGGAGATGTACTTGTACATTGAGCGGAGAGGTACTTGTACATGGCGCGGAGAGGTACTTGTACATGGAGCGGAGATGTACTTGTACATGGAGCGGAGAGGTACTTGTACATGGAGCGGAGATGTACTTGTACATTGAGCGGAGAGGTACTTGTACATGGAGCAGAGATGTACTTGTACATGGAGCGGAGAGGTACTTGTACATGGAGCGGAGAGGTACTTGTACATGGAGCGGAGAGGTACTTGTACATGGAGCGGAGAGGTACTTGTACATTGAGCGGAGAGGTACTTGTACATGGAGCGGAGAGGTACTTGTACATTGAGCGGAGAGGTACTTGTACATGGAGCGGAGAGGTACTTGTACATGGAGCGGAGAGGTACTTGTACATGGAGCGGAGAGGTACTTGTACATGGAGCGGAGAGGTACTTGTACATTGAGCGGAGATGTACTTGTACATGGAGCGGAGATGTACTTGTACATGGATCGGAGAGGTACTTGTACATGAGAGCGGAGAGGTACTGTCGACACTTGTACATTGAGCGTAGAGGTACTGTCGACACTTGTACATTGAGCGGAGAGGTACTTGTACATGGAGCGGAGAGGTACTGTCGACACTTGTACATTGAGCGGAGAGGTACTTGTACATTGAGCGGAGAGGTACTTGTACATGGAGCGCAGAGGTACTTGTACATTGAGCGGAGAGGTACTTGTACATGGAGCGGAGAGGTACTTGTACATGAGAGCGGAGAGGTACTTGTACATGGAGCGGAGAGGTACTTGTACATTGAGCGGAGAGGTACTGTCGACACTTGTACATTCAGCGGAGAGGTACTTGTACATGGAGCGGAGAGGTACTGTCGATACTTGACATTGAGCGGAGAGGTACTTGTACATGGAGCGGAGAGGTATTTGTACATTGAGCGGAGAGGTACTTGTACATTGAGCGGAGAGGTACTGTCGACACTTGTACATTCAGCGGAGAGCTACTTGTACATGGAGCGGAGAGGTATTTGTACATTGAGCGGAGAGGTACTTGTACATGGAGCGGAGAGGTACTTGTACATAGAGCGGAGAGGTACTTATACATGGAGCGGAGAGGTATTTGTACATTGAGCGGAGAGGTACTTGTACATGGAGCGGAGAGGTACTTGTACATGAGAGCGGAGAGGTATTTGTACATGGAGCGGAAAGGTACTGTCGACACTTGTACATTGAGCGGAGAGCTACTTGTACATGGAGCGGAGAGGTACTTGTACATGAGAGCGGAGAGGTACTTGTACATGGAGCGGAGAGGTATTTGTACATGGAGCGGAGAGGTACTGTCGACACTTGACATTGAGCGGAGAGGTACTTGTACATGGAGCGGAGAGGTACTTGTACATGAGAGCGGAGAGGTATTTGTACATGGAGCGGAGAGGTACTGTCGACACTTGACATTGAGCGGAGAGGTACTTGTACATGGAGCGGAGAGGTACTTGTACATGGAGCGGAGAGGTACTTGTACATGGACCGGAGAGGTACTTGTACATGGAGCGGAGAGGTACTTGTACATGGAGCGGAGATGTACTTGTACATTGAGCGGAGAGGTACTTGTACATGGAGCAGAGATGTACTTGTACATGGAGCGGAGATGTACTTGTACATTGAGCGGAGAGGTACTTGTACATGGAGCGGAGAGGTACTTGTACATGGAGCGGAGATGTACTTGTACATGGAGCGGAGAGGTACTTGTACATGGAGCGGAGATGTACTTGTACATTGAGCGGAGAGGTACTTGTACATGGAGCAGAGATGTACTTGTACATGGAGCGGAGAGGTACTTGTACATGGAGCGGAGAGGTACTTGTACATGGAGCGGAGAGGTACTTGTACATGGAGCGGAGAGGTACTTGTACATTGAGCGGAGAGGTACTTGTACATTGAGCGGAGAGGTACTTGTACATGGAGCTAGGGCTGGGTATCGAGTTTCGATACTTACTTGGCACCGAAATGGAAACATCGATACTAAGGGGTATCGAAGCCTCCCTTGTCAATCGATACCAATTTTCGATACCAAAACAAAACAGCGTCATTGAGCCTATAAGCATGCGACATGCTTGCACGCCGCGCTCTAATACGGCTGGTGATTGGCTGTCATGTAGAGGCATGCAGGAAACGTTACGCCCACTTTAGCCGGTGTGTTTGTTGTGACTGTGAGCCAGGCGTGCGGTGCGGATAGTATACAAGAAGTTAGCCACTCAAGCTACTCCTATCCTGGATTACCATATGGCGAAGATGATGAAAAGCAGGAAAAGAAACAGAAACAACACGGACTGGTTTCCACAGACAAGAGAAATAATTGAGAGGTGGGTCAGCTCAGCTTACCGCAAGTTAGCGGTTATCAGATCCCTCAGTCTGACAAATCCATGCATCTGGCTGTGAGTTGTAGCATTAGATCGTTTAATTAATTGCCGCCGTAACGTTATGCGCAAGCGGGCATTGTGTATTTTTAGCAACTCGTTAACAAACGCTGATGTCATGATAGTTTGTTGAATGTAAATGCGATTCATTTATATTGATTGGCTAGTCAGTGAAGTTGAGCTGTCTCGTCAGATTTGACAAGAATGACGTTCTGTTGCAGCAGTGAGCACACTGATCTGCAACGCTAGCGTTAATGTTTAATTAATTAGCGTTATGTGCAAGCGGGCAGTTATCGCCCATGTATTTTTAGCAACTCGTTAACAAACGCTGATGTCATGATAGTTTGTTGAATATAAATGCGATTCACTTTGTGGCATATAAGGCTATATTGATAGGCTAGTCAATGCTCAACTAGTCTTCCATGCATGAAGTGGAGCCATCTCATCAGTTTGTACAAGAATAGAGTTCTGTTGCATCAGTGAGCATTAAACCCTGATTTGCAACTCTCTGTTTTGCACTGAAAACTATTCCACTGATTTATTTGTTTTAGCTACATTTCTTTCCTTTGTAGTACTCCAATATTTTTTGTAGGGACGGCAATACGTTTAGAGAACTTAAAGTTATGTTAAATACAGTAGGTTTTATTTTTTTCTGCTGTAAAACTTAAGATGGGGGGAAACTAAAGATTTGTAAAATAATTTCAATGTGTAATGCAGTTTTATTTTTGTTAAAATGGATTTTTCTAAAAATTGGTATCGAAAAAAGTATCGTTCAGGAACCGGTATCGAAATCCAAGTATCGAAACGGTATCGATATCGAAAAATTTTGAACGATACCCAGCCCTACATGGAGCGCAGATGTACTTGTACATTGAGCGGAGAGGTACTGGTACATGGAGCGGAGATGTACTTGTACATTGAGCGGAGAGGTACTTGTACATTGAGCGGAGAGGTACTTGTACATGGAGCGGAGATGTACTTGTACATTGAGCGGAGAGGTACTGGTACATGGAGCGGAGATGTACTTGTACATTGAGCGGAGAGGTACTTGTACATGGAGTGGAGATGTACTTGTACATTGAGCGGAGAGGTACTGGTACATGGAGCGGAGATGTACTTGTACATTGAGCGGAGAGGTACTTGTACATGGAGTGGAGATGTACTTGTACATTGAGCGGAGAGGTACTGGTACATGGAGCGGAGATGTACTTGTACATTGAGCGGAGAGGTACTTGTACATGGAGTGGAGATGTACTTGTACATTGAGCGGAGAGGTACTTGTACATGGAGCGGAGAGGTACTTGTACATTGAGCGGAGAGGTACTTGTACATGGAGCGGAGAGGTACTTGTACATGGAGCGGAGAGGTACTTGTACATGGAGCGGAGAGGTACTTGTACATGGAGCGGAGAGGTACTTGTACATTGAGCGGAGATGTACTTGTACATGGAGCGGAGATGTACTTGTACATGGATCGGAGAGGTACTTGTACATGAGAGCGGAGAGGTACTGTCGACACTTGTACATTGAGCGTAGAGGTACTGTCGACACTTGTACATTGAGCGGAGAGGTACTTGTACATGGAGCGGAGAGGTACTGTCGACACTTGTACATTGAGCGGAGAGGTACTTGTACATTGAGCGGAGAGGTACTTGTACATGGAGCGCAGAGGTACTTGTACATTGAGCGGAGAGGTACTTGTACATGGAGCGGAGAGGTACTTGTACATGAGAGCGGAGAGGTACTTGTACATGGAGCGGAGAGGTACTTGTACATTGAGCGGAGAGGTACTGTCGACACTTGTACATTCAGCGGAGAGGTACTTGTACATGGAGCGGAGAGGTACTGTCGATACTTGACATTGAGCGGAGAGGTACTTGTACATGGAGCGGAGAGGTATTTGTACATTGAGCGGAGAGGTACTTGTACATTGAGCGGAGAGGTACTGTCGACACTTGTACATTCAGCGGAGAGCTACTTGTACATGGAGCGGAGAGGTATTTGTACATTGAGCGGAGAGGTACTTGTACATGGAGCGGAGAGGTACTTGTACATAGAGCGGAGAGGTACTTATACATGGAGCGGAGAGGTATTTGTACATGGAGCGGAGAGGTACTTGTACATGAGAGCGGAGAGGTACTTGTACATGGAGCGGAGAGGTATTTGTACATGGAGCGGAGAGGTACTGTCGACACTTGACATTGAGCGGAGAGGTACTTGTACATGGAGCGGAGAGGTACTTGTACATGAGAGCGGAGAGGTATTTGTACATGGAGCGGAGAGGTACTGTCGACACTTGACATTGAGCGGAGAGGTACTTGTACATGGAGCGGAGAGGTACTTGTACATGGAGCGGAGAGGTACTTGTACATGGACCGGAGAGGTACTTGTACATGGAGCGGAGAGGTACTTGTACATGGAGCGGAGATGTACTTGTACATTGAGCGGAGAGGTACTTGTACATGGAGCAGAGATGTACTTGTACATGGAGCGGAGATGTACTTGTACATTGAGCGGAGAGGTACTTGTACATGGCGCGGAGAGGTACTTGTACATGGAGCGGAGATGTACTTGTACATGGAGCGGAGAGGTACTTGTACATGGAGCGGAGATGTACTTGTACATTGAGCGGAGAGGTACTTGTACATGGAGCAGAGATGTACTTGTACATGGAGCGGAGAGGTACTTGTACATGGAGCGGAGAGGTACTTGTACATGGAGCGGAGAGGTACTTGTACATGGAGCGGAGAGGTACTTGTACATTGAGCGGAGAGGTACTTGTACATGGAGCGGAGAGGTACTTGTACATTGAGCGGAGAGGTACTTGTACATGGAGCGGAGAGGTACTTGTACATGGAGCGGAGATGTACTTGTACATGGAGCGGAGAGGTACTTGTACATGGAGCGGAGAGGTACTTGTACATTGAGCGGAGATGTACTTGTACATGGAGCGGAGATGTACTTGTACATGGATCGGAGAGGTACTTGTACATGAGAGCGGAGAGGTACTGTCGACACTTGTACATTGAGCGTAGAGGTACTGTCGACACTTGTACATTGAGCGGAGAGGTACTTGTACATGGAGCGGAGAGGTACTGTCGACACTTGTACATTGAGCGGAGAGGTACTTGTACATTGAGCGGAGAGGTACTTGTACATGGAGCGCAGAGGTACTTGTACATTGAGCGGAGAGGTACTTGTACATGGAGCGGAGAGGTACTTGTACATGAGAGCGGAGAGGTACTTGTACATGGAGCGGAGAGGTACTTGTACATTGAGCGGAGATGTACTGTCGACACTTGTACATTCAGCGGAGAGGTACTTGTACATGGAGCGGAGAGGTACTGTCGATACTTGACATTGAGCGGAGAGGTACTTGTACATGGAGCGGAGAGGTATTTGTACATTGAGCGGAGAGGTACTTGTACATTGAGCGGAGAGGTACTGTCGACACTTGTACATTCAGCGGAGAGCTACTTGTACATGGAGCGGAGAGGTATTTGTACATTGAGCGGAGAGGTACTTGTACATGGAGCGGAGAGGTACTTGTACATAGAGCGGAGAGGTACTTATACATGGAGCGGAGAGGTATTTGTACATTGAGCGGAGAGGTACTTGTACATGGAGCGGAGAGGTACTTGTACATGAGAGCGGAGAGGTATTTGTACATGGAGCGGAAAGGTACTGTCGACACTTGTACATTGAGCGGAGAGCTACTTGTACATGGAGCGGAGAGGTACTTGTACATGAGAGCGGAGAGGTACTTGTACATGGAGCGGAGAGGTATTTGTACATGGAGCGGAGAGGTACTGTCGACACTTGACATTGAGCGGAGAGGTACTTGTACATGGAGCGGAGAGGTACTTGTACATGAGAGCGGAGAGGTATTTGTACATGGAGCGGAGAGGTACTGTCGACACTTGACATTGAGCGGAGAGGTACTTGTACATGGAGCGGAGAGGTACTTGTACATGGAGCGGAGAGGTACTTGTACATGGACCGGAGAGGTACTTGTACATGGAGCGGAGAGGTACTTGTACATGGAGCGGAGATGTACTTGTACATTGAGCAGAGAGGTACTTGTACATGGAGCAGAGATGTACTTGTACATGGAGCGGAGATGTACTTGTACATTGAGCGGAGAGGTACTTGTACATGGAGCGGAGAGGTACTTGTACATGGAGCGGAGATGTACTTGTACATGGAGCGGAGAGGTACTTGTACATGGAGCGGAGATGTACTTGTACATTGAGCGGAGAGGTACTTGTACATGGAGCAGAGATGTACTTGTACATGGAGCGGAGAGGTACTTGTACATGGAGCGGAGAGGTACTTGTACATGGAGCGGAGAGGTACTTGTACATGGAGCGGAGAGGTACTTGTACATTGAGCGGAGAGGTACTTGTACATTGAGCGGAGAGGTACTTGTACATGGAGCTAGGGCTGGGTATCGAGTTTCGATACTTACTTGGCACCGAAATGGAAACATCGATACTAAGGGGTATCGAAGCCTCCCTTGTCAATCGATACCAATTTTCGATACCAAAACAAAACAGCGTCATTGAGCCTATAAGCATGCGACATGCTTGCACGCCGCGCTCTAATACGGCTGGTGATTGGCTGTCATGTAGAGGCATGCAGGAAACGTTACGCCCACTTTAGCCGGTGTGTTTGTTGTGACTGTGAGCCAGGCGTGCGGTGCGGATAGTATACAAGAAGTTAGCCACTCAAGCTACTCCTATCCTGGATTACCATATGGCGAAGATGATGAAAAGCAGGAAAAGAAACAGAAACAACACGGACTGGTTTCCACAGACAAGATAAATAATTGAGAGGTGGGTCAGCTCAGCTTACCGCAAGTTAGCGGTTATCAGATCCCTCAGTCTGACAAATCCATGCATCTGGCTGTGAGTTGTAGCATTAGATCGTTTAATTAATTGCCGCCGTAACGTTATGCGCAAGCGGGCATTGTGTATTTTTAGCAACTCGTTAACAAACGCTGATGTCATGATAGTTTGTTGAATGTAAATGCGATTCATTTATATTGATTGGCTAGTCAGTGAAGTTGAGCTGTCTCGTCAGATTTGACAAGAATGACGTTCTGTTGCAGCAGTGAGCACACTGATCTGCAACGCTAGCGTTAATGTTTAATTAATTAGCGTTATGTGCAAGCGGGCAGTTATCGCCCATGTATTTTTAGCAACTCGTTAACAAACGCTGATGTCATGATAGTTTGTTGAATATAAATGCGATTCACTTTGTGGCATATAAGGCTATATTGATAGGCTAGTCAATGCTCAACTAGTCTTCCATGCATGAAGTGGAGCCATCTCATCAGTTTGTACAAGAATAGAGTTCTGTTGCATCAGTGAGCATTAAACCCTGATTTGCAACTCTCTGTTTTGCACTGAAAACTATTCCACTGATTTATTTGTTTTAGCTACATTTCTTTCCTTTGTAGTACTCCAATATTTTTTGTAGGGACGGCAATACGTTTAGAGAACTTAAAGTTATGTTAAATACAGTAGGTTTTATTTTTTTCTGCTGTAAAACTTAAGATGGGGGGAAACTAAAGATTTGTAAAATAATTTCAATGTGTAATGCAGTTTTATTTTTGTTAAAATGGATTTTTCTAAAAATTGGTATCGAAAAAAGTATCGTTCAGGAACCGGTATCGAAATCCAAGTATCGAAACGGTATCGATATCGAAAAATTTTGAACGATACCCAGCCCTACATGGAGCGCAGATGTACTTGTACATTGAGCGGAGAGGTACTGGTACATGGAGCGGAGATGTACTTGTACATTGAGCGGAGAGGTACTTGTACATTGAGCGGAGAGGTACTTGTACATGGAGCGGAGATGTACTTGTACATTGAGCGGAGAGGTACTGGTACATGGAGCGGAGATGTACTTGTACATTGAGCGGAGAGGTACTTGTACATGGAGTGGAGATGTACTTGTACATTGAGCGGAGAGGTACTGGTACATGGAGCGGAGATGTACTTGTACATTGAGCGGAGAGGTACTTGTACATGGAGTGGAGATGTACTTGTACATTGAGCGGAGAGGTACTGGTACATGGAGCGGAGATGTACTTGTACATTGAGCGGAGAGGTACTTGTACATGGAGTGGAGATGTACTTGTACATTGAGCGGAGAGGTACTTGTACATGGAGCGGAGAGGTACTTGTACATTGAGCGGAGAGGTACTTGTACATGGAGCGGAGAGGTACTTGTACATGGAGCGGAGAGGTACTTGTACATGGAGCGGAGAGGTACTTGTACATGGAGCGGAGAGGTACTTGTACATTGAGCGGAGATGTACTTGTACATGGAGCGGAGATGTACTTGTACATGGATCGGAGAGGTACTTGTACATGAGAGCGGAGAGGTACTGTCGACACTTGTACATTGAGCGTAGAGGTACTGTCGACACTTGTACATTGAGCGGAGAGGTACTTGTACATGGAGCGGAGAGGTACTGTCGACACTTGTACATTGAGCGGAGAGGTACTTGTACATTGAGCGGAGAGGTACTTGTACATGGAGCGCAGAGGTACTTGTACATTGAGCGGAGAGGTACTTGTACATGGAGCGGAGAGGTACTTGTACATGAGAGCGGAGAGGTACTTGTACATGGAGCGGAGAGGTACTTGTACATTGAGCGGAGAGGTACTGTCGACACTTGTACATTCAGCGGAGAGGTACTTGTACATGGAGCGGAGAGGTACTGTCGATACTTGACATTGAGCGGAGAGGTACTTGTACATGGAGCGGAGAGGTATTTGTACATTGAGCGGAGAGGTACTTGTACATTGAGCGGAGAGGTACTGTCGACACTTGTACATTCAGCGGAGAGCTACTTGTACATGGAGCGGAGAGGTATTTGTACATTGAGCGGAGAGGTACTTGTACATGGAGCGGAGAGGTACTTGTACATAGAGCGGAGAGGTACTTATACATGGAGCGGAGAGGTATTTGTACATTGAGCGGAGAGGTACTTGTACATGGAGCGGAGAGGTACTTGTACATGAGAGCGGAGAGGTATTTGTACATGGAGCGGAAAGGTACTGTCGACACTTGTACATTGAGCGGAGAGCTACTTGTACATGGAGCGGAGAGGTACTTGTACATGAGAGCGGAGAGGTACTTGTACATGGAGCGGAGAGGTATTTGTACATGGAGCGGAGAGGTACTGTCGACACTTGACATTGAGCGGAGAGGTACTTGTACATGGAGCGGAGAGGTACTTGTACATGAGAGCGGAGAGGTATTTGTACATGGAGCGGAGAGGTACTGTCGACACTTGACATTGAGCGGAGAGGTACTTGTACATGGAGCGGAGAGGTACTTGTACATGGAGCGGAGAGGTACTTGTACATGGACCGGAGAGGTACTTGTACATGGAGCGGAGAGGTACTTGTACATGGAGCGGAGATGTACTTGTACATTGAGCGGAGAGGTACTTGTACATGGAGCAGAGATGTACTTGTACATGGAGCGGAGATGTACTTGTACATTGAGCGGAGAGGTACTTGTACATGGCGCGGAGAGGTACTTGTACATGGAGCGGAGATGTACTTGTACATGGAGCGGAGAGGTACTTGTACATGGAGCGGAGATGTACTTGTACATTGAGCGGAGAGGTACTTGTACATGGAGCAGAGATGTACTTGTACATGGAGCGGAGAGGTACTTGTACATGGAGCGGAGAGGTACTTGTACATGGAGCGGAGAGGTACTTGTACATGGAGCGGAGAGGTACTTGTACATTGAGCGGAGAGGTACTTGTACATGGAGCGGAGAGGTACTTGTACATTGAGCGGAGAGGTACTTGTACATGGAGCGGAGAGGTACTTGTACATGGAGCGGAGATGTACTTGTACATGGAGCGGAGAGGTACTTGTACATGGAGCGGAGAGGTACTTGTACATTGAGCGGAGATGTACTTGTACATGGAGCGGAGATGTACTTGTACATGGATCGGAGAGGTACTTGTACATGAGAGCGGAGAGGTACTGTCGACACTTGTACATTGAGCGTAGAGGTACTGTCGACACTTGTACATTGAGCGGAGAGGTACTTGTACATGGAGCGGAGAGGTACTGTCGACACTTGTACATTGAGCGGAGAGGTACTTGTACATTGAGCGGAGAGGTACTTGTACATGGAGCGCAGAGGTACTTGTACATTGAGCGGAGAGGTACTTGTACATGGAGCGGAGAGGTACTTGTACATGAGAGCGGAGAGGTACTTGTACATGGAGCGGAGAGGTACTTGTACATTGAGCGGAGATGTACTGTCGACACTTGTACATTCAGCGGAGAGGTACTTGTACATGGAGCGGAGAGGTACTGTCGATACTTGACATTGAGCGGAGAGGTACTTGTACATGGAGCGGAGAGGTATTTGTACATTGAGCGGAGAGGTACTTGTACATTGAGCGGAGAGGTACTGTCGACACTTGTACATTCAGCGGAGAGCTACTTGTACATGGAGCGGAGAGGTATTTGTACATTGAGCGGAGAGGTACTTGTACATGGAGCGGAGAGGTACTTGTACATAGAGCGGAGAGGTACTTATACATGGAGCGGAGAGGTATTTGTACATTGAGCGGAGAGGTACTTGTACATGGAGCGGAGAGGTACTTGTACATGAGAGCGGAGAGGTATTTGTACATGGAGCGGAAAGGTACTGTCGACACTTGTACATTGAGCGGAGAGCTACTTGTACATGGAGCGGAGAGGTACTTGTACATGAGAGCGGAGAGGTACTTGTACATGGAGCGGAGAGGTATTTGTACATGGAGCGGAGAGGTACTGTCGACACTTGACATTGAGCGGAGAGGTACTTGTACATGGAGCGGAGAGGTACTTGTACATGAGAGCGGAGAGGTATTTGTACATGGAGCGGAGAGGTACTGTCGACACTTGACATTGAGCGGAGAGGTACTTGTACATGGAGCGGAGAGGTACTTGTACATGGAGCGGAGAGGTACTTGTACATGGACCGGAGAGGTACTTGTACATGGAGCGGAGAGGTACTTGTACATGGAGCGGAGATGTACTTGTACATTGAGCAGAGAGGTACTTGTACATGGAGCAGAGATGTACTTGTACATGGAGCGGAGATGTACTTGTACATTGAGCGGAGAGGTACTTGTACATGGAGCGGAGAGGTACTTGTACATGGAGCGGAGATGTACTTGTACATGGAGCGGAGAGGTACTTGTACATGGAGCGGAGATGTACTTGTACATTGAGCGGAGAGGTACTTGTACATGGAGCAGAGATGTACTTGTACATGGAGCGGAGAGGTACTTGTACATGGAGCGGAGAGGTACTTGTACATGGAGCGGAGAGGTACTTGTACATGGAGCGGAGAGGTACTTGTACATTGAGCGGAGAGGTACTTGTACATTGAGCGGAGAGGTACTTGTACATGGAGCTAGGGCTGGGTATCGAGTTTCGATACTTACTTGGCACCGAAATGGAAACATCGATACTAAGGGGTATCGAAGCCTCCCTTGTCAATCGATACCAATTTTCGATACCAAAACAAAACAGCGTCATTGAGCCTATAAGCATGCGACATGCTTGCACGCCGCGCTCTAATACGGCTGGTGATTGGCTGTCATGTAGAGGCATGCAGGAAACGTTACGCCCACTTTAGCCGGTGTGTTTGTTGTGACTGTGAGCCAGGCGTGCGGTGCGGATAGTATACAAGAAGTTAGCCACTCAAGCTACTCCTATCCTGGATTACCATATGGCGAAGATGATGAAAAGCAGGAAAAGAAACAGAAACAACACGGACTGGTTTCCACAGACAAGATCAATAATTGAGAGGTGGGTCAGCTCAGCTTACCGCAAGTTAGCGGTTATCAGATCCCTCAGTCTGACAAATCCATGCATCTGGCTGTGAGTTGTAGCATTAGATCGTTTAATTAATTGCCGCCGTAACGTTATGCGCAAGCGGGCATTGTGTATTTTTAGCAACTCGTTAACAAACGCTGATGTCATGATAGTTTGTTGAATGTAAATGCGATTCATTTATATTGATTGGCTAGTCAGTGAAGTTGAGCTGTCTCGTCAGATTTGACAAGAATGACGTTCTGTTGCAGCAGTGAGCACACTGATCTGCAACGCTAGCGTTAATGTTTAATTAATTAGCGTTATGTGCAAGCGGGCAGTTATCGCCCATGTATTTTTAGCAACTCGTTAACAAACGCTGATGTCATGATAGTTTGTTGAATATAAATGCGATTCACTTTGTGGCATATAAGGCTATATTGATAGGCTAGTCAATGCTCAACTAGTCTTCCATGCATGAAGTGGAGCCATCTCATCAGTTTGTACAAGAATAGAGTTCTGTTGCATCAGTGAGCATTAAACCCTGATTTGCAACTCTCTGTTTTGCACTGAAAACTATTCCACTGATTTATTTGTTTTAGCTACATTTCTTTCCTTTGTAGTACTCCAATATTTTTTGTAGGGACGGCAATACGTTTAGAGAACTTAAAGTTATGTTAAATACAGTAGGTTTTATTTTTTTCTGCTGTAAAACTTAAGATGGGGGGAAACTAAAGATTTGTAAAATAATTTCAATGTGTAATGCAGTTTTATTTTTGTTAAAATGGATTTTTCTAAAAATTGGTATCGAAAAAAGTATCGTTCAGGAACCGGTATCGAAATCCAAGTATCGAAACGGTATCGATATCGAAAAATTTTGAACGATACCCAGCCCTACATGGAGCGCAGATGTACTTGTACATTGAGCGGAGAGGTACTGGTACATGGAGCGGAGATGTACTTGTACATTGAGCGGAGAGGTACTTGTACATTGAGCGGAGAGGTACTTGTACATGGAGCGGAGATGTACTTGTACATTGAGCGGAGAGGTACTGGTACATGGAGCGGAGATGTACTTGTACATTGAGCGGAGAGGTACTTGTACATGGAGTGGAGATGTACTTGTACATTGAGCGGAGAGGTACTGGTACATGGAGCGGAGATGTACTTGTACATTGAGCGGAGAGGTACTTGTACATGGAGTGGAGATGTACTTGTACATTGAGCGGAGAGGTACTGGTACATGGAGCGGAGATGTACTTGTACATTGAGCGGAGAGGTACTTGTACATGGAGTGGAGATGTACTTGTACATTGAGCGGAGAGGTACTTGTACATGGAGCGGAGAGGTACTTGTACATTGAGCGGAGAGGTACTTGTACATGGAGCGGAGAGGTACTTGTACATGGAGCGGAGAGGTACTTGTACATGGAGCGGAGAGGTACTTGTACATGGAGCGGAGAGGTACTTGTACATTGAGCGGAGATGTACTTGTACATGGAGCGGAGATGTACTTGTACATGGATCGGAGAGGTACTTGTACATGAGAGCGGAGAGGTACTGTCGACACTTGTACATTGAGCGTAGAGGTACTGTCGACACTTGTACATTGAGCGGAGAGGTACTTGTACATGGAGCGGAGAGGTACTGTCGACACTTGTACATTGAGCGGAGAGGTACTTGTACATTGAGCGGAGAGGTACTTGTACATGGAGCGCAGAGGTACTTGTACATTGAGCGGAGAGGTACTTGTACATGGAGCGGAGAGGTACTTGTACATGAGAGCGGAGAGGTACTTGTACATGGAGCGGAGAGGTACTTGTACATTGAGCGGAGAGGTACTGTCGACACTTGTACATTCAGCGGAGAGGTACTTGTACATGGAGCGGAGAGGTACTGTCGATACTTGACATTGAGCGGAGAGGTACTTGTACATGGAGCGGAGAGGTATTTGTACATTGAGCGGAGAGGTACTTGTACATTGAGCGGAGAGGTACTGTCGACACTTGTACATTCAGCGGAGAGCTACTTGTACATGGAGCGGAGAGGTATTTGTACATTGAGCGGAGAGGTACTTGTACATGGAGCGGAGAGGTACTTGTACATAGAGCGGAGAGGTACTTATACATGGAGCGGAGAGGTATTTGTACATTGAGCGGAGAGGTACTTGTACATGGAGCGGAGAGGTACTTGTACATGAGAGCGGAGAGGTATTTGTACATGGAGCGGAAAGGTACTGTCGACACTTGTACATTGAGCGGAGAGCTACTTGTACATGGAGCGGAGAGGTACTTGTACATGAGAGCGGAGAGGTACTTGTACATGGAGCGGAGAGGTATTTGTACATGGAGCGGAGAGGTACTGTCGACACTTGACATTGAGCGGAGAGGTACTTGTACATGGAGCGGAGAGGTACTTGTACATGAGAGCGGAGAGGTATTTGTACATGGAGCGGAGAGGTACTGTCGACACTTGACATTGAGCGGAGAGGTACTTGTACATGGAGCGGAGAGGTACTTGTACATGGAGCGGAGAGGTACTTGTACATGGACCGGAGAGGTACTTGTACATGGAGCGGAGAGGTACTTGTACATGGAGCGGAGATGTACTTGTACATTGAGCGGAGAGGTACTTGTACATGGAGCAGAGATGTACTTGTACATGGAGCGGAGATGTACTTGTACATTGAGCGGAGAGGTACTTGTACATGGCGCGGAGAGGTACTTGTACATGGAGCGGAGATGTACTTGTACATGGAGCGGAGAGGTACTTGTACATGGAGCGGAGATGTACTTGTACATTGAGCGGAGAGGTACTTGTACATGGAGCAGAGATGTACTTGTACATGGAGCGGAGAGGTACTTGTACATGGAGCGGAGAGGTACTTGTACATGGAGCGGAGAGGTACTTGTACATGGAGCGGAGAGGTACTTGTACATTGAGCGGAGAGGTACTTGTACATGGAGCGGAGAGGTACTTGTACATTGAGCGGAGAGGTACTTGTACATGGAGCGGAGAGGTACTTGTACATGGAGCGGAGATGTACTTGTACATGGAGCGGAGAGGTACTTGTACATGGAGCGGAGAGGTACTTGTACATTGAGCGGAGATGTACTTGTACATGGAGCGGAGATGTACTTGTACATGGATCGGAGAGGTACTTGTACATGAGAGCGGAGAGGTACTGTCGACACTTGTACATTGAGCGTAGAGGTACTGTCGACACTTGTACATTGAGCGGAGAGGTACTTGTACATGGAGCGGAGAGGTACTGTCGACACTTGTACATTGAGCGGAGAGGTACTTGTACATTGAGCGGAGAGGTACTTGTACATGGAGCGCAGAGGTACTTGTACATTGAGCGGAGAGGTACTTGTACATGGAGCGGAGAGGTACTTGTACATGAGAGCGGAGAGGTACTTGTACATGGAGCGGAGAGGTACTTGTACATTGAGCGGAGATGTACTGTCGACACTTGTACATTCAGCGGAGAGGTACTTGTACATGGAGCGGAGAGGTACTGTCGATACTTGACATTGAGCGGAGAGGTACTTGTACATGGAGCGGAGAGGTATTTGTACATTGAGCGGAGAGGTACTTGTACATTGAGCGGAGAGGTACTGTCGACACTTGTACATTCAGCGGAGAGCTACTTGTACATGGAGCGGAGAGGTATTTGTACATTGAGCGGAGAGGTACTTGTACATGGAGCGGAGAGGTACTTGTACATAGAGCGGAGAGGTACTTATACATGGAGCGGAGAGGTATTTGTACATTGAGCGGAGAGGTACTTGTACATGGAGCGGAGAGGTACTTGTACATGAGAGCGGAGAGGTATTTGTACATGGAGCGGAAAGGTACTGTCGACACTTGTACATTGAGCGGAGAGCTACTTGTACATGGAGCGGAGAGGTACTTGTACATGAGAGCGGAGAGGTACTTGTACATGGAGCGGAGAGGTATTTGTACATGGAGCGGAGAGGTACTGTCGACACTTGACATTGAGCGGAGAGGTACTTGTACATGGAGCGGAGAGGTACTTGTACATGAGAGCGGAGAGGTATTTGTACATGGAGCGGAGAGGTACTGTCGACACTTGACATTGAGCGGAGAGGTACTTGTACATGGAGCGGAGAGGTACTTGTACATGGAGCGGAGAGGTACTTGTACATGGACCGGAGAGGTACTTGTACATGGAGCGGAGAGGTACTTGTACATGGAGCGGAGATGTACTTGTACATTGAGCAGAGAGGTACTTGTACATGGAGCAGAGATGTACTTGTACATGGAGCGGAGATGTACTTGTACATTGAGCGGAGAGGTACTTGTACATGGAGCGGAGAGGTACTTGTACATGGAGCGGAGATGTACTTGTACATGGAGCGGAGAGGTACTTGTACATGGAGCGGAGATGTACTTGTACATTGAGCGGAGAGGTACTTGTACATGGAGCAGAGATGTACTTGTACATGGAGCGGAGAGGTACTTGTACATGGAGCGGAGAGGTACTTGTACATGGAGCGGAGAGGTACTTGTACATGGAGCGGAGAGGTACTTGTACATTGAGCGGAGAGGTACTTGTACATTGAGCGGAGAGGTACTTGTACATGGAGCTAGGGCTGGGTATCGAGTTTCGATACTTACTTGGCACCGAAATGGAAACATCGATACTAAGGGGTATCGAAGCCTCCCTTGTCAATCGATACCAATTTTCGATACCAAAACAAAACAGCGTCATTGAGCCTATAAGCATGCGACATGCTTGCACGCCGCGCTCTAATACGGCTGGTGATTGGCTGTCATGTAGAGGCATGCAGGAAACGTTACGCCCACTTTAGCCGGTGTGTTTGTTGTGACTGTGAGCCAGGCGTGCGGTGCGGATAGTATACAAGAAGTTAGCCACTCAAGCTACTCCTATCCTGGATTACCATATGGCGAAGATGATGAAAAGCAGGAAAAGAAACAGAAACAACACGGACTGGTTTCCACAGACAAGATAAATAATTGAGAGGTGGGTCAGCTCAGCTTACCGCAAGTTAGCGGTTATCAGATCCCTCAGTCTGACAAATCCATGCATCTGGCTGTGAGTTGTAGCATTAGATCGTTTAATTAATTGCCGCCGTAACGTTATGCGCAAGCGGGCATTGTGTATTTTTAGCAACTCGTTAACAAACGCTGATGTCATGATAGTTTGTTGAATGTAAATGCGATTCATTTATATTGATTGGCTAGTCAGTGAAGTTGAGCTGTCTCGTCAGATTTGACAAGAATGACGTTCTGTTGCAGCAGTGAGCACACTGATCTGCAACGCTAGCGTTAATGTTTAATTAATTAGCGTTATGTGCAAGCGGGCAGTTATCGCCCATGTATTTTTAGCAACTCGTTAACAAACGCTGATGTCATGATAGTTTGTTGAATATAAATGCGATTCACTTTGTGGCATATAAGGCTATATTGATAGGCTAGTCAATGCTCAACTAGTCTTCCATGCATGAAGTGGAGCCATCTCATCAGTTTGTACAAGAATAGAGTTCTGTTGCATCAGTGAGCATTAAACCCTGATTTGCAACTCTCTGTTTTGCACTGAAAACTATTCCACTGATTTATTTGTTTTAGCTACATTTCTTTCCTTTGTAGTACTCCAATATTTTTTGTAGGGACGGCAATACGTTTAGAGAACTTAAAGTTATGTTAAATACAGTAGGTTTTATTTTTTTCTGCTGTAAAACTTAAGATGGGGGGAAACTAAAGATTTGTAAAATAATTTCAATGTGTAATGCAGTTTTATTTTTGTTAAAATGGATTTTTCTAAAAATTGGTATCGAAAAAAGTATCGTTCAGGAACCGGTATCGAAATCCAAGTATCGAAACGGTATCGATATCGAAAAATTTTGAACGATACCCAGCCCTACATGGAGCGCAGATGTACTTGTACATTGAGCGGAGAGGTACTGGTACATGGAGCGGAGATGTACTTGTACATTGAGCGGAGAGGTACTTGTACATTGAGCGGAGAGGTACTTGTACATGGAGCGGAGATGTACTTGTACATTGAGCGGAGAGGTACTGGTACATGGAGCGGAGATGTACTTGTACATTGAGCGGAGAGGTACTTGTACATGGAGTGGAGATGTACTTGTACATTGAGCGGAGAGGTACTGGTACATGGAGCGGAGATGTACTTGTACATTGAGCGGAGAGGTACTTGTACATGGAGTGGAGATGTACTTGTACATTGAGCGGAGAGGTACTGGTACATGGAGCGGAGATGTACTTGTACATTGAGCGGAGAGGTACTTGTACATGGAGTGGAGATGTACTTGTACATTGAGCGGAGAGGTACTTGTACATGGAGCGGAGAGGTACTTGTACATTGAGCGGAGAGGTACTTGTACATGGAGCGGAGAGGTACTTGTACATGGAGCGGAGAGGTACTTGTACATGGAGCGGAGAGGTACTTGTACATGGAGCGGAGAGGTACTTGTACATTGAGCGGAGATGTACTTGTACATGGAGCGGAGATGTACTTGTACATGGATCGGAGAGGTACTTGTACATGAGAGCGGAGAGGTACTGTCGACACTTGTACATTGAGCGTAGAGGTACTGTCGACACTTGTACATTGAGCGGAGAGGTACTTGTACATGGAGCGGAGAGGTACTGTCGACACTTGTACATTGAGCGGAGAGGTACTTGTACATTGAGCGGAGAGGTACTTGTACATGGAGCGCAGAGGTACTTGTACATTGAGCGGAGAGGTACTTGTACATGGAGCGGAGAGGTACTTGTACATGAGAGCGGAGAGGTACTTGTACATGGAGCGGAGAGGTACTTGTACATTGAGCGGAGAGGTACTGTCGACACTTGTACATTCAGCGGAGAGGTACTTGTACATGGAGCGGAGAGGTACTGTCGATACTTGACATTGAGCGGAGAGGTACTTGTACATGGAGCGGAGAGGTATTTGTACATTGAGCGGAGAGGTACTTGTACATTGAGCGGAGAGGTACTGTCGACACTTGTACATTCAGCGGAGAGCTACTTGTACATGGAGCGGAGAGGTATTTGTACATTGAGCGGAGAGGTACTTGTACATGGAGCGGAGAGGTACTTGTACATAGAGCGGAGAGGTACTTATACATGGAGCGGAGAGGTATTTGTACATTGAGCGGAGAGGTACTTGTACATGGAGCGGAGAGGTACTTGTACATGAGAGCGGAGAGGTATTTGTACATGGAGCGGAAAGGTACTGTCGACACTTGTACATTGAGCGGAGAGCTACTTGTACATGGAGCGGAGAGGTACTTGTACATGAGAGCGGAGAGGTACTTGTACATGGAGCGGAGAGGTATTTGTACATGGAGCGGAGAGGTACTGTCGACACTTGACATTGAGCGGAGAGGTACTTGTACATGGAGCGGAGAGGTACTTGTACATGAGAGCGGAGAGGTATTTGTACATGGAGCGGAGAGGTACTGTCGACACTTGACATTGAGCGGAGAGGTACTTGTACATGGAGCGGAGAGGTACTTGTACATGGAGCGGAGAGGTACTTGTACATGGACCGGAGAGGTACTTGTACATGGAGCGGAGAGGTACTTGTACATGGAGCGGAGATGTACTTGTACATTGAGCGGAGAGGTACTTGTACATGGAGCAGAGATGTACTTGTACATGGAGCGGAGATGTACTTGTACATTGAGCGGAGAGGTACTTGTACATGGCGCGGAGAGGTACTTGTACATGGAGCGGAGATGTACTTGTACATGGAGCGGAGAGGTACTTGTACATGGAGCGGAGATGTACTTGTACATTGAGCGGAGAGGTACTTGTACATGGAGCAGAGATGTACTTGTACATGGAGCGGAGAGGTACTTGTACATGGAGCGGAGAGGTACTTGTACATGGAGCGGAGAGGTACTTGTACATGGAGCGGAGAGGTACTTGTACATTGAGCGGAGAGGTACTTGTACATGGAGCGGAGAGGTACTTGTACATTGAGCGGAGAGGTACTTGTACATGGAGCGGAGAGGTACTTGTACATGGAGCGGAGATGTACTTGTACATGGAGCGGAGAGGTACTTGTACATGGAGCGGAGAGGTACTTGTACATTGAGCGGAGATGTACTTGTACATGGAGCGGAGATGTACTTGTACATGGATCGGAGAGGTACTTGTACATGAGAGCGGAGAGGTACTGTCGACACTTGTACATTGAGCGTAGAGGTACTGTCGACACTTGTACATTGAGCGGAGAGGTACTTGTACATGGAGCGGAGAGGTACTGTCGACACTTGTACATTGAGCGGAGAGGTACTTGTACATTGAGCGGAGAGGTACTTGTACATGGAGCGCAGAGGTACTTGTACATTGAGCGGAGAGGTACTTGTACATGGAGCGGAGAGGTACTTGTACATGAGAGCGGAGAGGTACTTGTACATGGAGCGGAGAGGTACTTGTACATTGAGCGGAGATGTACTGTCGACACTTGTACATTCAGCGGAGAGGTACTTGTACATGGAGCGGAGAGGTACTGTCGATACTTGACATTGAGCGGAGAGGTACTTGTACATGGAGCGGAGAGGTATTTGTACATTGAGCGGAGAGGTACTTGTACATTGAGCGGAGAGGTACTGTCGACACTTGTACATTCAGCGGAGAGCTACTTGTACATGGAGCGGAGAGGTATTTGTACATTGAGCGGAGAGGTACTTGTACATGGAGCGGAGAGGTACTTGTACATAGAGCGGAGAGGTACTTATACATGGAGCGGAGAGGTATTTGTACATTGAGCGGAGAGGTACTTGTACATGGAGCGGAGAGGTACTTGTACATGAGAGCGGAGAGGTATTTGTACATGGAGCGGAAAGGTACTGTCGACACTTGTACATTGAGCGGAGAGCTACTTGTACATGGAGCGGAGAGGTACTTGTACATGAGAGCGGAGAGGTACTTGTACATGGAGCGGAGAGGTATTTGTACATGGAGCGGAGAGGTACTGTCGACACTTGACATTGAGCGGAGAGGTACTTGTACATGGAGCGGAGAGGTACTTGTACATGAGAGCGGAGAGGTATTTGTACATGGAGCGGAGAGGTACTGTCGACACTTGACATTGAGCGGAGAGGTACTTGTACATGGAGCGGAGAGGTACTTGTACATGGAGCGGAGAGGTACTTGTACATGGACCGGAGAGGTACTTGTACATGGAGCGGAGAGGTACTTGTACATGGAGCGGAGATGTACTTGTACATTGAGCAGAGAGGTACTTGTACATGGAGCAGAGATGTACTTGTACATGGAGCGGAGATGTACTTGTACATTGAGCGGAGAGGTACTTGTACATGGAGCGGAGAGGTACTTGTACATGGAGCGGAGATGTACTTGTACATGGAGCGGAGAGGTACTTGTACATGGAGCGGAGATGTACTTGTACATTGAGCGGAGAGGTACTTGTACATGGAGCAGAGATGTACTTGTACATGGAGCGGAGAGGTACTTGTACATGGAGCGGAGAGGTACTTGTACATGGAGCGGAGAGGTACTTGTACATGGAGCGGAGAGGTACTTGTACATTGAGCGGAGAGGTACTTGTACATTGAGCGGAGAGGTACTTGTACATGGAGCTAGGGCTGGGTATCGAGTTTCGATACTTACTTGGCACCGAAATGGAAACATCGATACTAAGGGGTATCGAAGCCTCCCTTGTCAATCGATACCAATTTTCGATACCAAAACAAAACAGCGTCATTGAGCCTATAAGCATGCGACATGCTTGCACGCCGCGCTCTAATACGGCTGGTGATTGGCTGTCATGTAGAGGCATGCAGGAAACGTTACGCCCACTTTAGCCGGTGTGTTTGTTGTGACTGTGAGCCAGGCGTGCGGTGCGGATAGTATACAAGAAGTTAGCCACTCAAGCTACTCCTATCCTGGATTACCATATGGCGAAGATGATGAAAAGCAGGAAAAGAAACAGAAACAACACGGACTGGTTTCCACAGACAAGATCAATAATTGAGAGGTGGGTCAGCTCAGCTTACCGCAAGTTAGCGGTTATCAGATCCCTCAGTCTGACAAATCCATGCATCTGGCTGTGAGTTGTAGCATTAGATCGTTTAATTAATTGCCGCCGTAACGTTATGCGCAAGCGGGCATTGTGTATTTTTAGCAACTCGTTAACAAACGCTGATGTCATGATAGTTTGTTGAATGTAAATGCGATTCATTTATATTGATTGGCTAGTCAGTGAAGTTGAGCTGTCTCGTCAGATTTGACAAGAATGACGTTCTGTTGCAGCAGTGAGCACACTGATCTGCAACGCTAGCGTTAATGTTTAATTAATTAGCGTTATGTGCAAGCGGGCAGTTATCGCCCATGTATTTTTAGCAACTCGTTAACAAACGCTGATGTCATGATAGTTTGTTGAATATAAATGCGATTCACTTTGTGGCATATAAGGCTATATTGATAGGCTAGTCAATGCTCAACTAGTCTTCCATGCATGAAGTGGAGCCATCTCATCAGTTTGTACAAGAATAGAGTTCTGTTGCATCAGTGAGCATTAAACCCTGATTTGCAACTCTCTGTTTTGCACTGAAAACTATTCCACTGATTTATTTGTTTTAGCTACATTTCTTTCCTTTGTAGTACTCCAATATTTTTTGTAGGGACGGCAATACGTTTAGAGAACTTAAAGTTATGTTAAATACAGTAGGTTTTATTTTTTTCTGCTGTAAAACTTAAGATGGGGGGAAACTAAAGATTTGTAAAATAATTTCAATGTGTAATGCAGTTTTATTTTTGTTAAAATGGATTTTTCTAAAAATTGGTATCGAAAAAAGTATCGTTCAGGAACCGGTATCGAAATCCAAGTATCGAAACGGTATCGATATCGAAAAATTTTGAACGATACCCAGCCCTACATGGAGCGCAGATGTACTTGTACATTGAGCGGAGAGGTACTGGTACATGGAGCGGAGATGTACTTGTACATTGAGCGGAGAGGTACTTGTACATTGAGCGGAGAGGTACTTGTACATGGAGCGGAGATGTACTTGTACATTGAGCGGAGAGGTACTGGTACATGGAGCGGAGATGTACTTGTACATTGAGCGGAGAGGTACTTGTACATGGAGTGGAGATGTACTTGTACATTGAGCGGAGAGGTACTGGTACATGGAGCGGAGATGTACTTGTACATTGAGCGGAGAGGTACTTGTACATGGAGTGGAGATGTACTTGTACATTGAGCGGAGAGGTACTGGTACATGGAGCGGAGATGTACTTGTACATTGAGCGGAGAGGTACTTGTACATGGAGTGGAGATGTACTTGTACATTGAGCGGAGAGGTACTTGTACATGGAGCGGAGAGGTACTTGTACATTGAGCGGAGAGGTACTTGTACATGGAGCGGAGAGGTACTTGTACATGGAGCGGAGAGGTACTTGTACATGGAGCGGAGAGGTACTTGTACATGGAGCGGAGAGGTACTTGTACATTGAGCGGAGATGTACTTGTACATGGAGCGGAGATGTACTTGTACATGGATCGGAGAGGTACTTGTACATGAGAGCGGAGAGGTACTGTCGACACTTGTACATTGAGCGTAGAGGTACTGTCGACACTTGTACATTGAGCGGAGAGGTACTTGTACATGGAGCGGAGAGGTACTGTCGACACTTGTACATTGAGCGGAGAGGTACTTGTACATTGAGCGGAGAGGTACTTGTACATGGAGCGCAGAGGTACTTGTACATTGAGCGGAGAGGTACTTGTACATGGAGCGGAGAGGTACTTGTACATGAGAGCGGAGAGGTACTTGTACATGGAGCGGAGAGGTACTTGTACATTGAGCGGAGAGGTACTGTCGACACTTGTACATTCAGCGGAGAGGTACTTGTACATGGAGCGGAGAGGTACTGTCGATACTTGACATTGAGCGGAGAGGTACTTGTACATGGAGCGGAGAGGTATTTGTACATTGAGCGGAGAGGTACTTGTACATTGAGCGGAGAGGTACTGTCGACACTTGTACATTCAGCGGAGAGCTACTTGTACATGGAGCGGAGAGGTATTTGTACATTGAGCGGAGAGGTACTTGTACATGGAGCGGAGAGGTACTTGTACATAGAGCGGAGAGGTACTTATACATGGAGCGGAGAGGTATTTGTACATTGAGCGGAGAGGTACTTGTACATGGAGCGGAGAGGTACTTGTACATGAGAGCGGAGAGGTATTTGTACATGGAGCGGAAAGGTACTGTCGACACTTGTACATTGAGCGGAGAGCTACTTGTACATGGAGCGGAGAGGTACTTGTACATGAGAGCGGAGAGGTACTTGTACATGGAGCGGAGAGGTATTTGTACATGGAGCGGAGAGGTACTGTCGACACTTGACATTGAGCGGAGAGGTACTTGTACATGGAGCGGAGAGGTACTTGTACATGAGAGCGGAGAGGTATTTGTACATGGAGCGGAGAGGTACTGTCGACACTTGACATTGAGCGGAGAGGTACTTGTACATGGAGCGGAGAGGTACTTGTACATGGAGCGGAGAGGTACTTGTACATGGACCGGAGAGGTACTTGTACATGGAGCGGAGAGGTACTTGTACATGGAGCGGAGATGTACTTGTACATTGAGCGGAGAGGTACTTGTACATGGAGCAGAGATGTACTTGTACATGGAGCGGAGATGTACTTGTACATTGAGCGGAGAGGTACTTGTACATGGCGCGGAGAGGTACTTGTACATGGAGCGGAGATGTACTTGTACATGGAGCGGAGAGGTACTTGTACATGGAGCGGAGATGTACTTGTACATTGAGCGGAGAGGTACTTGTACATGGAGCAGAGATGTACTTGTACATGGAGCGGAGAGGTACTTGTACATGGAGCGGAGAGGTACTTGTACATGGAGCGGAGAGGTACTTGTACATGGAGCGGAGAGGTACTTGTACATTGAGCGGAGAGGTACTTGTACATGGAGCGGAGAGGTACTTGTACATTGAGCGGAGAGGTACTTGTACATGGAGCGGAGAGGTACTTGTACATGGAGCGGAGATGTACTTGTACATGGAGCGGAGAGGTACTTGTACATGGAGCGGAGAGGTACTTGTACATTGAGCGGAGATGTACTTGTACATGGAGCGGAGATGTACTTGTACATGGATCGGAGAGGTACTTGTACATGAGAGCGGAGAGGTACTGTCGACACTTGTACATTGAGCGTAGAGGTACTGTCGACACTTGTACATTGAGCGGAGAGGTACTTGTACATGGAGCGGAGAGGTACTGTCGACACTTGTACATTGAGCGGAGAGGTACTTGTACATTGAGCGGAGAGGTACTTGTACATGGAGCGCAGAGGTACTTGTACATTGAGCGGAGAGGTACTTGTACATGGAGCGGAGAGGTACTTGTACATGAGAGCGGAGAGGTACTTGTACATGGAGCGGAGAGGTACTTGTACATTGAGCGGAGATGTACTGTCGACACTTGTACATTCAGCGGAGAGGTACTTGTACATGGAGCGGAGAGGTACTGTCGATACTTGACATTGAGCGGAGAGGTACTTGTACATGGAGCGGAGAGGTATTTGTACATTGAGCGGAGAGGTACTTGTACATTGAGCGGAGAGGTACTGTCGACACTTGTACATTCAGCGGAGAGCTACTTGTACATGGAGCGGAGAGGTATTTGTACATTGAGCGGAGAGGTACTTGTACATGGAGCGGAGAGGTACTTGTACATAGAGCGGAGAGGTACTTATACATGGAGCGGAGAGGTATTTGTACATTGAGCGGAGAGGTACTTGTACATGGAGCGGAGAGGTACTTGTACATGAGAGCGGAGAGGTATTTGTACATGGAGCGGAAAGGTACTGTCGACACTTGTACATTGAGCGGAGAGCTACTTGTACATGGAGCGGAGAGGTACTTGTACATGAGAGCGGAGAGGTACTTGTACATGGAGCGGAGAGGTATTTGTACATGGAGCGGAGAGGTACTGTCGACACTTGACATTGAGCGGAGAGGTACTTGTACATGGAGCGGAGAGGTACTTGTACATGAGAGCGGAGAGGTATTTGTACATGGAGCGGAGAGGTACTGTCGACACTTGACATTGAGCGGAGAGGTACTTGTACATGGAGCGGAGAGGTACTTGTACATGGAGCGGAGAGGTACTTGTACATGGACCGGAGAGGTACTTGTACATGGAGCGGAGAGGTACTTGTACATGGAGCGGAGATGTACTTGTACATTGAGCAGAGAGGTACTTGTACATGGAGCAGAGATGTACTTGTACATGGAGCGGAGATGTACTTGTACATTGAGCGGAGAGGTACTTGTACATGGAGCGGAGAGGTACTTGTACATGGAGCGGAGATGTACTTGTACATGGAGCGGAGAGGTACTTGTACATGGAGCGGAGATGTACTTGTACATTGAGCGGAGAGGTACTTGTACATGGAGCAGAGATGTACTTGTACATGGAGCGGAGAGGTACTTGTACATGGAGCGGAGAGGTACTTGTACATGGAGCGGAGAGGTACTTGTACATGGAGCGGAGAGGTACTTGTACATTGAGCGGAGAGGTACTTGTACATTGAGCGGAGAGGTACTTGTACATGGAGCTAGGGCTGGGTATCGAGTTTCGATACTTACTTGGCACCGAAATGGAAACATCGATACTAAGGGGTATCGAAGCCTCCCTTGTCAATCGATACCAATTTTTGATACCAAAACAAAACAGCGTCATTGAGCCTATAAGCATGCGACATGCTTGCACGCCGCGCTCTAATACGGCTGGTGATTGGCTGTCATGTAGAGGCATGCAGGAAACGTTACGCCCACTTTAGCCGGTGTGTTTGTTGTGACTGTGAGCCAGGCGTGCGGTGCGGATAGTATACAAGAAGTTAGCCACTCAAGCTACTCCTATCCTGGATTACCATATGGCGAAGATGATGAAAAGCAGGAAAAGAAACAGAAACAACACGGACTGGTTTCCACAGACAAGATAAATAATTGAGAGGTGGGTCAGCTCAGCTTACCGCAAGTTAGCGGTTATCAGATCCCTCAGTCTGACAAATCCATGCATCTGGCTGTGAGTTGTAGCATTAGATCGTTTAATTAATTGCCGCCGTAACGTTATGCGCAAGCGGGCATTGTGTATTTTTAGCAACTCGTTAACAAACGCTGATGTCATGATAGTTTGTTGAATGTAAATGCGATTCATTTATATTGATTGGCTAGTCAGTGAAGTTGAGCTGTCTCGTCAGATTTGACAAGAATGACGTTCTGTTGCAGCAGTGAGCACACTGATCTGCAACGCTAGCGTTAATGTTTAATTAATTAGCGTTATGTGCAAGCGGGCAGTTATCGCCCATGTATTTTTAGCAACTCGTTAACAAACGCTGATGTCATGATAGTTTGTTGAATATAAATGCGATTCACTTTGTGGCATATAAGGCTATATTGATAGGCTAGTCAATGCTCAACTAGTCTTCCATGCATGAAGTGGAGCCATCTCATCAGTTTGTACAAGAATAGAGTTCTGTTGCATCAGTGAGCATTAAACCCTGATTTGCAACTCTCTGTTTTGCACTGAAAACTATTCCACTGATTTATTTGTTTTAGCTACATTTCTTTCCTTTGTAGTACTCCAATATTTTTTGTAGGGACGGCAATACGTTTAGAGAACTTAAAGTTATGTTAAATACAGTAGGTTTTATTTTTTTCTGCTGTAAAACTTAAGATGGGGGGAAACTAAAGATTTGTAAAATAATTTCAATGTGTAATGCAGTTTTATTTTTGTTAAAATGGATTTTTCTAAAAATTGGTATCGAAAAAAGTATCGTTCAGGAACCGGTATCGAAATCCAAGTATCGAAACGGTATCGATATCGAAAAATTTTGAACGATACCCAGCCCTACATGGAGCGCAGATGTACTTGTACATTGAGCGGAGAGGTACTGGTACATGGAGCGGAGATGTACTTGTACATTGAGCGGAGAGGTACTTGTACATTGAGCGGAGAGGTACTTGTACATGGAGCGGAGATGTACTTGTACATTGAGCGGAGAGGTACTGGTACATGGAGCGGAGATGTACTTGTACATTGAGCGGAGAGGTACTTGTACATGGAGTGGAGATGTACTTGTACATTGAGCGGAGAGGTACTGGTACATGGAGCGGAGATGTACTTGTACATTGAGCGGAGAGGTACTTGTACATGGAGTGGAGATGTACTTGTACATTGAGCGGAGAGGTACTGGTACATGGAGCGGAGATGTACTTGTACATTGAGCGGAGAGGTACTTGTACATGGAGTGGAGATGTACTTGTACATGGAGCGGAGATGTACTTGTACATTGAGCGGAGAGGTACTTGTACATGGAGCGGAGAGGTACTTGTACATGGAGCGGAGAGGTACTTGTACATGGAGCGGAGAGGTACTTGTACATGGAGCGGAGAGGTACTTGTACATGGAGCGGAGAGGTACTTGTACATTGAGCGGAGATGTACTTGTACATGGAGCGGAGATGTACTTGTACATGGATCGGAGAGGTACTTGTACATGAGAGCGGAGAGGTACTGTCGACACTTGTACATTGAGCGTAGAGGTACTGTCGACACTTGTACATTGAGCGGAGAGGTACTTGTACATGGAGCGGAGAGGTACTGTCGACACTTGTACATTGAGCGGAGAGGTACTTGTACATTGAGCGGAGAGGTACTTGTACATGGAGCGCAGAGGTACTTGTACATTGAGCGGAGAGGTACTTGTACATGGAGCGGAGAGGTACTTGTACATGAGAGCGGAGAGGTACTTGTACATGGAGCGGAGAGGTACTTGTACATTGAGCGGAGAGGTACTGTCGACACTTGTACATTCAGCGGAGAGGTACTTGTACATGGAGCGGAGAGGTACTGTCGATACTTGACATTGAGCGGAGAGGTACTTGTACATGGAGCGGAGAGGTATTTGTACATTGAGCGGAGAGGTACTTGTACATTGAGCGGAGAGGTACTGTCGACACTTGTACATTCAGCGGAGAGCTACTTGTACATGGAGCGGAGAGGTATTTGTACATTGAGCGGAGAGGTACTTGTACATGGAGCGGAGAGGTACTTGTACATAGAGCGGAGAGGTACTTATACATGGAGCGGAGAGGTATTTGTACATTGAGCGGAGAGGTACTTGTACATGGAGCGGAGAGGTACTTGTACATGAGAGCGGAGAGGTATTTGTACATGGAGCGGAAAGGTACTGTCGACACTTGTACATTGAGCGGAGAGCTACTTGTACATGGAGCGGAGAGGTACTTGTACATGAGAGCGGAGAGGTACTTGTACATGGAGCGGAGAGGTATTTGTACATGGAGCGGAGAGGTACTGTCGACACTTGACATTGAGCGGAGAGGTACTTGTACATGGAGCGGAGAGGTACTTGTACATGAGAGCGGAGAGGTATTTGTACATGGAGCGGAGAGGTACTGTCGACACTTGACATTGAGCGGAGAGGTACTTGTACATGGAGCGGAGAGGTACTTGTACATGGAGCGGAGAGGTACTTGTACATGGACCGGAGAGGTACTTGTACATGGAGCGGAGAGGTACTTGTACATGGAGCGGAGATGTACTTGTACATTGAGCGGAGAGGTACTTGTACATGGAGCAGAGATGTACTTGTACATGGAGCGGAGATGTACTTGTACATTGAGCGGAGAGGTACTTGTACATGGCGCGGAGAGGTACTTGTACATGGAGCGGAGATGTACTTGTACATGGAGCGGAGAGGTACTTGTACATGGAGCGGAGATGTACTTGTACATTGAGCGGAGAGGTACTTGTACATGGAGCAGAGATGTACTTGTACATGGAGCGGAGAGGTACTTGTACATGGAGCGGAGAGGTACTTGTACATGGAGCGGAGAGGTACTTGTACATGGAGCGGAGAGGTACTTGTACATTGAGCGGAGAGGTACTTGTACATGGAGCGGAGAGGTACTTGTACATTGAGCGGAGAGGTACTTGTACATGGAGCGGAGAGGTACTTGTACATGGAGCGGAGAGGTACTTGTACATGGAGCGGAGAGGTACTTGTACATGGAGCGGAGAGGTACTTGTACATTGAGCGGAGATGTACTTGTACATGGAGCGGAGATGTACTTGTACATGGATCGGAGAGGTACTTGTACATGAGAGCGGAGAGGTACTGTCGACACTTGTACATTGAGCGTAGAGGTACTGTCGACACTTGTACATTGAGCGGAGAGGTACTTGTACATGGAGCGGAGAGGTACTGTCGACACTTGTACATTGAGCGGAGAGGTACTTGTACATTGAGCGGAGAGGTACTTGTACATGGAGCGCAGAGGTACTTGTACATTGAGCGGAGAGGTACTTGTACATGGAGCGGAGAGGTACTTGTACATGAGAGCGGAGAGGTACTTGTACATGGAGCGGAGAGGTACTTGTACATTGAGCGGAGAGGTACTGTCGACACTTGTACATTCAGCGGAGAGGTACTTGTACATGGAGCGGAGAGGTACTGTCGATACTTGACATTGAGCGGAGAGGTACTTGTACATGGAGCGGAGAGGTATTTGTACATTGAGCGGAGAGGTACTTGTACATTGAGCGGAGAGGTACTGTCGACACTTGTACATTCAGCGGAGAGCTACTTGTACATGGAGCGGAGAGGTATTTGTACATTGAGCGGAGAGGTACTTGTACATGGAGCGGAGAGGTACTTGTACATAGAGCGGAGAGGTACTTATACATTGAGCGGAGAGCTACTTGTACATGGAGCGGAGAGGTACTTGTACATGAGAGCGGAGAGGTACTTGTACATGGAGCGGAGAGGTATTTGTACATGGAGCGGAGAGGTACTGTCGACACTTGACATTGAGCGGAGAGGTACTTGTACATGGAGCGGAGAGGTACTTGTACATGAGAGCGGAGAGGTATTTGTACATGGAGCGGAGAGGTACTGTCGACACTTGACATTGAGCGGAGAGGTACTTGTACATGGAGCGGAGAGGTACTTGTACATGGAGCGGAGAGGTACTTGTACATGGAGCGGAGAGGTACTTGTACATTGAGCGGAGAGGTACTTGTACATGGAGCGGAGAGGTACTTGTACATTGAGCGGAGAGGTACTTGTACATGGAGCGGAGAGGTACTTGTACATGGAGCGGAGATGTACTTGTACATGGAGCGGAGAGGTACTTGTACATGGAGCGGAGAGGTACTTGTACATTGAGCGGAGATGTACTTGTACATGGAGCGGAGATGTACTTGTACATGGATCGGAGAGGTACTTGTACATGAGAGCGGAGAGGTACTGTCGACACTTGTACATTGAGCGTAGAGGTACTGTCGACACTTGTACATTGAGCGGAGAGGTACTTGTACATGGAGCGGAGAGGTACTGTCGACACTTGTACATTGAGCGGAGAGGTACTTGTACATTGAGCGGAGAGGTACTTGTACATGGAGCGCAGAGGTACTTGTACATTGAGCGGAGAGGTACTTGTACATGGAGCGGAGAGGTACTTGTACATGAGAGCGGAGAGGTACTTGTACATGGAGCGGAGAGGTACTTGTACATTGAGCGGAGATGTACTGTCGACACTTGTACATTCAGCGGAGAGGTACTTGTACATGGAGCGGAGAGGTACTGTCGATACTTGACATTGAGCGGAGAGGTACTTGTACATGGAGCGGAGAGGTATTTGTACATTGAGCGGAGAGGTACTTGTACATTGAGCGGAGAGGTACTGTCGACACTTGTACATTCAGCGGAGAGCTACTTGTACATGGAGCGGAGAGGTATTTGTACATTGAGCGGAGAGGTACTTGTACATGGAGCGGAGAGGTACTGTCGACACTTGTACATTCAGCGGAGAGCTACTTGTACATGGAGCGGAGAGGTATTTGTACATTGAGCGGAGAGGTACTTGTACATGGAGCGGAGAGGTACTTGTACATAGAGCGGAGAGGTACTTATACATTGAGCGGAGAGCTACTTGTACATGGAGCGGAGAGGTACTTGTACATGAGAGCGGAGAGGTACTTGTACATGGAGCGGAGAGGTATTTGTACATGGAGCGGAGAGGTACTGTCGACACTTGACATTGAGCGGAGAGGTACTTGTACATGGAGCGGAGAGGTACTTGTACATGAGAGCGGAGAGGTATTTGTACATGGAGCGGAGAGGTACTGTCGACACTTGACATTGAGCGGAGAGGTACTTGTACATGGAGCGGAGAGGTACTTGTACATGGAGCGGAGAGGTACTTGTACATGGAGCGGAGAGGTACTTGTACATTGAGCGGAGAGGTACTTGTACATGGAGCGGAGAGGTACTTGTACATTGAGCGGAGAGGTACTTGTACATGGAGCGGAGAGGTACTTGTACATGGAGCGGAGATGTACTTGTACATGGAGCGGAGAGGTACTTGTACATGGAGCGGAGAGGTACTTGTACATTGAGCGGAGATGTACTTGTACATGGAGCGGAGATGTACTTGTACATGGATCGGAGAGGTACTTGTACATGAGAGCGGAGAGGTACTGTCGACACTTGTACATTGAGCGTAGAGGTACTGTCGACACTTGTACATTGAGCGGAGAGGTACTTGTACATGGAGCGGAGAGGTACTGTCGACACTTGTACATTGAGCGGAGAGGTACTTGTACATTGAGCGGAGAGGTACTTGTACATGGAGCGCAGAGGTACTTGTACATTGAGCGGAGAGGTACTTGTACATGGAGCGGAGAGGTACTTGTACATGAGAGCGGAGAGGTACTTGTACATGGAGCGGAGAGGTACTTGTACATTGAGCGGAGATGTACTGTCGACACTTGTACATTCAGCGGAGAGGTACTTGTACATGGAGCGGAGAGGTACTGTCGATACTTGACATTGAGCGGAGAGGTACTTGTACATGGAGCGGAGAGGTATTTGTACATTGAGCGGAGAGGTACTTGTACATTGAGCGGAGAGGTACTGTCGACACTTGTACATTCAGCGGAGAGCTACTTGTACATGGAGCGGAGAGGTATTTGTACATTGAGCGGAGAGGTACTTGTACATGGAGCGGAGAGGTACTTGTACATAGAGCGGAGAGGTACTTATACATGGAGCGGAGAGGTATTTGTACATTGAGCGGAGAGGTACTTGTACATGGAGCGGAGAGGTACTTGTACATGAGAGCGGAGAGGTATTTGTACATGGAGCGGAAAGGTACTGTCGACACTTGTACATTGAGCGGAGAGCTACTTGTACATGGAGCGGAGAGGTACTTGTACATGAGAGCGGAGAGGTACTTGTACATGGAGCGGAGAGGTATTTGTACATGGAGCGGAGAGGTACTGTCGACACTTGACATTGAGCGGAGAGGTACTTGTACATGGAGCGGAGAGGTACTTGTACATGAGAGCGGAGAGGTATTTGTACATGGAGCGGAGAGGTACTGTCGACACTTGACATTGAGCGGAGAGGTACTTGTACATGGAGCGGAGAGGTACTTGTACATGGAGCGGAGAGGTACTTGTACATGGACCGGAGAGGTACTTGTACATGGAGCGGAGAGGTACTTGTACATGGAGCGGAGATGTACTTGTACATTGAGCAGAGAGGTACTTGTACATGGAGCAGAGATGTACTTGTACATGGAGCGGAGATGTACTTGTACATTGAGCGGAGAGGTACTTGTACATGGAGCGGAGAGGTACTTGTACATGGAGCGGAGATGTACTTGTACATGGAGCGGAGAGGTACTTGTACATGGAGCGGAGATGTACTTGTACATTGAGCGGAGAGGTACTTGTACATGGAGCAGAGATGTACTTGTACATGGAGCGGAGAGGTACTTGTACATGGAGCGGAGAGGTACTTGTACATGGAGCGGAGAGGTACTTGTACATGGAGCGGAGAGGTACTTGTACATTGAGCGGAGAGGTACTTGTACATTGAGCGGAGAGGTACTTGTACATGGAGCTAGGGCTGGGTATCGAGTTTCGATACTTACTTGGCACCGAAATGGAAACATCGATACTAAGGGGTATCGAAGCCTCCCTTGTCAATCGATACCAATTTTCGATACCAAAACAAAACAGCGTCATTGAGCCTATAAGCATGCGACATGCTTGCACGCCGCGCTCTAATACGGCTGGTGATTGGCTGTCATGTAGAGGCATGCAGGAAACGTTACGCCCACTTTAGCCGGTGTGTTTGTTGTGACTGTGAGCCAGGCGTGCGGTGCGGATAGTATACAAGAAGTTAGCCACTCAAGCTACTCCTATCCTGGATTACCATATGGCGAAGATGATGAAAAGCAGGAAAAGAAACAGAAACAACACGGACTGGTTTCCACAGACAAGATAAATAATTGAGAGGTGGGTCAGCTCAGCTTACCGCAAGTTAGCGGTTATCAGATCCCTCAGTCTGACAAATCCATGCATCTGGCTGTGAGTTGTAGCATTAGATCGTTTAATTAATTGCCGCCGTAACGTTATGCGCAAGCGGGCATTGTGTATTTTTAGCAACTCGTTAACAAACGCTGATGTCATGATAGTTTGTTGAATGTAAATGCGATTCATTTATATTGATTGGCTAGTCAGTGAAGTTGAGCTGTCTCGTCAGATTTGACAAGAATGACGTTCTGTTGCAGCAGTGAGCACACTGATCTGCAACGCTAGCGTTAATGTTTAATTAATTAGCGTTATGTGCAAGCGGGCAGTTATCGCCCATGTATTTTTAGCAACTCGTTAACAAACGCTGATGTCATGATAGTTTGTTGAATATAAATGCGATTCACTTTGTGGCATATAAGGCTATATTGATAGGCTAGTCAATGCTCAACTAGTCTTCCATGCATGAAGTGGAGCCATCTCATCAGTTTGTACAAGAATAGAGTTCTGTTGCATCAGTGAGCATTAAACCCTGATTTGCAACTCTCTGTTTTGCACTGAAAACTATTCCACTGATTTATTTGTTTTAGCTACATTTCTTTCCTTTGTAGTACTCCAATATTTTTTGTAGGGACGGCAATACGTTTAGAGAACTTAAAGTTATGTTAAATACAGTAGGTTTTATTTTTTTCTGCTGTAAAACTTAAGATGGGGGGAAACTAAAGATTTGTAAAATAATTTCAATGTGTAATGCAGTTTTATTTTTGTTAAAATGGATTTTTCTAAAAATTGGTATCGAAAAAAGTATCGTTCAGGAACCGGTATCGAAATCCAAGTATCGAAACGGTATCGATATCGAAAAATTTTGAACGATACCCAGCCCTACATGGAGCGCAGATGTACTTGTACATTGAGCGGAGAGGTACTGGTACATGGAGCGGAGATGTACTTGTACATTGAGCGGAGAGGTACTTGTACATTGAGCGGAGAGGTACTTGTACATGGAGCGGAGATGTACTTGTACATTGAGCGGAGAGGTACTGGTACATGGAGCGGAGATGTACTTGTACATTGAGCGGAGAGGTACTTGTACATGGAGTGGAGATGTACTTGTACATTGAGCGGAGAGGTACTGGTACATGGAGCGGAGATGTACTTGTACATTGAGCGGAGAGGTACTTGTACATGGAGTGGAGATGTACTTGTACATTGAGCGGAGAGGTACTGGTACATGGAGCGGAGATGTACTTGTACATTGAGCGGAGAGGTACTTGTACATGGAGTGGAGATGTACTTGTACATGGAGCGGAGATGTACTTGTACATTGAGCGGAGAGGTACTTGTACATGGAGCGGAGAGGTACTTGTACATGGAGCGGAGAGGTACTTGTACATGGAGCGGAGAGGTACTTGTACATGGAGCGGAGAGGTACTTGTACATGGAGCGGAGAGGTACTTGTACATTGAGCGGAGATGTACTTGTACATGGAGCGGAGATGTACTTGTACATGGATCGGAGAGGTACTTGTACATGAGAGCGGAGAGGTACTGTCGACACTTGTACATTGAGCGTAGAGGTACTGTCGACACTTGTACATTGAGCGGAGAGGTACTTGTACATGGAGCGGAGAGGTACTGTCGACACTTGTACATTGAGCGGAGAGGTACTTGTACATTGAGCGGAGAGGTACTTGTACATGGAGCGCAGAGGTACTTGTACATTGAGCGGAGAGGTACTTGTACATGGAGCGGAGAGGTACTTGTACATGAGAGCGGAGAGGTACTTGTACATGGAGCGGAGAGGTACTTGTACATTGAGCGGAGAGGTACTGTCGACACTTGTACATTCAGCGGAGAGGTACTTGTACATGGAGCGGAGAGGTACTGTCGATACTTGACATTGAGCGGAGAGGTACTTGTACATGGAGCGGAGAGGTATTTGTACATTGAGCGGAGAGGTACTTGTACATTGAGCGGAGAGGTACTGTCGACACTTGTACATTCAGCGGAGAGCTACTTGTACATGGAGCGGAGAGGTATTTGTACATTGAGCGGAGAGGTACTTGTACATGGAGCGGAGAGGTACTTGTACATAGAGCGGAGAGGTACTTATACATGGAGCGGAGAGGTATTTGTACATTGAGCGGAGAGGTACTTGTACATGGAGCGGAGAGGTACTTGTACATGAGAGCGGAGAGGTATTTGTACATGGAGCGGAAAGGTACTGTCGACACTTGTACATTGAGCGGAGAGCTACTTGTACATGGAGCGGAGAGGTACTTGTACATGAGAGCGGAGAGGTACTTGTACATGGAGCGGAGAGGTATTTGTACATGGAGCGGAGAGGTACTGTCGACACTTGACATTGAGCGGAGAGGTACTTGTACATGGAGCGGAGAGGTACTTGTACATGAGAGCGGAGAGGTATTTGTACATGGAGCGGAGAGGTACTGTCGACACTTGACATTGAGCGGAGAGGTACTTGTACATGGAGCGGAGAGGTACTTGTACATGGAGCGGAGAGGTACTTGTACATGGACCGGAGAGGTACTTGTACATGGAGCGGAGAGGTACTTGTACATGGAGCGGAGATGTACTTGTACATTGAGCGGAGAGGTACTTGTACATGGAGCAGAGATGTACTTGTACATGGAGCGGAGATGTACTTGTACATTGAGCGGAGAGGTACTTGTACATGGCGCGGAGAGGTACTTGTACATGGAGCGGAGATGTACTTGTACATGGAGCGGAGAGGTACTTGTACATGGAGCGGAGATGTACTTGTACATTGAGCGGAGAGGTACTTGTACATGGAGCAGAGATGTACTTGTACATGGAGCGGAGAGGTACTTGTACATGGAGCGGAGAGGTACTTGTACATGGAGCGGAGAGGTACTTGTACATGGAGCGGAGAGGTACTTGTACATTGAGCGGAGAGGTACTTGTACATGGAGCGGAGAGGTACTTGTACATTGAGCGGAGAGGTACTTGTACATGGAGCGGAGAGGTACTTGTACATGGAGCGGAGAGGTACTTGTACATGGAGCGGAGAGGTACTTGTACATGGAGCGGAGAGGTACTTGTACATTGAGCGGAGATGTACTTGTACATGGAGCGGAGATGTACTTGTACATGGATCGGAGAGGTACTTGTACATGAGAGCGGAGAGGTACTGTCGACACTTGTACATTGAGCGTAGAGGTACTGTCGACACTTGTACATTGAGCGGAGAGGTACTTGTACATGGAGCGGAGAGGTACTGTCGACACTTGTACATTGAGCGGAGAGGTACTTGTACATTGAGCGGAGAGGTACTTGTACATGGAGCGCAGAGGTACTTGTACATTGAGCGGAGAGGTACTTGTACATGGAGCGGAGAGGTACTTGTACATGAGAGCGGAGAGGTACTTGTACATGGAGCGGAGAGGTACTTGTACATTGAGCGGAGAGGTACTGTCGACACTTGTACATTCAGCGGAGAGGTACTTGTACATGGAGCGGAGAGGTACTGTCGATACTTGACATTGAGCGGAGAGGTACTTGTACATGGAGCGGAGAGGTATTTGTACATTGAGCGGAGAGGTACTTGTACATTGAGCGGAGAGGTACTGTCGACACTTGTACATTCAGCGGAGAGCTACTTGTACATGGAGCGGAGAGGTATTTGTACATTGAGCGGAGAGGTACTTGTACATGGAGCGGAGAGGTACTTGTACATAGAGCGGAGAGGTACTTATACATTGAGCGGAGAGCTACTTGTACATGGAGCGGAGAGGTACTTGTACATGAGAGCGGAGAGGTACTTGTACATGGAGCGGAGAGGTATTTGTACATGGAGCGGAGAGGTACTGTCGACACTTGACATTGAGCGGAGAGGTACTTGTACATGGAGCGGAGAGGTACTTGTACATGAGAGCGGAGAGGTATTTGTACATGGAGCGGAGAGGTACTGTCGACACTTGACATTGAGCGGAGAGGTACTTGTACATGGAGCGGAGAGGTACTTGTACATGGAGCGGAGAGGTACTTGTACATGGACCGGAGAGGTACTTGTACATGGAGCGGAGAGGTACTTGTACATGGAGCGGAGATGTACTTGTACATTGAGCGGAGAGGTACTTGTACATGGAGCAGAGATGTACTTGTACATGGAGCGGAGATGTACTTGTACATTGAGCGGAGAGGTACTTGTACATGGAGCGGAGAGGTACTTGTACATGGAGCGGAGATGTACTTGTACATGGAGCGGAGAGGTACTTGTACATGGAGCGGAGATGTACTTGTACATTGAGCGGAGAGGTACTTGTACATGGAGCAGAGATGTACTTGTACATGGAGCGGAGAGGTACTTGTACATGGAGCGGAGAGGTACTTGTACATGGAGCGGAGAGGTACTTGTACATGGAGCGGAGAGGTACTTGTACATTGAGCGGAGAGGTACTTGTACATTGAGCGGAGAGGTACTTGTACATGGAGCTAGGGCTGGGTATCGAGTTTCGATACTTACTTGGCACCGAAATGGAAACATCGATACTAAGGGGTATCGAAGCCTCCCTTGTCAATCGATACCAATTTTCGATACCAAAACAAAACAGCGTCATTGAGCCTATAAGCATGCGACATGCTTGCACGCCGCGCTCTAATACGGCTGGTGATTGGCTGTCATGTAGAGGCATGCAGGAAACGTTACGCCCACTTTAGCCGGTGTGTTTGTTGTGACTGTGAGCCAGGCGTGCGGTGCGGATAGTATACAAGAAGTTAGCCACTCAAGCTACTCCTATCCTGGATTACCATATGGCGAAGATGATGAAAAGCAGGAAAAGAAACAGAAACAACACGGACTGGTTTCCACAGACAAGAGAAATAATTGAGAGGTGGGTCAGCTCAGCTTACCGCAAGTTAGCGGTTATCAGATCCCTCAGTCTGACAAATCCATGCATCTGGCTGTGAGTTGTAGCATTAGATCGTTTAATTAATTGCCGCCGTAACGTTATGCGCAAGCGGGCATTGTGTATTTTTAGCAACTCGTTAACAAACGCTGATGTCATGATAGTTTGTTGAATGTAAATGCGATTCATTTATATTGATTGGCTAGTCAGTGAAGTTGAGCTGTCTCGTCAGATTTGACAAGAATGACGTTCTGTTGCAGCAGTGAGCACACTGATCTGCAACGCTAGCGTTAATGTTTAATTAATTAGCGTTATGTGCAAGCGGGCAGTTATCGCCCATGTATTTTTAGCAACTCGTTAACAAACACTGATGTCATGATAGTTTGTTGAATATAAATGCGATTCACTTTGTGGCATATAAGGCTATATTGATAGGCTAGTCAATGCTCAACTAGTCTTCCATGCATGAAGTGGAGCCATCTCATCAGTTTGTACAAGAATAGAGTTCTGTTGCATCAGTGAGCATTAAACCCTGATTTGCAACTCTCTGTTTTGCACTGAAAACTATTCCACTGATTTATTTGTTTTAGCTACATTTCTTTCCTTTGTAGTACTCCAATATTTTTTGTAGGGACGGCAATACGTTTAGAGAACTTAAAGTTATGTTAAATACAGTAGGTTTTATTTTTTTCTGCTGTAAAACTTAAGATGGGGGGAAACTAAAGATTTGTAAAATAATTTCAATGTGTAATGCAGTTTTATTTTTGTTAAAATGGATTTTTCTAAAAATTGGTATCGAAAAAAGTATCGTTCAGGAACCGGTATCGAAATCCAAGTATCGAAACGGTATCGATATCGAAAAATTTTGAACGATACCCAGCCCTACATGGAGCGCAGATGTACTTGTACATTGAGCGGAGAGGTACTGGTACATGGAGCGGAGATGTACTTGTACATTGAGCGGAGAGGTACTTGTACATTGAGCGGAGAGGTACTTGTACATGGAGCGGAGATGTACTTGTACATTGAGCGGAGAGGTACTGGTACATGGAGCGGAGATGTACTTGTACATTGAGCGGAGAGGTACTTGTACATGGAGTGGAGATGTACTTGTACATTGAGCGGAGAGGTACTGGTACATGGAGCGGAGATGTACTTGTACATTGAGCGGAGAGGTACTTGTACATGGAGTGGAGATGTACTTGTACATTGAGCGGAGAGGTACTGGTACATGGAGCGGAGATGTACTTGTACATTGAGCGGAGAGGTACTTGTACATGGAGTGGAGATGTACTTGTACATGGAGCGGAGATGTACTTGTACATTGAGCGGAGAGGTACTTGTACATGGAGCGGAGATGTACTTGTACATGGAGCGGAGAGGTACTTGTACATTGAGCGGAGAGGTACTTGTACATGGAGCGGAGAGGTACTTGTACATGGAGCGGAGATGTACTTGTACATGGAGCGGAGAGGTACTTGTACATGGAGCGGAGATGTACTTGTACATTGAGCGGAGAGGTACTTGTACATGGAGCAGAGATGTACTTGTACATGGAGCGGAGAGGTACTTGTACATGGAGCGGAGAGGTACTTGTACATGGAGCGGAGAGGTACTTGTACATGGAGCGGAGAGGTACTTGTACATTGAGCGGAGAGGTACTTGTACATTGAGCGGAGAGGTACTTGTACATGGAGCTAGGGCTGGGTATCGAGTTTCGATACTTACTTGGCACCGAAATGGAAACATCGATACTAAGGGGTATCGAAGCCTCCCTTGTCAATCGATACCAATTTTCGATACCAAAACAAAACAGCGTCATTGAGCCTATAAGCATGCGACATGCTTGCACGCCGCGCTCTAATACGGCTGGTGATTGGCTGTCATGTAGAGGCATGCAGGAAACGTTACGCCCACTTTAGCCGGTGTGTTTGTTGTGACTGTGAGCCAGGCGTGCGGTGCGGATAGTATACAAGAAGTTAGCCACTCAAGCTACTCCTATCCTGGATTACCATATGGCGAAGATGATGAAAAGCAGGAAAAGAAACAGAAACAACACGGACTGGTTTCCACAGACAAGAGAAATAATTGAGAGGTGGGTCAGCTCAGCTTACCGCAAGTTAGCGGTTATCAGATCCCTCAGTCTGACAAATCCATGCATCTGGCTGTGAGTTGTAGCATTAGATCGTTTAATTAATTGCCGCCGTAACGTTATGCGCAAGCGGGCATTGTGTATTTTTAGCAACTCGTTAACAAACGCTGATGTCATGATAGTTTGTTGAATGTAAATGCGATTCATTTATATTGATTGGCTAGTCAGTGAAGTTGAGCTGTCTCGTCAGATTTGACAAGAATGACGTTCTGTTGCAGCAGTGAGCACACTGATCTGCAACGCTAGCGTTAATGTTTAATTAATTAGCGTTATGTGCAAGCGGGCAGTTATCGCCCATGTATTTTTAGCAACTCGTTAACAAACGCTGATGTCATGATAGTTTGTTGAATATAAATGCGATTCACTTTGTGGCATATAAGGCTATATTGATAGGCTAGTCAATGCTCAACTAGTCTTCCATGCATGAAGTGGAGCCATCTCATCAGTTTGTACAAGAATAGAGTTCTGTTGCATCAGTGAGCATTAAACCCTGATTTGCAACTCTCTGTTTTGCACTGAAAACTATTCCACTGATTTATTTGTTTTAGCTACATTTCTTTCCTTTGTAGTACTCCAATATTTTTTGTAGGGACGGCAATACGTTTAGAGAACTTAAAGTTATGTTAAATACAGTAGGTTTTATTTTTTTCTGCTGTAAAACTTAAGATGGGGGGAAACTAAAGATTTGTAAAATAATTTCAATGTGTAATGCAGTTTTATTTTTGTTAAAATGGATTTTTCTAAAAATTGGTATCGAAAAAAGTATCGTTCAGGAACCGGTATCGAAATCCAAGTATCGAAACGGTATCGATATCGAAAAATTTTGAACGATACCCAGCCCTACATGGAGCGCAGATGTACTTGTACATTGAGCGGAGAGGTACTGGTACATGGAGCGGAGATGTACTTGTACATTGAGCGGAGAGGTACTTGTACATTGAGCGGAGAGGTACTTGTACATGGAGCGGAGATGTACTTGTACATTGAGCGGAGAGGTACTGGTACATGGAGCGGAGATGTACTTGTACATTGAGCGGAGAGGTACTTGTACATGGAGTGGAGATGTACTTGTACATTGAGCGGAGAGGTACTGGTACATGGAGCGGAGATGTACTTGTACATTGAGCGGAGAGGTACTTGTACATGGAGTGGAGATGTACTTGTACATTGAGCGGAGAGGTACTGGTACATGGAGCGGAGATGTACTTGTACATTGAGCGGAGAGGTACTTGTACATGGAGTGGAGATGTACTTGTACATGGAGCGGAGATGTACTTGTACATTGAGCGGAGAGGTACTTGTACATGGAGCGGAGATGTACTTGTACATGGAGCGGAGAGGTACTTGTACATGGAGCGGAGAGGTACTTGTACATGGAGCGGAGATGTACTTGTACATGGAGCGGAGATGTACTTGTACATGGAGCGGAGAGGTACTTGTACATGGAGCGGAGAGGTACTTATACATTGAGCGGAGACGTACTTGTACATGGAGCGGAGATGTACTTGTACATTGAGCGGAGAGGTACTTGTACATTGAGCGGAGAGGTACTGGTACATGGAGCGGAGATGTACTTGTACATTGAGCGGAGAGGTACTTGTACATGGAGCGGAGAGGTACTTGTACATTGAGCGGAGAGGTACTTGTACATTGAGCGGAGACGTACTTGTACATTGAGCGGAGATGTACTTGTACATTGAGCGGAGATGTACTTGTACATTGAGCGGAGAGGTACTGGTACATGGAGCGGAGAGGTACTTGTACATGGAGCGGAGATGTACTTGTACATGGAGCGGAGATGTACTTGTACATGGATCGGAGAGGTACTTGTACATGAGAGCGGAGAGGTACTGTCGACACTTGTACATTGAGCGTAGAGGTACTGTCGACACTTGTACATTGAGCGGAGAGGTACTTGTACATGGAGCGGAGAGGTACTGTCGACACTTGTACATTGAGCGGAGAGGTACTTGTACATTGAGCGGAGAGGTACTTGTACATGGAGCGCAGAGGTACTTGTACATTGAGCGGAGAGGTACTTGTACATGGAGCGGAGAGGTACTTGTACATGAGAGCGGAGAGGTACTTGTACATGGAGCGGAGAGGTACTTGTACATTGACCGGAGAGGTACTGTCGACACTTGTACATTCAGCGGAGAGGTACTTGTACATGGAGCGGAGAGGTACTGTCGATACTTGACATTGAGCGGAGAGGTACTTGTACATGGAGCGGAGAGGTACTTGTACATGGAGCGGAGAGGTACTTGTACATGGAGCGGAGAGGTACTTGTACATTGAGCGGAGAGGTACTTGTACATGGAGCGGAGAGGTACTTGTACATTGAGCGGAGAGGTACTTGTACATGGAGCGGAGAGGTACTTGTACATGGAGCGGAGAGGTACTTGTACATGGAGCGGAGAGGTACTTGTACATGGAGCGGAGAGGTACTTGTACATTGAGCGGAGATGTACTTGTACATGGAGCGGAGATGTACTTGTACATGGATCGGAGAGGTACTTGTACATGAGAGCGGAGAGGTACTGTCGACACTTGTACATTGAGCGGAGAGGTACTTGTACATTGAGCGGAGAGGTACTTGTACATGGAGCGCAGAGGTACTTGTACATTGAGCGGAGAGGTACTTGTACATGGAGCGGAGAGGTACTTGTACATGAGAGCGGAGAGGTACTTGTACATGGAGCGGAGAGGTACTTGTACATTGAGCGGAGAGGTACTGTCGACACTTGTACATTGAGCGGAGAGGTACTTGTACATTGAGCGGAGAGGTACTTGTACATGGAGCGCAGAGGTACTTGTACATTGAGCGGAGAGGTACTTGTACATGGAGCGGAGATGTACTTGTACATGAGAGCGGAGAGGTACTTGTACATGGAGCGGAGAGGTACTTGTACATTGAGCGGAGAGGTACTGTCGACACTTGTACATTCAGCGGAGAGGTACTTGTACATGGAGCGGAGAGGTACTGTCGATACTTGACATTGAGCGGAGAGGTACTTGTACATGGAGCGGAGAGGTATTTGTACATTGAGCGGAGAGGTACTTGTACATGGAGCGCAGAGGTACTTGTACATTGAGCGGAGAGGTACTTGTACATGGAGCGGAGAGGTACTTGTACATGAGAGCGGAGAGGTACTTGTACATGGAGCGGAGAGGTACTTGTACATTGAGCGGAGAGGTACTGTCGACACTTGTACATTGAGCGGAGAGGTACTTGTACATTGAGCGGAGAGGTACTTGTACATGGAGCGCAGAGGTACTTGTACATTGAGCGGAGAGGTACTTGTACATGGAGCGGAGAGGTACTTGTACATGGAGCGGAGATGTACTTGTACATTGAGCGGAGAGGTACTTGTACATGGAGCAGAGATGTACTTGTACATGGAGCGGAGATGTACTTGTACATTGAGCGGAGAGGTACTTGTACATGGCGCGGAGAGGTACTTGTACATGGAGCGGAGATGTACTTGTACATGGAGCGGAGAGGTACTTGTACATGGAGCGGAGATGTACTTGTACATTGAGCGGAGAGGTACTTGTACATGGAGCAGAGATGTACTTGTACATGGAGCGGAGAGGTACTTGTACATGGAGCGGAGAGGTACTTGTACATGGAGCGGAGAGGTACTTGTACATGGAGCGGAGAGGTACTTGTACATTGAGCGGAGAGGTACTTGTACATGGAGCGGAGAGGTACTTGTACATTGAGCGGAGAGGTACTTGTACATGGAGCGGAGAGGTACTTGTACATGGAGCGGAGAGGTACTTGTACATGGAGCGGAGAGGTACTTGTACATGGAGCGGAGAGGTACTTGTACATTGAGCGGAGATGTACTTGTACATGGAGCGGAGATGTACTTGTACATGGATCGGAGAGGTACTTGTACATGAGAGCGGAGAGGTACTGTCGACACTTGTACATTGAGCGTAGAGGTACTGTCGACACTTGTACATTGAGCGGAGAGGTACTTGTACATGGAGCGGAGAGGTACTGTCGACACTTGTACATTGAGCGGAGAGGTACTTGTACATTGAGCGGAGAGGTACTTGTACATGGAGCGCAGAGGTACTTGTACATTGAGCGGAGAGGTACTTGTACATGGAGCGGAGAGGTACTTGTACATGAGAGCGGAGAGGTACTTGTACATGGAGCGGAGAGGTACTTGTACATGGAGCGGAGATGTACTTGTACATTGAGCGGAGAGGTACTTGTACATGGAGCAGAGATGTACTTGTACATGGAGCGGAGATGTACTTGTACATTGAGCGGAGAGGTACTTGTACATGGAGCGGAGAGGTACTTGTACATGGAGCGGAGATGTACTTGTACATGGAGCGGAGAGGTACTTGTACATGGAGCGGAGATGTACTTGTACATTGAGCGGAGAGGTACTTGTACATGGAGCAGAGATGTACTTGTACATGGAGCGGAGAGGTACTTGTACATGGAGCGGAGAGGTACTTGTACATGGAGCGGAGAGGTACTTGTACATGGAGCGGAGAGGTACTTGTACATTGAGCGGAGAGGTACTTGTACATGGAGCGGAGAGGTACTTGTACATTGAGCGGAGAGGTACTTGTACATGGAGCGGAGAGGTACTTGTACATGGAGCGGAGAGGTACTTGTACATGGAGCGGAGAGGTACTTGTACATGGAGCGGAGAGGTACTTGTACATTGAGCGGAGATGTACTTGTACATGGAGCGGAGATGTACTTGTACATGGATCGGAGAGGTACTTGTACATGAGAGCGGAGAGGTACTGTCGACACTTGTACATTGAGCGTAGAGGTACTGTCGACACTTGTACATTGAGCGGAGAGGTACTTGTACATGGAGCGGAGAGGTACTGTCGACACTTGTACATTGAGCGGAGAGGTACTTGTACATTGAGCGGAGAGGTACTTGTACATGGAGCGCAGAGGTACTTGTACATTGAGCGGAGAGGTACTTGTACATGGAGCGGAGAGGTACTTGTACATGAGAGCGGAGAGGTACTTGTACATGGAGCGGAGAGGTACTTGTACATTGAGCGGAGAGGTACTGTCGACACTTGTACATTCAGCGGAGAGGTACTTGTACATGGAGCGGAGAGGTACTGTCGATACTTGACATTGAGCGGAGAGGTACTTGTACATGGAGCGGAGAGGTATTTGTACATTGAGCGGAGAGGTACTTGTACATTGAGCGGAGAGGTACTGTCGACACTTGTACATTCAGCGGAGAGCTACTTGTACATGGAGCGGAGAGGTATTTGTACATTGAGCGGAGAGGTACTTGTACATGGAGCGGAGAGGTACTTGTACATAGAGCGGAGAGGTACTTATACATGGAGCGGAGAGGTATTTGTACATTGAGCGGAGAGGTACTTGTACATGGAGCGGAGAGGTACTTGTACATGAGAGCGGAGAGGTATTTGTACATGGAGCGGAAAGGTACTGTCGACACTTGTACATTGAGCGGAGAGCTACTTGTACATGGAGCGGAGAGGTACTTGTACATGAGAGCGGAGAGGTACTTGTACATGGAGCGGAGAGGTATTTGTACATGGAGCGGAGAGGTACTGTCGACACTTGACATTGAGCGGAGAGGTACTTGTACATGGAGCGGAGAGGTACTTGTACATGAGAGCGGAGAGGTATTTGTACATGGAGCGGAGAGGTACTGTCGACACTTGACATTGAGCGGAGAGGTACTTGTACATGGAGCGGAGAGGTACTTGTACATGGAGCGGAGAGGTACTTGTACATGGACCGGAGAGGTACTTGTACATGGAGCGGAGAGGTACTTGTACATGGAGCGGAGATGCACTTGTACATTGAGCGGAGAGGTACTTGTACATGGAGCAGAGATGTACTTGTACATGGAGCGGAGATGTACTTGTACATTGAGCGGAGAGGTACTTGTACATGGAGCGGAGAGGTACTTGTACATGGAGCGGAGATGTACTTGTACATGGAGCGGAGAGGTACTTGTACATGGAGCGGAGATGTACTTGTACATTGAGCGGAGAGGTACTTGTACATGGAGCAGAGATGTACTTGTACATGGAGCGGAGAGGTACTTGTACATGGAGCGGAGAGGTACTTGTACATGGAGCGGAGAGGTACTTGTACATGGAGCGGAGAGGTACTTGTACATTGAGCGGAGAGGTACTTGTACATGGAGCGGAGAGGTACTTGTACATGGAGCGGAGAGGTATTTGTACATGGAGCGGAGAGGTACTTGTACATGGAGCGGAGAGGTACTTGTACATTCAGCGGAGAGGTACTTGTACATTGAGCGGAGAGGTACTTGTAGATGGAGCGGAGAGGTACTGTCGACACTTGTACATTGAGCGGAGAGGTACTTGTACATGGAGCGGAGAGGTACTTGTACATGGAGCGGAGAGGTACTGTCGACACTTGTACATTGAGCGGAGAGGTACTTGTACATGGAGCGGAGAGGTACTTGTACATGGAGCGGAGATGTACTTGTACAGGGAGCGGAGAGGTACTTGTACATTGAGCGGAGAGGTACTTGTACATGGAGCGGAGAGGTACTTGTACATGGAGCGGAGAGGTACTTGTACATGGAGCGGAGAGGTACTTGTACATTGAGCGGAGAGGTACTTGTACATGGAGCGGAGAGGTACTTGTACATGGAGCGGAGAGGTACTTGTACATGGAGCGGAGAGGTACTTGTACATTGAGCGGAGAGGTACTTGTACATGGAGCGGAGAGGTACTTGTACATGGAGCGGAGAGGTACTTGTACATGGAGCGGAGAGGTACTTGTACATGGAGCGGAGAGGTACTTGTACATTGAGCGGAGATGTACTTGTACATGGAGCGGAGATGTACTTGTACATGGATCGGAGAGGTACTTGTACATGAGAGCGGAGAGGTACTGTCGACACTTGTACATTGAGCGTAGAGGTACTGTCGACACTTGTACATTGAGCGGAGAGGTACTTGTACATGGAGCGGAGAGGTACTGTCGACACATGTACATTGAGCGGAGAGGTACTTGTACATTGAGCGGAGAGGTACTTGTACATGGAGCGCAGAGGTACTTGTACATTGAGCGGAGAGGTACTTGTACATGGAGCGGAGAGGTACTTGTACATGAGAGCGGAGAGGTACTTGTACATGGAGCGGAGAGGTACTTGTACATTGAGCGGAGAGGTACTGTCGACACTTGTACATTCAGCGGAGAGGTACTTGTACATGGAGCGGAGAGGTACTGTCGATACTTGACATTGAGCGGAGAGGTACTTGTACATGGAGCGGAGAGGTACTTGTACATGGAGCGGAGAGGTACTTGTACATGGAGCGGAGAGGTACTTGTACATTGAGCGGAGAGGTACTTGTACATGGAGCGGAGAGGTACTTGTACATTGAGCGGAGAGGTACTTGTACATGGAGCGGAGAGGTACTTGTACATGGAGCGGAGAGGTACTTGTACATGGAGCGGAGAGGTACTTGTACATGGAGCGGAGAGGTACTTGTACATTGAGCGGAGATGTACTTGTACATGGAGCGGAGATGTACTTGTACATGGATCGGAGAGGTACTTGTACATGAGAGCGGAGAGGTACTGTCGACACTTGTACATTGAGCGTAGAGGTACTGTCGACACTTGTACATTGAGCGGAGAGGTACTTGTACATGGAGCGGAGAGGTACTGTCGACACTTGTACATTGAGCGGAGAGGTACTTGTACATTGAGCGGAGAGGTACTTGTACATGGAGCGCAGAGGTACTTGTACATTGAGCGGAGAGGTACTTGTACATGGAGCGGAGAGGTACTTGTACATGAGAGCGGAGAGGTACTTGTACATGGAGCGGAGAGGTACTTGTACATTGAGCGGAGAGGTACTGTCGACACTTGTACATTCAGCGGAGAGGTACTTGTACATGGAGCGGAGAGGTACTGTCGATACTTGACATTGAGCGGAGAGGTACTTGTACATTGAGCGGAGAGGTACTGTCGACACTTGTACATTCAGCGGAGAGGTACTTGTACATGGAGCGGAGAGGTACTGTCGATACTTGACATTGAGCGGAGAGGTACTTGTACATGGAGCGGAGAGGTACTTGTACATGGAGCGGAGAGGTACTTGTACATGGAGCGGAGAGGTACTTGTACATTGAGCGGAGAGGTACTTGTACATGGAGCGGAGAGGTACTTGTACATTGAGCGGAGAGGTACTTGTACATGGAGCGGAGAGGTACTTGTACATGGAGCGGAGAGGTACTTGTACATGGAGCGGAGAGGTACTTGTACATGGAGCGGAGAGGTACTTGTACATTGAGCGGAGATGTACTTGTACATGGAGCGGAGATGTACTTGTACATGGATCGGAGAGGTACTTGTACATGAGAGCGGAGAGGTACTGTCGACACTTGTACATTGAGCGGAGAGGTACTTGTACATTGAGCGGAGAGGTACTTGTACATGGAGCGCAGAGGTACTTGTACATTGAGCGGAGAGGTACTTGTACATGGAGCGGAGAGGTACTTGTACATGAGAGCGGAGAGGTACTTGTACATGGAGCGGAGAGGTACTTGTACATTGAGCGGAGAGGTACTGTCGACACTTGTACATTGAGCGGAGAGGTACTTGTACATTGAGCGGAGAGGTACTTGTACATGGAGCGCAGAGGTACTTGTACATTGAGCGGAGAGGTACTTGTACATGGAGCGGAGAGGTACTTGTACATGAGAGCGGAGAGGTACTTGTACATGGAGCGGAGAGGTACTTGTACATTGAGCGGAGAGGTACTGTCGACACTTGTACATTCAGCGGAGAGGTACTTGTACATGGAGCGGAGAGGTACTGTCGATACTTGACATTGAGCGGAGAGGTACTTGTACATGGAGCGGAGAGGTATTTGTACATTGAGCGGAGAGGTACTTGTACATGGAGCGCAGAGGTACTTGTACATTGAGCGGAGAGGTACTTGTACATGGAGCGGAGAGGTACTTGTACATGAGAGCGGAGAGGTACTTGTACATGGAGCGGAGAGGTACTTGTACATTGAGCGGAGAGGTACTGTCGACACTTGTACATTGAGCGGAGAGGTACTTGTACATTGAGCGGAGAGGTACTTGTACATGGAGCGCAGAGGTACTTGTACATTGAGCGGAGAGGTACTTGTACATGGAGCGGAGAGGTACTTGTACATGGAGCGGAGATGTACTTGTACATTGAGCGGAGAGGTACTTGTACATGGAGCAGAGATGTACTTGTACATGGAGCGGAGATGTACTTGTACATTGAGCGGAGAGGTACTTGTACATGGCGCGGAGAGGTACTTGTACATGGAGCGGAGATGTACTTGTACATGGAGCGGAGAGGTACTTGTACATGGAGCGGAGATGTACTTGTACATTGAGCGGAGAGGTACTTGTACATGGAGCAGAGATGTACTTGTACATGGAGCGGAGAGGTACTTGTACATGGAGCGGAGAGGTACTTGTACATGGAGCGGAGAGGTACTTGTACATGGAGCGGAGAGGTACTTGTACATTGAGCGGAGAGGTACTTGTACATGGAGCGGAGAGGTACTTGTACATTGAGCGGAGAGGTACTTGTACATGGAGCGGAGAGGTACTTGTACATGGAGCGGAGAGGTACTTGTACATGGAGCGGAGATGTACTTGTACATGGAGCGGAGATGTACTTGTACATGGATCGGAGAGGTACTTGTACATGAGAGCGGAGAGGTACTGTCGACACTTGTACATTGAGCGTAGAGGTACTGTCGACACTTGTACATTGAGCGGAGAGGTACTTGTACATGGAGCGGAGAGGTACTGTCGACACTTGTACATTGAGCGGAGAGGTACTTGTACATTGAGCGGAGAGGTACTTGTACATGGAGCGCAGAGGTACTTGTACATTGAGCGGAGAGGTACTTGTACATGGAGCGGAGAGGTACTTGTACATGAGAGCGGAGAGGTACTTGTACATGGAGCGGAGAGGTACTTGTACATGGAGCGGAGATGTACTTGTACATTGAGCGGAGAGGTACTTGTACATGGAGCAGAGATGTACTTGTACATGGAGCGGAGATGTACTTGTACATTGAGCGGAGAGGTACTTGTACATGGAGCGGAGAGGTACTTGTACATGGAGCGGAGATGTACTTGTACATGGAGCGGAGAGGTACTTGTACATGGAGCGGAGATGTACTTGTACATTGAGCGGAGAGGTACTTGTACATGGAGCAGAGATGTACTTGTACATGGAGCGGAGAGGTACTTGTACATGGAGCGGAGAGGTACTTGTACATGGAGCGGAGAGGTACTTGTACATGGAGCGGAGAGGTACTTGTACATTGAGCGGAGAGGTACTTGTACATGGAGCGGAGAGGTACTTGTACATTGAGCGGAGAGGTACTTGTACATGGAGCGGAGAGGTACTTGTACATGGAGCGGAGAGGTACTTGTACATGGAGCGGAGAGGTACTTGTACATGGAGCGGAGAGGTACTTGTACATTGAGCGGAGAGGTACTTGTACATGGAGCGGAGAGGTACTTGTACATGGAGCGGAGAGGTACTTGTACATGGAGCGGAGAGGTACTTGTACATGGAGCGGAGAGGTACTTGTACATTGAGCGGAGATGTACTTGTACATGGAGCGGAGATGTACTTGTACATGGATCGGAGAGGTACTTGTACATGAGAGCGGAGAGGTACTGTCGACACTTGTACATTGAGCGTAGAGGTACTGTCGACACTTGTACATTGAGCGGAGAGGTACTTGTACATGGAGCGGAGAGGTACTGTCGACACTTGTACATTGAGCGGAGAGGTACTTGTACATTGAGCGGAGAGGTACTTGTACATGGAGCGCAGAGGTACTTGTACATTGAGCGGAGAGGTACTTGTACATGGAGCGGAGAGGTACTTGTACATGAGAGCGGAGAGGTACTTGTACATGGAGCGGAGAGGTACTTGTACATTGAGCGGAGAGGTACTGTCGACACTTGTACATTCAGCGGAGAGGTACTTGTACATGGAGCGGAGAGGTACTGTCGATACTTGACATTGAGCGGAGAGGTACTTGTACATGGAGCGGAGAGGTATTTGTACATTGAGCGGAGAGGTACTTGTACATTGAGCGGAGAGGTACTGTCGACACTTGTACATTCAGCGGAGAGCTACTTGTACATGGAGCGGAGAGGTATTTGTACATTGAGCGGAGAGGTACTTGTACATGGAGCGGAGAGGTACTTGTACATAGAGCGGAGAGGTACTTATACATGGAGCGGAGAGGTATTTGTACATTGAGCGGAGAGGTACTTGTACATGGAGCGGAGAGGTACTTGTACATGAGAGCGGAGAGGTATTTGTACATGGAGCGGAAAGGTACTGTCGACACTTGTACATTGAGCGGAGAGCTACTTGTACATGGAGCGGAGAGGTACTTGTACATGAGAGCGGAGAGGTACTTGTACATGGAGCGGAGAGGTATTTGTACATGGAGCGGAGAGGTACTGTCGACACTTGACATTGAGCGGAGAGGTACTTGTACATGGAGCGGAGAGGTACTTGTACATGAGAGCGGAGAGGTATTTGTACATGGAGCGGAGAGGTACTGTCGACACTTGACATTGAGCGGAGAGGTACTTGTACATGGAGCGGAGAGGTACTTGTACATGGAGCGGAGAGGTACTTGTACATGGACCGGAGAGGTACTTGTACATGGAGCGGAGAGGTACTTGTACATGGAGCGGAGATGTACTTGTACATTGAGCGGAGAGGTACTTGTACATGGAGCAGAGATGTACTTGTACATGGAGCGGAGATGTACTTGTACATTGAGCGGAGAGGTACTTGTACATGGAGCGGAGAGGTACTTGTACATGGAGCGGAGATGTACTTGTACATGGAGCGGAGAGGTACTTGTACATGGAGCGGAGATGTACTTGTACATTGAGCGGAGAGGTACTTGTACATGGAGCAGAGATGTACTTGTACATGGAGCGGAGAGGTACTTGTACATGGAGCGGAGAGGTACTTGTACATGGAGCGGAGAGGTACTTGTACATGGAGCGGAGAGGTACTTGTACATTGAGCGGAGAGGTACTTGTACATGGAGCGGAGAGGTACTTGTACATGGAGCGGAGAGGTATTTGTACATGGAGCGGAGAGGTACTTGTACATGGAGCGGAGAGGTACTTGTACATTCAGCGGAGAGGTACTTGTACATTGAGCGGAGAGGTACTTGTAGATGGAGCGGAGAGGTACTGTCGACACTTGTACATTGAGCGGAGAGGTACTTGTACATGGAGCGGAGAGGTACTTGTACATGGAGCGGAGAGGTACTGTCGACACTTGTACATTGAGCGGAGAGGTACTTGTACATGGAGCGGAGAGGTACTTGTACATGGAGCGGAGATGTACTTGTACAGGGAGCGGAGAGGTACTTGTACATTGAGCGGAGAGGTACTTGTACATGGAGCGGAGAGGTACTTGTACATGGAGCGGAGAGGTACTTGTACATGGAGCGGAGAGGTACTTGTACATTGAGCGGAGAGGTACTTGTACATGGAGCGGAGAGGTACTTGTACATGGAGCGGAGAGGTACTTGTACATGGAGCGGAGAGGTACTTGTACATTGAGCGGAGAGGTACTTGTACATGGAGCGGAGAGGTACTTGTACATGGAGCGGAGAGGTACTTGTACATGGAGCGGAGAGGTACTTGTACATGGAGCGGAGAGGTACTTGTACATTGAGCAGAGATGTACTTGTACATGGAGCGGAGATGTACTTGTACATGGATCGGAGAGGTACTTGTACATGAGAGCGGAGAGGTACTGTCGACACTTGTACATTGAGCGTAGAGGTACTGTCGACACTTGTACATTGAGCGGAGAGGTACTTGTACATGGAGCGGAGAGGTACTGTCGACACTTGTACATTGAGCGGAGAGGTACTTGTACATTGAGCGGAGAGGTACTTGTACATGGAGCGCAGAGGTACTTGTACATTGAGCGGAGAGGTACTTGTACATGGAGCGGAGAGGTACTTGTACATGAGAGCGGAGAGGTACTTGTACATGGAGCGGAGAGGTACTTGTACATTGAGCGGAGAGGTACTGTCGACACTTGTACATTCAGCGGAGAGGTACTTGTACATGGAGCGGAGAGGTACTGTCGATACTTGACATTGAGCGGAGAGGTACTTGTACATGGAGCGGAGAGGTACTTGTACATGGAGCGGAGAGGTACTTGTACATGGAGCGGAGAGGTACTTGTACATTGAGCGGAGAGGTACTTGTACATGGAGCGGAGAGGTACTTGTACATTGAGCGGAGAGGTACTTGTACATGGAGCGGAGAGGTACTTGTACATGGAGCGGAGAGGTACTTGTACATGGAGCGGAGAGGTACTTGTACATGGAGCGGAGAGGTACTTGTACATTGAGCGGAGATGTACTTGTACATGGAGCGGAGATGTACTTGTACATGGATCGGAGAGGTACTTGTACATGAGAGCGGAGAGGTACTGTCGACACTTGTACATTGAGCGTAGAGGTACTGTCGACACTTGTACATTGAGCGGAGAGGTACTTGTACATGGAGCGGAGAGGTACTGTCGACACTTGTACATTGAGCGGAGAGGTACTTGTACATTGAGCGGAGAGGTACTTGTACATGGAGCGCAGAGGTACTTGTACATTGAGCGGAGAGGTACTTGTACATGGAGCGGAGAGGTACTTGTACATGAGAGCGGAGAGGTACTTGTACATGGAGCGGAGAGGTACTTGTACATTGAGCGGAGAGGTACTGTCGACACTTGTACATTCAGCGGAGAGGTACTTGTACATGGAGCGGAGAGGTACTGTCGATACTTGACATTGAGCGGAGAGGTACTTGTACATGGAGCGGAGAGGTATTTGTACATTGAGCGGAGAGGTACTTGTACATTGAGCGGAGAGGTACTGTCGACACTTGTACATTCAGCGGAGAGCTACTTGTACATGGAGCGGAGAGGTATTTGTACATTGAGCGGAGAGGTACTTGTACATGGAGCGGAGAGGTACTTGTACATAGAGCGGAGAGGTACTGTCGACACTTGTACATTCAGCGGAGAGCTACTTGTACATTGAGCGGAGAGGTACTTGTACATGGAGCGGAGAGGTACTTGTACATGGAGCGGAGAGGTACTTGTACATGGAGCGGAGAGGTACTTGTACATTGAGCGGAGAGGTACTTGTACATGGAGCGGAGAGGTACTTGTACATGGAGCGGAGAGGTACTTGTACATGGAGCGGAGAGGTACTTGTACATTGAGCGGAGAGGTACTTGTACATGGAGCGGAGAGGTACTTGTACATTGAGCGGAGAGGTACTTGTACATGGAGCGGAGAGGTACTTGTACATGGAGCGGAGAGGTACTTGTACATGGAGCGGAGAGGTACTTGTACATGGAGCGGAGAGGTACTTGTACATTGAGCAGAGATGTACTTGTACATGGAGCGGAGATGTACTTGTACATGGATCGGAGAGGTACTTGTACATGAGAGCGGAGAGGTACTGTCGACACTTGTACATTGAGCGTAGAGGTACTGTCGACACTTGTACATTGAGCGGAGAGGTACTTGTACATGGAGCGGAGAGGTACTGTCGACACTTGTACATTGAGCGGAGAGGTACTTGTACATTGAGCGGAGAGGTACTTGTACATGGAGCGCAGAGGTACTTGTACATTGAGCGGAGAGGTACTTGTACATGGAGCGGAGAGGTACTTGTACATGAGAGCGGAGAGGTACTTGTACATGGAGCGGAGAGGTACTTGTACATTGAGCGGAGAGGTACTGTCGACACTTGTACATTCAGCGGAGAGGTACTTGTACATGGAGCGGAGAGGTACTGTCGATACTTGACATTGAGCGGAGAGGTACTTGTACATGGAGCGGAGAGGTACTTGTACATGGAGCGGAGAGGTACTTGTACATGGAGCGGAGAGGTACTTGTACATTGAGCGGAGAGGTACTTGTACATGGAGCGGAGAGGTACTTGTACATTGAGCGGAGAGGTACTTGTACATGGAGCGGAGAGGTACTTGTACATGGAGCGGAGAGGTACTTGTACATGGAGCGGAGAGGTACTTGTACATTGAGCGGAGATGTACTTGTACATGGAGCGGAGATGTACTTGTACATGGATCGGAGAGGTACTTGTACATGAGAGCGGAGAGGTACTGTCGACACTTGTACATTGAGCGTAGAGGTACTGTCGACACTTGTACATTGAGCGGAGAGGTACTTGTACATGGAGCGGAGAGGTACTGTCGACACTTGTACATTGAGCGGAGAGGTACTTGTACATTGAGCGGAGAGGTACTTGTACATGGAGCGCAGAGGTACTTGTACATTGAGCGGAGAGGTACTTGTACATGGAGCGGAGAGGTACTTGTACATGAGAGCGGAGAGGTACTTGTACATGGAGCGGAGAGGTACTTGTACATTGAGCGGAGAGGTACTGTCGACACTTGTACATTCAGCGGAGAGGTACTTGTACATGGAGCGGAGAGGTACTGTCGATACTTGACATTGAGCGGAGAGGTACTTGTACATGGAGCGGAGAGGTATTTGTACATTGAGCGGAGAGGTACTGTCGACACTTGTACATTCAGCGGAGAGCTACTTGTACATGGAGCGGAGAGGTATTTGTACATTGAGCGGAGATGTACTTGTACATGGAGCGGAGAGGTACTTGTACATAGAGCGGAGAGGTACTTATACATGGAGCGGAGAGGTATTTGTACATTGAGCGGAGAGGTACTTGTACATGGAGCGGAGAGGTACTTGTACATGAGAGCGGAGAGGTATTTGTACATGTAGCGGAAAGGTACTGTCGACACTTGTACATTGAGCGGAGAGCTACTTGTACATGGAGCGGAGAGGTACTTGTACATGAGAGCGGAGAGGTACTTGTACATGGAGCGGAGAGGTATTTGTACATGGAGCGGAGAGGTACTGTCGACACTTGACATTGAGCGGAGAGGTACTTGTACATGGAGCGGAGAGGTACTTGTACATGAGAGCGGAGAGGTATTTGTACATGGAGCGGAGAGGTACTGTCGACACTTGACATTGAGCGGAGAGGTACTTGTACATGGAGCGGAGAGGTACTTGTACATGGAGCGGAGATGTACTTGTACATGGACCGGAGAGGTACTTGTACATGGAGCGGAGAGGTACTTGTACATGGAGCGGAGATGTACTTGTACATTGAGCGGAGAGGTACTTGTACATGGAGCAGAGATGTACTTGTACATGGAGCGGAGATGTACTTGTACATTGAGCGGAGAGGTACTTGTACATGGAGCGGAGAGGTACTTGTACATGGAGCGGAGATGTACTTGTACATGGAGCGGAGAGGTACTTGTACATGGAGCGGAGATGTACTTGTACATTGAGCGGAGAGGTACTTGTACATGGAGCAGAGATGTACTTGTACATGGAGCGGAGAGGTACTTGTACATGGAGCGGAGAGGTACTTGTACATTGAGCGGAGAGGTACTTGTACATGGAGCGGAGAGGTACTTGTACATGGAGCGGAGAGGTACTTGTACATGGAGCGGAGAGGTACTTGTACATGGAGCGGAGAGGTACTTGTACATGGAGCGGAGAGGTACTTGTACATTGAGCGGAGATGTACTTGTACATGGAGCGGAGATGTACTTGTACATGGATCGGAGAGGTACTTGTACATGAGAGCGGAGAGGTACTGTCGACACTTGTACATTGAGCGTAGAGGTACTGTCGACACTTGTACATTGAGCGGAGAGGTACTTGTACATGGAGCGGAGAGGTACTGTCGACACTTGTACATTGAGCGGAGAGGTACTTGTACATTGAGCGGAGAGGTACTTGTACATGGAGCGCAGAGGTACTTGTACATTGAGCGGAGAGGTACTTGTACATGGAGCGGAGAGGTACTTGTACATGAGAGCGGAGAGGTACTTGTACATGGAGCGGAGAGGTACTTGTACATTGAGCGGAGAGGTACTGTCGACACTTGTACATTCAGCGGAGAGGTACTTGTACATGGAGCGGAGAGGTACTGTCGATACTTGACATTGAGCGGAGAGGTACTTGTACATGGAGCGGAGAGGTATTTGTACATTGAGCGGAGAGGTACTTGTACATTGAGCGGAGAGGTACTGTTGACACTTGTACATTCAGCGGAGAGCTACTTGTACATGGAGCGGAGAGGTATTTGTACATTGAGCGGAGAGGTACTTGTACATGGAGCGGAGAGGTACTTGTACATAGAGCGGAGAGGTACTTATACATGGAGCGGAGAGGTATTTGTACATTGAGCGGAGAGGTACTTGTACATTGAGCGGAGAGGTACTGTCGACACTTGTACATTCAGCGGAGAGCTACTTGTACATGGAGCGGAGAGGTATTTGTACATTGAGCGGAGAGGTACTTGTACATGGAGCGGAGAGGTACTTGTACATAGAGCGGAGAGGTACTTATACATGGAGCGGAGAGGTATTTGTACATTGAGCGGAGAGGTACTTGTACATGGAGCGGAGAGGTACTTGTACATGAGAGCGGAGAGGTATTTGTACATGTAGCGGAAAGGTACTGTCGACACTTGTACATTGAGCGGAGAGCTACTTGTACATGGAGCGGAGAGGTACTTGTACATGAGAGCGGAGAGGTACTTGTACATGGAGCGGAGAGGTATTTGTACATGGAGCGGAGAGGTACTGTCGACACTTGACATTGAGCGGAGAGGTACTTGTACATGGAGCGGAGAGGTACTTGTACATGAGAGCGGAGAGGTATTTGTACATGGAGCGGAGAGGTACTGTCGACACTTGACATTGAGCGGAGAGGTACTTGTACATGGAGCGGAGAGGTACTTGTACATGGAGCGGAGATGTACTTGTACATGGACCGGAGAGGTACTTGTACATGGAGCGGAGAGGTACTTGTACATGGAGCGGAGATGTACTTGTACATTGAGCGGAGAGGTACTTGTACATGGAGCAGAGATGTACTTGTACATGGAGCGGAGATGTACTTGTACATTGAGCGGAGAGGTACTTGTACATGGAGCGGAGAGGTACTTGTACATGGAGCGGAGATGTACTTGTACATGGAGCGGAGAGGTACTTGTACATGGAGCGGAGATGTACTTGTACATTGAGCGGAGAGGTACTTGTACATGGAGCAGAGATGTACTTGTACATGGAGCGGAGAGGTACTTGTACATGGAGCGGAGAGGTACTTGTACATTGAGCGGAGAGGTACTTGTACATGGAGCGGAGAGGTACTTGTACATGGAGCGGAGAGGTACTTGTACATGGAGCGGAGAGGTACTTGTACATGGAGCGGAGAGGTACTTGTACATTGAGCGGAGATGTACTTGTACATGGAGCGGAGATGTACTTGTACATGGATCGGAGAGGTACTTGTACATGAGAGCGGAGAGGTACTGTCGACACTTGTACATTGAGCGTAGAGGTACTGTCGACACTTGTACATTGAGCGGAGAGGTACTTGTACATGGAGCGGAGAGGTACTGTCGACACTTGTACATTGAGCGGAGAGGTACTTGTACATTGAGCGGAGAGGTACTTGTACATGGAGCGCAGAGGTACTTGTACATTGAGCGGAGAGGTACTTGTACATGGAGCGGAGAGGTACTTGTACATGAGAGCGGAGAGGTACTTGTACATGGAGCGGAGAGGTACTTGTACATTGAGCGGAGAGGTACTGTCGACACTTGTACATTCAGCGGAGAGGTACTTGTACATGGAGCGGAGAGGTACTGTCGATACTTGACATTGAGCGGAGAGGTACTTGTACATGGAGCGGAGAGGTATTTGTACATTGAGCGGAGAGGTACTTGTACATTGAGCGGAGAGGTACTGTTGACACTTGTACATTCAGCGGAGAGCTACTTGTACATGGAGCGGAGAGGTATTTGTACATTGAGCGGAGAGGTACTTGTACATGGAGCGGAGAGGTACTTGTACATAGAGCGGAGAGGTACTTATACATGGAGCGGAGAGGTATTTGTACATTGAGCGGAGAGGTACTTGTACATGGAGCGGAGAGGTACTTGTACATGAGAGCGGAGAGGTATTTGTACATGGAGCGGAAAGGTACTGTCGACACTTGTACATTGAGCGGAGAGCTACTTGTACATGGAGCGGAGAGGTACTTGTACATGAGAGCGGAGAGGTACTTGTACATGGAGCGGAGAGGTATTTGTACATGGAGCGGAGAGGTACTGTCGACACTTGACATTGAGCGGAGAGGTACTTGTACATGGAGCGGAGAGGTACTTGTACATGAGAGCGGAGAGGTATTTGTACATGGAGCGGAGAGGTACTGTCGACACTTGACATTGAGCGGAGAGGTACTTGTACATGGAGCGGAGAGGTACTTGTACATGGAGCGGAGAGGTACTTGTACATGGAGCGGAGATGTACTTGTACATTGAGCGGAGAGGTACTTGTACATGGAGCAGAGATGTACTTGTACATGGAGCGGAGATGTACTTGTACATTGAGCGGAGAGGTACTTGTACATGGAGCGGAGAGGTACTTGTACATGGAGCGGAGATGTACTTGTACATGGAGCGGAGAGGTACTTGTACATGGAGCGGAGATGTACTTGTACATTGAGCGGAGAGGTACTTGTACATGGAGCAGAGATGTACTTGTACATGGAGCGGAGAGGTACTTGTACATGGAGCGGAGAGGTACTTGTACATGGAGCGGAGAGGTACTTGTACATGGAGCGGAGAGGTACTTGTACATTGAGCGGAGAGGTACTTGTACATGGAGCGGAGAGGTACTTGTACATTGAGCGGAGAGGTACTTGTACATGGAGCGGAGAGGTACTTGTACATGGAGCGGAGAGGTACTTGTACATGGAGCGGAGAGGTACTTGTACATTGAGCGGAGATGTACTTGTACATGGAGCGGAGATGTACTTGTACATGGATCGGAGAGGTACTTGTACATGAGAGCGGAGAGGTACTGTCGACACTTGTACATTGAGCGTAGAGGTACTGTAGACACTTGTACATTGAGCGGAGAGGTACTTGTACATGGAGCGGAGAGGTACTGTCGACACTTGTACATTGAGCGGAGAGGTACTTGTACATTGAGCGGAGAGGTACTTGTACATGGAGCGCAGAGGTACTTGTACATTGAGCGGAGAGGTACTTGTACATGGAGCGGAGAGGTACTTGTACATGAGAGCGGAGAGGTACTTGTACATGGAGCGGAGAGGTACTTGTACATTGAGCGGAGAGGTACTGTCGACACTTGTACATTCAGCGGAGAGGTACTTGTACATGGAGCGGAGAGGTACTGTCGATACTTGACATTGAGCGGAGAGGTACTTGTACATGGAGCGGAGAGGTATTTGTACATTGAGCGGAGAGGTACTTGTACATTGAGCGGAGAGGTACTGTCGACACTTGTACATTCAGCGGAGAGCTACTTGTACATGGAGCGGAGAGGTATTTGTACATTGAGCGGAGAGGTACTTGTACATGGAGCGGAGAGGTACTTGTACATAGAGCGGAGAGGTACTTATACATGGAGCGGAGAGGTATTTGTACATTGAGCGGAGAGGTACTTGTACATGGAGCGGAGAGGTACTTGTACATGAGAGCGGAGAGGTATTTGTACATGGAGCGGAAAGGTACTGTCGACACTTGTACATTGAGCGGAGAGCTACTTGTACATGGAGCGGAGAGGTACTTGTACATGAGAGCGGAGAGGTACTTGTACATGGAGCGGAGAGGTATTTGTACATGGAGCGGAGAGGTACTGTCGACACTTGACATTGAGCGGAGAGGTACTTGTACATGGAGCGGAGAGGTACTTGTACATGAGAGCGGAGAGGTATTTGTACATGGAGCGGAGAGGTACTGTCGACACTTGACATTGAGCGGAGAGGTACTTGTACATGGAGCGGAGAGGTACTTGTACATGGAGCGGAGAGGTACTTGTACATGGACCAGAGAGGTACTTGTACATGGAGCGGAGAGGTACTTGTACATGGAGCGGAGATGTACTTGTACATTGAGCGGAGAGGTACTTGTACATGGAGCAGAGATGTACTTGTACATGGAGCGGAGATGTACTTGTACATTGAGCGGAGAGGTACTTGTACATGGAGCGGAGAGGTACTTGTACATGGAGCGGAGATGTACTTGTACATGGAGCGGAGAGGTACTTGTACATGGAGCGGAGATGTACTTGTACATTGAGCGGAGAGGTACTTGTACATGGAGCAGAGATGTACTTGTACATGGAGCGGAGAGGTACTTGTACATGGAGCGGAGAGGTACTTGTACATGGAGCGGAGAGGTACTTGTACATGGAGCGGAGAGGTACTTGTACATTGAGCGGAGAGGTACTTGTACATGGAGCTAGGGCTGGGTATCGAGTTTCGATACTTACTTGGCACCGAAATGGAAACATCGATACTAAGGGGTATCGAAGCCTCCCTTGTCAATCGATACCAATTTTCGATACCAAAACAAAACAGCGTCATTGAGCCTATAAGCATGCGACATGCTTGCATGCCGCGCTCTAATACGGCTGGTGATTGGCTGTCATGTAGAGGCATGCAGGAAACGTTACGCCCACTTTAGCCGGTGTGTTTGTTGTGACTGTGAGCCAGGCGTGCGGTGCGGATAGTATACAAGAAGTTAGCCACTCAAGCTACTCCTATCCTGGATTACCATATGGCGAAGATGATGAAAAGCAGGAAAAGAAACAGAAACAACACGGACTGGTTTCCACAGACAAGAGAAATAATTGAGAGGTGGGTCAGCTCAGCTTACCGCAAGTTAGCGGTTATCAGATCCCTCAGTCTGACAAATCCATGCATCTGGCTGTGAGTTGTAGCATTAGATCGTTTAATTAATTGCCGCCGTAACGTTATGCGCAAGCGGGCATTGTGTATTTTTAGCAACTCGTTAACAAACGCTGATGTCATGATAGTTTGTTGAATGTAAATGCGATTAATTTATATTGATTGGCTAGTCAGTGAAGTTGAGCTGTCTCGTCAGATTTGACAAGAATGACGTTCTGTTGCAGCAGTGAGCACACTGATCTGCAACGCTAGCGTTAATGTTTAATTAATTAGCGTTATGTGCAAGCGGGCAGTTATCGCCCATGTATTTTTAGCAACTCGTTAACAAACGCTGATGTCATGATAGTTTGTTGAATATAAATGCGATTCACTTTGTGGCATATAAGGCTATATTCATAGGCTAGTCAATGCTCAACTAGTCTTCCATGCATGAAGTGGAGCCATCTCATCAGTTTGTACAAGAATAGAGTTCTGTTGCATCAGTGAGCATTAAACCCTGATTTGCAACTCTCTGTTTTGCACTGAAAACTATTCCACTGATTTATTTGTTTTAGCTACATTTCTTTCCTTTGTAGTACTCCAATATTTTTTGTAGGGACGGCAATACGTTTAGAGAACTTAAAGTTATGTTAAATACAGTAGGTTTTATTTTTTTCTGCTGTAAAACTTAAGATGGGGGGAAACTAAAGATTTGTAAAATAATTTCAATGTGTAATGCAGTTTTATTTTTGTTAAAATGGATTTTTCTAAAAATTGGTATCGAAAAAAGTATCGTTCAGGAACCGGTATCGAAATACAAGTATCGAAACGGTATCGATATCGAAAAATTTTGAACGATACCCAGCCCTACATGGAGCGCAGATGTACTTGTACATTGAGCGGAGAGGTACTGGTACATGGAGCGGAGATGTACTTGTACATTGAGCGGAGAGGTACTTGTACATTGAGCGGAGAGGTACTTGTACATGGAGCGGAGAGGTATTTGTACATTGAGCGGAGAGGTACTTGTACATTGAGCGGAGAGGTACTGTCGACACTTGTACATTCAGCGGAGAGCTACTTGTACATGGAGCGGAGAGGTATTTGTACATTGAGCGGAGAGGTACTTGTACATGGAGCGGAGAGGTACTTGTACATAGAGCGGAGAGGTACTTATACATGGAGCGGAGAGGTATTTGTACATTGAGCGGAGAGGTACTTGTACATGGAGCGGAGAGGTACTTGTACATGAGAGCGGAGAGGTATTTGTACATGGAGCGGAAAGGTACTGTCGACACTTGTACATTGAGCGGAGAGCTACTTGTACATGGAGCGGAGAGGTACTTGTACATGAGAGCGGAGAGGTACTTGTACATGGAGCGGAGAGGTATTTGTACATGGAGCGGAGAGGTACTGTCGACACTTGACATTGAGCGGAGAGGTACTTGTACATGGAGCGGAGAGGTACTTGTACATGAGAGCGGAGAGGTATTTGTACATGGAGCGGAGAGGTACTGTCGACACTTGACATTGAGCGGAGAGGTACTTGTACATGGAGCGGAGATGTACTTGTACATGGACCGGAGAGGTACTTGTACATGGAGCGGAGAGGTACTTGTACATGGAGCGGAGATGTACTTGTACATTGAGCGGAGAGGTACTTGTACATGGAGCAGAGATGTACTTGTACATGGAGCGGAGATGTACTTGTACATTGAGCGGAGAGGTACTTGTACATGGAGCGGAGAGGTACTTGTACATGGAGCGGAGATGTACTTGTACATGGAGCGGAGAGGTACTTGTACATGGAGCGGAGATGTACTTGTACATTGAGCGGAGAGGTACTTGTACATGGAGCAGAGATGTACTTGTACATGGAGCGGAGAGGTACTTGTACATGGAGCGGAGAGGTACTTGTACATGGAGCGGAGAGGTACTTGTACATGGAGCGGAGAGGTACTTGTACATTGAGCGGAGAGGTACTTGTACATGGAGCGGAGAGGTACTTGTACATTGAGCGGAGAGGTACTTGTACATGGAGCGGAGAGGTACTTGTACATGGAGCGGAGAGGTACTTGTACATGGAGCGGAGAGGTACTTGTACATGGAGCGGAGAGGTACTTGTACATTGAGCGGAGATGTACTTGTACATGGAGCGGAGATGTACTTGTACATGGATCGGAGAGGTACTTGTACATGAGAGCGGAGAGGTACTGTCGACACTTGTACATTGAGCGTAGAGGTACTGTCGACACTTGTACATTGAGCGGAGAGGTACTTGTACATGGAGCGGAGAGGTACTGTCGACACTTGTACATTGAGCGGAGAGGTACTTGTACATTGAGCGGAGAGGTACTTGTACATGGAGCGCAGAGGTACTTGTACATTGAGCGGAGAGGTACTTGTACATGGAGCGGAGAGGTACTTGTACATGAGAGCGGAGAGGTACTTGTACATGGAGCGGAGAGGTACTTGTACATTGAGCGGAGAGGTACTGTCGACACTTGTACATTCAGCGGAGAGGTACTTGTACATGGAGCGGAGAGGTACTGTCGATACTTGACATTGAGCGGAGAGGTACTTGTACATGGAGCGGAGAGGTATTTGTACATTGAGCGGAGAGGTACTTGTACATTGAGCGGAGAGGTACTGTCGACACTTGTACATTCAGCGGAGAGCTACTTGTACATGGAGCGGAGAGGTATTTGTACATTGAGCGGAGAGGTACTTGTACATGGAGCGGAGAGGTACTTGTACATAGAGCGGAGAGGTACTGTCGACACTTGACATTGAGCGGAGAGGTACGTGTACATTGAGCGGAGAGGTACTTGTACATGGAGCGGAGATGTACTTGTACATTGAGCGGAGAGGTACTTGTACATGGAGCAGAGATGTACTTGTACATGGAGCGGAGAGGTACTTGTACATGGAGCGGAGAGGTACTTGTACATGGAGCGGAGAGGTACTTGTACATGGAGCGGAGAGGTACTTGTACATTGAGCGGAGAGGTACTTGTACATGGAGCGGAGAGGTACTTGTACATTGAGCGGAGAGGTACTTGTACATGGAGCGGAGAGGTACTTGTACATGGAGCGGAGAGGTACTTGTACATGGAGCGGAGAGGTACTTGTACATGGAGCGGAGAGGTACTTGTACATTGAGCGGAGATGTACTTGTACATGGAGCGGAGATGTACTTGTACATGGATCGGAGAGGTACTTGTACATTGAGCGGAGAGGTACTTGTACATGGAGCGGAGAGGTACTTGTACATGGAGCGGAGAGGTACTTGTACATGGAGCGGAGAGGTACTTGTACATTGAGCGGAGATGTACTTGTACATGGAGCGGAGATGTACTTGTACATGGATCGGAGAGGTACTTGTACATGAGAGCGGAGAGGTACTGTCGACACTTGTACATTGAGCGTAGAGGTACTGTCGACACTTGTACATTGAGCGGAGAGGTACTTGTACATGGAGCGGAGAGGTACTGTCGACACTTGTACATTGAGCGGAGAGGTACTTGTACATTGAGCGGAGAGGTACTTGTACATGGAGCGCAGAGGTACTTGTACATTGAGCGGAGAGGTACTTGTACATGGAGCGGAGAGGTACTTGTACATGAGAGCGGAGAGGTACTTGTACATGGAGCGGAGAGGTACTTGTACATTGAGCGGAGAGGTACTGTCGACACTTGTACATTCAGCGGAGAGGTACTTGTACATGGAGCGGAGAGGTACTGTCGATACTTGACATTGAGCGGAGAGGTACTTGTACATGGAGCGGAGAGGTATTTGTACATTGAGCGGAGAGGTACTTGTACATTGAGCGGAGAGGTACTGTCGACACTTGTACATTCAGCGGAGAGCTACTTGTACATGGAGCGGAGAGGTATTTGTACATTGAGCGGAGAGGTACTTGTACATGGAGCGGAGAGGTACTTGTACATAGAGCGGAGAGGTACTTATACATGGAGCGGAGAGGTATTTGTACATTGAGCGGAGAGGTACTTGTACATGGAGCGGAGAGGTACTTGTACATGAGAGCGGAGAGGTATTTGTACATGGAGCGGAAAGGTACTGTCGACACTTGTACATTGAGCGGAGAGCTACTTGTACATGGAGCGGAGAGGTACTTGTACATGAGAGCGGAGAGGTACTTGTACATGGAGCGGAGAGGTATTTGTACATGGAGCGGAGAGGTACTGTCGACACTTGACATTGAGCGGAGAGGTACTTGTACATGGAGCGGAGAGGTACTTGTACATGAGAGCGGAGAGGTATTTGTACATGGAGCGGAGAGGTACTGTCGACACTTGACATTGAGCGGAGAGGTACTTGTACATGGAGCGGAGAGGTACTTGTACATGGAGCGGAGAGGTACTTGTACATGGACCGGAGAGGTACTTGTACATGGAGCGGAGAGGTACTTGTACATGGAGCGGAGATGTACTTGTACATTGAGCGGAGAGGTACTTGTACATGGAGCAGAGATGTACTTGTACATGGAGCGGAGATGTACTTGTACATTGAGCGGAGAGGTACTTGTACATGGAGCGGAGAGGTACTTGTACATGGAGCGGAGATGTACTTGTACATGGAGCGGAGAGGTACTTGTACATGGAGCGGAGATGTACTTGTACATTGAGCGGAGAGGTACTTGTACATGGAGCAGAGATGTACTTGTACATGGAGCGGAGAGGTACTTGTACATGGAGCGGAGAGGTACTTGTACATGGAGCGGAGAGGTACTTGTACATTGAGCGGAGAGGTACTTGTACATGGAGCGGAGAGGTACTTGTACATTGAGCGGAGAGGTACTTGTACATGGAGCGGAGAGGTACTTGTACATGGAGCGGAGAGGTACTTGTACATGGAGCGGAGAGGTACTTGTACATGGAGCGGAGAGGTACTTGTACATTGAGCGGAGATGTACTTGTACATGGAGCGGAGATGTACTTGTACATGGATCGGAGAGGTACTTGTACATGAGAGCGGAGAGGTACTGTCGACACTTGTACATTGAGCGTAGAGGTACTGTCGACACTTGTACATTGAGCGGAGAGGTACTTGTACATGGAGCGGAGAGGTACTGTCGACACTTGTACATTGAGCGGAGAGGTACTTGTACATTGAGCGGAGAGGTACTTGTACATGGAGCGCAGAGGTACTTGTACATTGAGCGGAGAGGTACTTGTACATGGAGCGGAGAGGTACTTGTACATGAGAGCGGAGAGGTACTTGTACATGGAGCGGAGAGGTACTTGTACATTGAGCGGAGAGGTACTGTCGACACTTGTACATTCAGCGGAGAGGTACTTGTACATGGAGCGGAGAGGTACTGTCGATACTTGACATTGAGCGGAGAGGTACTTGTACATGGAGCGGAGAGGTATTTGTACATTGAGCGGAGAGGTACTTGTACATTGAGCGGAGAGGTACTGTCGACACTTGTACATTCAGCGGAGAGGTACTTGTACATGGAGCGGAGAGGTACTGTCGATACTTGACATTGAGCGGAGAGGTACTTGTACATGGAGCGGAGAGGTATTTGTACATTGAGCGGAGAGGTACTTGTACATTGAGCGGAGAGGTACTGTCGACACTTGTACATTCAGCGGAGAGCTACTTGTACATGGAGCGGAGAGGTATTTGTACATTGAGCGGAGAGGTACTTGTACATGGAGCGGAGAGGTACTTGTACATAGAGCGGAGAGGTACTTATACATGGAGCGGAGAGGTATTTGTACATTGAGCGGAGAGGTACTTGTACATGGAGCGGAGAGGTACTTGTACATGAGAGCGGAGAGGTATTTGTACATGGAGCGGAAAGGTACTGTCGACACTTGTACATTGAGCGGAGAGCTACTTGTACATGGAGCGGAGAGGTACTTGTACATGAGAGCGGAGAGGTACTTGTACATGGAGCGGAGAGGTATTTGTACATGGAGCGGAGAGGTACTGTCGACACTTGACATTGAGCGGAGAGGTACTTGTACATGGAGCGGAGAGGTACTTGTACATGAGAGCGGAGAGGTATTTGTACATGGAGCGGAGAGGTACTGTCGACACTTGACATTGAGCGGAGAGGTACTTGTACATGGAGCGGAGAGGTACTTGTACATGGAGCGGAGAGGTACTTGTACATGGACCGGAGAGGTACTTGTACATGGAGCGGAGAGGTACTTGTACATGGAGCGGAGATGTACTTGTACATTGAGCGGAGAGGTACTTGTACATGGAGCAGAGATGTACTTGTACATGGAGCGGAGATGTACTTGTACATTGAGCGGAGAGGTACTTGTACATGGAGCGGAGAGGTACTTGTACATGGAGCGGAGATGTACTTGTACATGGAGCGGAGAGGTACTTGTACATGGAGCGGAGATGTACTTGTACATTGAGCGGAGAGGTACTTGTACATGGAGCAGAGATGTACTTGTACATGGAGCGGAGAGGTACTTGTACATGGAGCGGAGAGGTACTTGTACATGGAGCGGAGAGGTACTTGTACATTGAGCGGAGAGGTACTTGTACATGGAGCGGAGAGGTACTTGTACATTGAGCGGAGAGGTACTTGTACATGGAGCGGAGAGGTACTTGTACATGGAGCGGAGAGGTACTTGTACATGGAGCGGAGAGGTACTTGTACATGGAGCGGAGAGGTACTTGTACATTGAGCGGAGATGTACTTGTACATGGAGCGGAGATGTACTTGTACATGGATCGGAGAGGTACTTGTACATGAGAGCGGAGAGGTACTGTCGACACTTGTACATTGAGCGTAGAGGTACTGTCGACACTTGTACATTGAGCGGAGAGGTACTTGTACATGGAGCGGAGAGGTACTGTCGACACTTGTACATTGAGCGGAGAGGTACTTGTACATTGAGCGGAGAGGTACTTGTACATGGAGCGCAGAGGTACTTGTACATTGAGCGGAGAGGTACTTGTACATGGAGCGGAGAGGTACTTGTACATGAGAGCGGAGAGGTACTTGTACATGGAGCGGAGAGGTACTTGTACATTGAGCGGAGAGGTACTGTCGACACTTGTACATTCAGCGGAGAGGTACTTGTACATGGAGCGGAGAGGTACTGTCGATACTTGACATTGAGCGGAGAGGTACTTGTACATGGAGCGGAGAGGTATTTGTACATTGAGCGGAGAGGTACTTGTACATTGAGCGGAGAGGTACTGTCGACACTTGTACATTCAGCGGAGAGCTACTTGTACATGGAGCGGAGAGGTATTTGTACATTGAGCGGAGAGGTACTTGTACATGGAGCGGAGAGGTACTTGTACATAGAGCGGAGAGGTACTTATACATGGAGCGGAGAGGTATTTGTACATTGAGCGGAGAGGTACTTGTACATGGAGCGGAGAGGTACTTGTACATGAGAGCGGAGAGGTATTTGTACATGGAGCGGAAAGGTACTGTCGACACTTGTACATTGAGCGGAGAGCTACTTGTACATGGAGCGGAGAGGTACTTGTACATGAGAGCGGAGAGGTACTTGTACATGGAGCGGAGAGGTATTTGTACATGGAGCGGAGAGGTACTGTCGACACTTGACATTGAGCGGAGAGGTACTTGTACATGGAGCGGAGAGGTACTTGTACATGAGAGCGGAGAGGTATTTGTACATGGAGCGGAGAGGTACTGTCGACACTTGACATTGAGCGGAGAGGTACTTGTACATGGAGCGGAGAGGTACTTGTACATGGAGCGGAGAGGTACTTGTACATGGACCGGAGAGGTACTTGTACATGGAGCGGAGAGGTACTTGTACATGGAGCGGAGATGTACTTGTACATTGAGCGGAGAGGTACTTGTACATGGAGCAGAGATGTACTTGTACATGGAGCGGAGATGTACTTGTACATTGAGCGGAGAGGTACTTGTACATGGAGCGGAGAGGTACTTGTACATGGAGCGGAGATGTACTTGTACATGGAGCGGAGAGGTACTTGTACATGGAGCGGAGATGTACTTGTACATTGAGCGGAGAGGTACTTGTACATGGAGCAGAGATGTACTTGTACATGGAGCGGAGAGGTACTTGTACATGGAGCGGAGAGGTACTTGTACATGGAGCGGAGAGGTACTTGTACATGGAGCGGAGAGGTACTTGTACATTGAGCGGAGAGGTACTTGTACATGGAGCGGAGAGGTACTTGTACATTGAGCGGAGAGGTACTTGTACATGGAGCGGAGAGGTACTTGTACATGGAGCGGAGAGGTACTTGTACATGGAGCGGAGAGGTACTTGTACATGGAGCGGAGAGGTACTTGTACATTGAGCGGAGATGTACTTGTACATGGAGCGGAGATGTACTTGTACATGGATCGGAGAGGTACTTGTACATGAGAGCGGAGAGGTACTGTCGACACTTGTACATTGAGCGTAGAGGTACTGTCGACACTTGTACATTGAGCGGAGAGGTACTTGTACATGGAGCGGAGAGGTACTGTCGACACTTGTACATTGAGCGGAGAGGTACTTGTACATTGAGCGGAGAGGTACTTGTACATGGAGCGCAGAGGTACTTGTACATTGAGCGGAGAGGTACTTGTACATGGAGCGGAGAGGTACTTGTACATGAGAGCGGAGAGGTACTTGTACATGGAGCGGAGAGGTACTTGTACATTGAGCGGAGAGGTACTGTCGACACTTGTACATTCAGCGGAGAGGTACTTGTACATGGAGCGGAGAGGTACTGTCGATACTTGACATTGAGCGGAGAGGTACTTGTACATGGAGCGGAGAGGTATTTGTACATTGAGCGGAGAGGTACTTGTACATTGAGCGGAGAGGTACTGTCGACACTTGTACATTCAGCGGAGAGCTACTTGTACATGGAGCGGAGAGGTATTTGTACATTGAGCGGAGAGGTACTTGTACATGGAGCGGAGAGGTACTTGTACATAGAGCGGAGAGGTACTTATACATGGAGCGGAGAGGTATTTGTACATTGAGCGGAGAGGTACTTGTACATGGAGCGGAGAGGTACTTGTACATGAGAGCGGAGAGGTATTTGTACATGGAGCGGAAAGGTACTGTCGACACTTGTACATTGAGCGGAGAGCTACTTGTACATGGAGCGGAGAGGTACTTGTACATGAGAGCGGAGAGGTACTTGTACATGGAGCGGAGAGGTATTTGTACATGGAGCGGAGAGGTACTGTCGACACTTGACATTGAGCGGAGAGGTACTTGTACATGGAGCGGAGAGGTACTTGTACATGAGAGCGGAGAGGTATTTGTACATGGAGCGGAGAGGTACTGTCGACACTTGACATTGAGCGGAGAGGTACTTGTACATGGAGCGGAGAGGTACTTGTACATGGAGCGGAGAGGTACTTGTACATGGACCGGAGAGGTACTTGTACATGGAGCGGAGAGGTACTTGTACATGGAGCGGAGATGTACTTGTACATTGAGCGGAGAGGTACTTGTACATGGAGCAGAGATGTACTTGTACATGGAGCGGAGATGTACTTGTACATTGAGCGGAGAGGTACTTGTACATGGAGCGGAGAGGTACTTGTACATGGAGCGGAGATGTACTTGTACATGGAGCGGAGAGGTACTTGTACATGGAGCGGAGATGTACTTGTACATTGAGCGGAGAGGTACTTGTACATGGAGCAGAGATGTACTTGTACATGGAGCGGAGAGGTACTTGTACATGGAGCGGAGAGGTACTTGTACATGGAGCGGAGAGGTACTTGTACATGGAGCGGAGAGGTACTTGTACATTGAGCGGAGAGGTACTTGTACATGGAGCGGAGAGGTACTTGTACATTGAGCGGAGAGGTACTTGTACATGGAGCGGAGAGGTACTTGTACATGGAGCGGAGAGGTACTTGTACATGGAGCGGAGAGGTACTTGTACATGGAGCGGAGAGGTACTTGTACATTGAGCGGAGATGTACTTGTACATGGAGCGGAGATGTACTTGTACATGGATCGGAGAGGTACTTGTACATGAGAGCGGAGAGGTACTGTCGACACTTGTACATTGAGCGTAGAGGTACTGTCGACACTTGTACATTGAGCGGAGAGGTACTTGTACATGGAGCGGAGAGGTACTGTCGACACTTGTACATTGAGCGGAGAGGTACTTGTACATTGAGCGGAGAGGTACTTGTACATGGAGCGCAGAGGTACTTGTACATTGAGCGGAGAGGTACTTGTACATGGAGCGGAGAGGTACTTGTACATGAGAGCGGAGAGGTACTTGTACATGGAGCGGAGAGGTACTTGTACATTGAGCGGAGAGGTACTGTCGACACTTGTACATTCAGCGGAGAGGTACTTGTACATGGAGCGGAGAGGTACTGTCGATACTTGACATTGAGCGGAGAGGTACTTGTACATGGAGCGGAGAGGTATTTGTACATTGAGCGGAGAGGTACTTGTACATTGAGCGGAGAGGTACTGTCGACACTTGTACATTCAGCGGAGAGCTACTTGTACATGGAGCGGAGAGGTATTTGTACATTGAGCGGAGAGGTACTTATACATGGAGCGGAGAGGTACTTGTACATAGAGCGGAGAGGTACTTATACATGGAGCGGAGAGGTATTTGTACATTGAGCGGAGAGGTACTTGTACATGGAGCGGAGAGGTACTTGTACATGAGAGCGGAGAGGTATTTGTACATGGAGCGGAAAGGTACTGTCGACACTTGTACATTGAGCGGAGAGCTACTTGTACATGGAGCGGAGAGGTACTTGTACATGAGAGCGGAGAGGTACTTGTACATGGAGCGGAGAGGTATTTGTACATGGAGCGGAGAGGTACTGTCGACACTTGACATTGAGCGGAGAGGTACTTGTACATGGAGCGGAGAGGTACTTGTACATGAGAGCGGAGAGGTATTTGTACATGGAGCGGAGAGGTACTGTCGACACTTGACATTGAGCGGAGAGGTACTTGTACATGGAGCGGAGAGGTACTTGTACATGGAGCGGAGAGGTACTTGTACATGGACCGGAGAGGTACTTGTACATGGAGCGGAGAGGTACTTGTACATGGAGCGGAGATGTACTTGTACATTGAGCGGAGAGGTACTTGTACATGGAGCAGAGATGTACTTGTACATGGAGCGGAGATGTACTTGTACATTGAGCGGAGAGGTACTTGTACATGGAGCGGAGAGGTACTTGTACATGGAGCGGAGATGTACTTGTACATGGAGCGGAGAGGTACTTGTACATGGAGCGGAGATGTACTTGTACATTGAGCGGAGAGGTACTTGTACATGGAGCAGAGATGTACTTGTACATGGAGCGGAGAGGTACTTGTACATGGAGCGGAGAGGTACTTGTACATGGAGCGGAGAGGTACTTGTACATGGAGCGGAGAGGTACTTGTACATTGAGCGGAGAGGTACTTGTACATTGAGCGGAGAGGTACTTGTACATGGAGCTAGGGCTGGGTATCGAGTTTCGATACTTACTTGGCACCGAAATGGAAACATCGATACTAAGGGGTATCGAAGCCTCCCTTGTCAATCGATACCAATTTTCGATACCAAAACAAAACAGCGTCATTGAGCCTATAAGCATGCGACATGCTTGCACGCCGCGCTCTAATACGGCTGGTGATTGGCTGTCATGTAGAGGCATGCAGGAAACGTTACGCCCACTTTAGCCGGTGTGTTTGTTGTGACTGTGAGCCAGGCGTGCGGTGCGGATAGTATACAAGAAGTTAGCCACTCAAGCTACTCCTATCCTGGATTACCATATGGCGAAGATGATGAAAAGCAGGAAAAGAAACAGAAACAACACGGACTGGTTTCCACAGACAAGAGAAATAATTGAGAGGTGGGTCAGCTCAGCTTACCGCAAGTTAGCGGTTATCAGATCCCTCAGTCTGACAAATCCATGCATCTGGCTGTGAGTTGTAGCATTAGATCGTTTAATTAATTGCCGCCGTAACGTTATGCGCAAGCGGGCATTGTGTATTTTTAGCAACTCGTTAACAAACGCTGATGTCATGATAGTTTGTTGAATGTAAATGCGATTAATTTATATTGATTGGCTAGTCAGTGAAGTTGAGCTGTCTCGTCAGATTTGACAAGAATGACGTTCTGTTGCAGCAGTGAGCACACTGATCTGCAACGCTAGCGTTAATGTTTAATTAATTAGCGTTATGTGCAAGCGGGCAGTTATCGCCCATGTATTTTTAGCAACTCGTTAACAAACGCTGATGTCATGATAGTTTGTTGAATATAAATGCGATTCACTTTGTGGCATATAAGGCTATATTCATAGGCTAGTCAATGCTCAACTAGTCTTCCATGCATGAAGTGGAGCCATCTCATCAGTTTGTACAAGAATAGAGTTCTGTTGCATCAGTGAGCATTAAACCCTGATTTGCAACTCTCTGTTTTGCACTGAAAACTATTCCACTGATTTATTTGTTTTAGCTACATTTCTTTCCTTTGTAGTACTCCAATATTTTTTGTAGGGACGGCAATACGTTTAGAGAACTTAAAGTTATGTTAAATACAGTAGGTTTTATTTTTTTCTGCTGTAAAACTTAAGATGGGGGGAAACTAAAGATTTGTAAAATAATTTCAATGTGTAATGCAGTTTTATTTTTGTTAAAATGGATTTTTCTAAAAATTGGTATCGAAAAAAGTATCGTTCAGGAACCGGTATCGAAATCCAAGTATCGAAACGGTATCGATATCGAAAAATTTTGAACGATACCCAGCCCTACATGGAGCGCAGATGTACTTGTACATTGAGCGGAGAGGTACTGGTACATGGAGCGGAGATGTACTTGTACATTGAGCGGAGAGGTACTTGTACATTGAGCGGAGAGGTACTTGTACATGGAGCGGAGATGTACTTGTACATTGAGCGGAGAGGTACTGGTACATGGAGCGGAGATGTACTTGTACATTGAGCGGAGAGGTACTTGTACATGGAGTGGAGATGTACTTGTACATTGAGCGGAGAGGTACTGGTACATGGAGCGGAGATGTACTTGTACATTGAGCGGAGAGGTACTTGTACATGGAGTGGAGATGTACTTGTACATTGAGCGGAGAGGTACTGGTACATGGAGCGGAGATGTACTTGTACATTGAGCGGAGAGGTACTTGTACATGGAGTGGAGATGTACTTGTACATGGAGCGGAGATGTACTTGTACATTGAGCGGAGAGGTACTTGTACATGGAGCGGAGATGTACTTGTACATGGAGCGGAGAGGTACTTGTACATTGAGCGGAGAGGTACTTGTACATGGAGCGGAGAGGTACTTGTACATGGAGCGGAGATGTACTTGTACATGGAGCGGAGAGGTACTTGTACATGGAGCGGAGATGTACTTGTACATTGAGCGGAGAGGTACTTGTACATGGAGCAGAGATGTACTTGTACATGGAGCGGAGAGGTACTTGTACATGGAGCGGAGAGGTACTTGTACATGGAGCGGAGAGGTACTTGTACATGGAGCGGAGAGGTACTTGTACATTGAGCGGAGAGGTACTTGTACATTGAGCGGAGAGGTACTTGTACATGGAGCTAGGGCTGGGTATCGAGTTTCGATACTTACTTGGCACCGAAATGGAAACATCGATACTAAGGGGTATCGAAGCCTCCCTTGTCAATCGATACCAATTTTCGATACCAAAACAAAACAGCGTCATTGAGCCTATAAGCATGCGACATGCTTGCACGCCGCGCTCTAATACGGCTGGTGATTGGCTGTCATGTAGAGGCATGCAGGAAACGTTACGCCCACTTTAGCCGGTGTGTTTGTTGTGACTGTGAGCCAGGCGTGCGGTGCGGATAGTATACAAGAAGTTAGCCACTCAAGCTACTCCTATCCTGGATTACCATATGGCGAAGATGATGAAAAGCAGGAAAAGAAACAGAAACAACACGGACTGGTTTCCACAGACAAGAGAAATAATTGAGAGGTGGGTCAGCTCAGCTTACCGCAAGTTAGCGGTTATCAGATCCCTCAGTCTGACAAATCCATGCATCTGGCTGTGAGTTGTAGCATTAGATCGTTTAATTAATTGCCGCCGTAACGTTATGCGCAAGCGGGCATTGTGTATTTTTAGCAACTCGTTAACAAACGCTGATGTCATGATAGTTTGTTGAATGTAAATGCGATTCATTTATATTGATTGGCTAGTCAGTGAAGTTGAGCTGTCTCGTCAGATTTGACAAGAATGACGTTCTGTTGCAGCAGTGAGCACACTGATCTGCAACGCTAGCGTTAATGTTTAATTAATTAGCGTTATGTGCAAGCGGGCAGTTATCGCCCATGTATTTTTAGCAACTCGTTAACAAACGCTGATGTCATGATAGTTTGTTGAATATAAATGCGATTCACTTTGTGGCATATAAGGCTATATTGATAGGCTAGTCAATGCTCAACTAGTCTTCCATGCATGAAGTGGAGCCATCTCATCAGTTTGTACAAGAATAGAGTTCTGTTGCATCAGTGAGCATTAAACCCTGATTTGCAACTCTCTGTTTTGCACTGAAAACTATTCCACTGATTTATTTGTTTTAGCTACATTTCTTTCCTTTGTAGTACTCCAATATTTTTTGTAGGGACGGCAATACGTTTAGAGAACTTAAAGTTATGTTAAATACAGTAGGTTTTATTTTTTTCTGCTGTAAAACTTAAGATGGGGGGAAACTAAAGATTTGTAAAATAATTTCAATGTGTAATGCAGTTTTATTTTTGTTAAAATGGATTTTTCTAAAAATTGGTATCGAAAAAAGTATCGTTCAGGAACCGGTATCGAAATCCAAGTATCGAAACGGTATCGATATCGAAAAATTTTGAACGATACCCAGCCCTACATGGAGCGCAGATGTACTTGTACATTGAGCGGAGAGGTACTGGTACATGGAGCGGAGATGTACTTGTACATTGAGCGGAGAGGTACTTGTACATTGAGCGGAGAGGTACTTGTACATGGAGCGGAGATGTACTTGTACATTGAGCGGAGAGGTACTGGTACATGGAGCGGAGATGTACTTGTACATTGAGCGGAGAGGTACTTGTACATGGAGTGGAGATGTACTTGTACATTGAGCGGAGAGGTACTGGTACATGGAGCGGAGATGTACTTGTACATTGAGCGGAGAGGTACTTGTACATGGAGTGGAGATGTACTTGTACATTGAGCGGAGAGGTACTGGTACATGGAGCGGAGATGTACTTGTACATTGAGCGGAGAGGTACTTGTACATGGAGTGGAGATGTACTTGTACATGGAGCGGAGATGTACTTGTACATTGAGCGGAGAGGTACTTGTACATGGAGCGGAGATGTACTTGTACATGGAGCGGAGAGGTACTTGTACATTGAGCGGAGAGGTACTTGTACATGGAGCGGAGAGGTACTTGTACATGGAGCGGAGATGTACTTGTACATGGAGCGGAGAGGTACTTGTACATGGAGCGGAGATGTACTTGTACATTGAGCGGAGAGGTACTTGTACATGGAGCAGAGATGTACTTGTACATGGAGCGGAGAGGTACTTGTACATGGAGCGGAGAGGTACTTGTACATGGAGCGGAGAGGTACTTGTACATGGAGCGGAGAGGTACTTGTACATTGAGCGGAGAGGTACTTGTACATTGAGCGGAGAGGTACTTGTACATGGAGCTAGGGCTGGGTATCGAGTTTCGATACTTACTTGGCACCGAAATGGAAACATCGATACTAAGGGGTATCGAAGCCTCCCTTGTCAATCGATACCAATTTTCGATACCAAAACAAAACAGCGTCATTGAGCCTATAAGCATGCGACATGCTTGCACGCCGCGCTCTAATACGGCTGGTGATTGGCTGTCATGTAGAGGCATGCAGGAAACGTTACGCCCACTTTAGCCGGTGTGTTTGTTGTGACTGTGAGCCAGGCGTGCGGTGCGGATAGTATACAAGAAGTTAGCCACTCAAGCTACTCCTATCCTGGATTACCATATGGCGAAGATGATGAAAAGCAGGAAAAGAAACAGAAACAACACGGACTGGTTTCCACAGACAAGAGAAATAATTGAGAGGTGGGTCAGCTCAGCTTACCGCAAGTTAGCGGTTATCAGATCCCTCAGTCTGACAAATCCATGCATCTGGCTGTGAGTTGTAGCATTAGATCGTTTAATTAATTGCCGCCGTAACGTTATGCGCAAGCGGGCATTGTGTATTTTTAGCAACTCGTTAACAAACGCTGATGTCATGATAGTTTGTTGAATGTAAATGCGATTCATTTATATTGATTGGCTAGTCAGTGAAGTTGAGCTGTCTCGTCAGATTTGACAAGAATGACGTTCTGTTGCAGCAGTGAGCACACTGATCTGCAACGCTAGCGTTAATGTTTAATTAATTAGCGTTATGTGCAAGCGGGCAGTTATCGCCCATGTATTTTTAGCAACTCGTTAACAAACGCTGATGTCATGATAGTTTGTTGAATATAAATGCGATTCACTTTGTGGCATATAAGGCTATATTGATAGGCTAGTCAATGCTCAACTAGTCTTCCATGCATGAAGTGGAGCCATCTCATCAGTTTGTACAAGAATAGAGTTCTGTTGCATCAGTGAGCATTAAACCCTGATTTGCAACTCTCTGTTTTGCACTGAAAACTATTCCACTGATTTATTTGTTTTAGCTACATTTCTTTCCTTTGTAGTACTCCAATATTTTTTGTAGGGACGGCAATACGTTTAGAGAACTTAAAGTTATGTTAAATACAGTAGGTTTTATTTTTTTCTGCTGTAAAACTTAAGATGGGGGGAAACTAAAGATTTGTAAAATAATTTCAATGTGTAATGCAGTTTTATTTTTGTTAAAATGGATTTTTCTAAAAATTGGTATCGAAAAAAGTATCGTTCAGGAACCGGTATCGAAATCCAAGTATCGAAACGGTATCGATATCGAAAAATTTTGAACGATACCCAGCCCTACATGGAGCGCAGATGTACTTGTACATTGAGCGGAGAGGTACTGGTACATGGAGCGGAGATGTACTTGTACATTGAGCGGAGAGGTACTTGTACATTGAGCGGAGAGGTACTTGTACATGGAGCGGAGATGTACTTGTACATTGAGCGGAGAGGTACTGGTACATGGAGCGGAGATGTACTTGTACATTGAGCGGAGAGGTACTTGTACATGGAGTGGAGATGTACTTGTACATTGAGCGGAGAGGTACTGGTACATGGAGCGGAGATGTACTTGTACATTGAGCGGAGAGGTACTTGTACATGGAGTGGAGATGTACTTGTACATTGAGCGGAGAGGTACTGGTACATGGAGCGGAGATGTACTTGTACATTGAGCGGAGAGGTACTTGTACATGGAGTGGAGATGTACTTGTACATGGAGCGGAGATGTACTTGTACATTGAGCGGAGAGGTACTTGTACATGGAGCGGAGATGTACTTGTACATGGAGCGGAGAGGTACTTGTACATGGAGCGGAGAGGTACTTGTACATGGAGCGGAGATGTACTTGTACATGGAGCGGAGATGTACTTGTACATGGAGCGGAGAGGTACTTGTACATGGAGCGGAGAGGTACTTATACATTGAGCGGAGACGTACTTGTACATGGAGCGGAGATGTACTTGTACATTGAGCGGAGAGGTACTTGTACATTGAGCGGAGAGGTACTGGTACATGGAGCGGAGATGTACTTGTACATTGAGCGGAGAGGTACTTGTACATGGAGCGGAGAGGTACTTGTACATTGAGCGGAGAGGTACTTGTACATTGAGCGGAGACGTACTTGTACATTGAGCGGAGATGTACTTGTACATTGAGCGGAGATGTACTTGTACATTGAGCGGAGAGGTACTGGTACATGGAGCGGAGAGGTACTTGTACATGGAGCGGAGAGGTATTTGTACATGGAGCGGAGAGGTATTTGTACATGGAGCGGAGAGGTACTTGTACATTGAGCGGAGAGGTACTTGTACATGGAGCGGAGAGGTACTTGTACATGGAGCGGAGAGGTACTTGTACATGTAGCGGAGAGGTGCTTGTACATGGAGCGGAGAGGTACTTGTACATGGAGCGGAGAGGTATTTGTACATGGAGCGGAGAGGTACTTGTACATGGAGCGGAGAGGTACTTGTACATTCAGCGGAGAGGTACTTGTACATTGAGCGGAGATGTACTTGTAGATGGAGCGGAGAGGTACTGTCGACACTTGTACATTGAGCGGAGAGGTACTTGTACATGGAGCGGAGAGGTACTTGTACATGGAGCGGAGAGGTACTGTCGACACTTGTACATTGAGCGGAGAGGTACTTGTACATGGAGCGGAGAGGTACTTGTACATGGAGCGGAGATGTACTTGTACAGGGAGCGGAGAGGTACTTGTACATTGAGCGGAGAGGTACTTGTACATGGAGCGGAGAGGTACTTGTACATGGAGCGGAGAGGTACTTGTACATGGAGCGGAGAGGTACTTGTACATTGAGCGGATAGGTACTTGTACATGGAGCGGAGAGGTACTTGTACATGGAGCGGAGAGGTACTTGTGCATGGAGCGGAGAGGTACTTGTACATTGAGCGGAGAGGTACTTGTACATGGAGCGGAGAGGTACTTGTACATGGAGCGGAGAGGTACTTGTACATGGAGCGGAGAGGTACTTGTACATGGAGCGGAGAGGTACTTGTACATTGAGCGGAGATGTACTTGTACATGGAGCGGAGATGTACTTGTACATGGATCGGAGAGGTACTTGTACATGAGAGCGGAGAGGTACTGTCGACACTTGTACATTGAGCGTAGAGGTACTGTCGACACTTGTACATTGAGCGGAGAGGTACTTGTACATGGAGCGGAGAGGTACTGTCGACACTTGTACATTGAGCGGAGAGGTACTTGTACATTGAGCGGAGAGGTACTTGTACATGGAGCGCAGAGGTACTTGTACATTGAGCGGAGAGGTACTTGTACATGGAGCGGAGAGGTACTTGTACATGAGAGCGGAGAGGTACTTGTACATGGAGCGGAGAGGTACTTGTACATTGAGCGGAGAGGTACTGTCGACACTTGTACATTCAGCGGAGAGGTACTTGTACATGGAGCGGAGAGGTACTGTCGATACTTGACATTGAGCGGAGAGGTACTTGTACATGGAGCGGAGAGGTACTTGTACATGGATCGGAGAGGTACTTGTACATGGAGCGGAGAGGTACTTGTACATTGAGCGGAGAGGTACTTGTACATGGAGCGGAGAGGTACTTGTACATTGAGCGGAGAGGTACTTGTACATGGAGCGGAGAGGTACTTGTACATGGAGCGGAGAGGTACTTGTACATGGAGCGGAGAGGTACTTGTACATGGAGCGGAGAGGTACTTGTACATTGAGCGGAGATGTACTTGTACATGGAGCGGAGATGTACTTGTACATGGATCGGAGAGGTACTTGTACATGAGAGCGGAGAGGTACTGTCGACACTTGTACATTGAGCGTAGAGGTACTGTCGACACTTGTACATTGAGCGGAGAGGTACTTGTACATGGAGCGGAGAGGTACTGTCGACACTTGTACATTGAGCGGAGAGGTACTTGTACATTGAGCGGAGAGGTACTTGTACATGGAGCGCAGAGGTACTTGTACATTGAGCGGAGAGGTACTTGTACATGGAGCGGAGAGGTACTTGTACATGAGAGCAGAGAGGTACTTGTACATGGAGCGGAGAGGTACTTGTACATTGAGCGGAGAGGTACTGTCGACACTTGTACATTCAGCGGAGAGGTACTTGTACATGGAGCGGAGAGGTACTGTCGATACTTGACATTGAGCGGAGAGGTACTTGTACATGGAGCGGAGAGGTATTTGTACATTGAGCGGAGAGGTACTTGTACATTGAGCGGAGAGGTACTGTCGACACTTGTACATTCAGCGGAGAGCTACTTGTACATGGAGCGGAGAGGTATTTGTACATTGAGCGGAGAGGTACTTGTACATGGAGCGGAGAGGTACTTGTACATAGAGCGGAGAGGTACTTATACATGGAGCGGAGAGGTATTTGTACATTGAGCGGAGAGGTACTTGTACATGGAGCGGAGAGGTACTTGTACATGAGAGCGGAGAGGTATTTGTACATGGAGCGGAAAGGTACTGTCGACACTTGTACATTGAGCGGAGAGCTACTTGTACATGGAGCGGAGAGGTACTTGTACATTGAGCGGAGATGTACTTGTACATGGAGCGGAGATGTACTTGTACATGGATCGGAGAGGTACTTGTACATGAGAGCGGAGAGGTACTGTCGACACTTGTACATTGAGCGTAGAGGTACTGTCGACACTTGTACATTGAGCGGAGAGGTACTTGTACATGGAGCGGAGAGGTACTGTCGACACTTGTACATTGAGCGGAGAGGTACTTGTACATTGAGCGGAGAGGTACTTGTACATGGAGCGCAGAGGTACTTGTACATTGAGCGGAGAGGTACTTGTACATGGAGCGGAGAGGTACTTGTACATGAGAGCGGAGAGGTACTTGTACATGGAGCGGAGAGGTACTTGTACATTGAGCGGAGAGGTACTGTCGACACTTGTACATTCAGCGGAGAGGTACTTGTACATGGAGCGGAGAGGTACTGTCGACACTTGTACATTGAGCGGAGATGTACTTGTACATGGAGCGGAGATGTACTTGTACATGGATCGGAGAGGTACTTGTACATGAGAGCGGAGAGGTACTGTCGACACTTGTACATTGAGCGTAGAGGTACTGTCGACACTTGTACATTGAGCGGAGAGGTACTTGTACATGGAGCGGAGAGGTACTGTCGACACTTGTACATTGAGCGGAGAGGTACTTGTACATTGAGCGGAGAGGTACTTGTACATGGAGCGCAGAGGTACTTGTACATTGAGCGGAGAGGTACTTGTACATGGAGCGGAGAGGTACTTGTACATGAGAGCGGAGAGGTACTTGTACATGGAGCGGAGAGGTACTTGTACATTGAGCGGAGAGGTACTGTCCACACTTGTACATTCAGCGGAGAGGTACTTGTACATGGAGCGGAGAGGTACTGTCGACACTTGTACATTGAGCGTAGAGGTACTGTCGACACTTGTACATTGAGCGGAGAGGTACTTGTACATGGAGCGGAGAGGTACTGTCGACACTTGTACATTGAGCGGAGAGGTACTTGTACATTGAGCGGAGAGGTACTTGTACATTGAGCGGAGAGGTACTTGTACATGGAGCGGAGAGGTACTTGTACATGAGAGCAGAGAGGTACTTGTACATGGAGCGGAGAGGTACTTGTACATTGAGCGGAGAGGTACTGTCGACACTTGTACATTCAGCGGAGAGGTACTTGTACATGGAGCGGAGAGGTACTGTCGATACTTGACATTGAGCGGAGAGGTACTTGTACATGGAGCGGAGAGGTATTTGTACATTGAGCGGAGAGGTACTTGTACATTGAGCGGAGAGGTACTGTCGACACTTGTACATTCAGCGGAGAGCTACTTGTACATGGAGCGGAGAGGTATTTGTACATTGAGCGGAGAGGTACTTGTACATGGAGCGGAGAGGTACTTGTACATAGAGCGGAGAGGTACTTATACATGGAGCGGAGAGGTATTTGTACATTGAGCGGAGAGGTACTTGTACATGGAGCGGAGAGGTACTTGTACATGAGAGCGGAGAGGTATTTGTACATGGAGCGGAAAGGTACTGTCGACACTTGTACATTGAGCGGAGAGCTACTTGTACATGGAGCGGAGAGGTACTTGTACATTGAGCGGAGATGTACTTGTACATGGAGCGGAGATGTACTTGTACATGGATCGGAGAGGTACTTGTACATGAGAGCGGAGAGGTACTGTCGACACTTGTACATTGAGCGTAGAGGTACTGTCGACACTTGTACATTGAGCGGAGAGGTACTTGTACATGGAGCGGAGAGGTACTGTCGACACTTGTACATTGAGCGGAGAGGTACTTGTACATTGAGCGGAGAGGTACTTGTACATGGAGCGCAGAGGTACTTGTACATTGAGCGGAGAGGTACTTGTACATGGAGCGGAGAGGTACTTGTACATGAGAGCGGAGAGGTACTTGTACATGGAGCGGAGAGGTACTTGTACATTGAGCGGAGAGGTACTGTCGACACTTGTACATTCAGCGGAGAGGTACTTGTACATGGAGCGGAGAGGTACTGTCGATACTTGACATTGAGCGGAGAGGTACTTGTACATGGAGCGGAGAGGTATTTGTACATTGAGCGGAGAGGTACTTGTACATTGAGCGGAGAGGTACTGTCGACACTTGTACATTCAGCGGAGAGCTACTTGTACATGGAGCGGAGAGGTATTTGTACATTGAGCGGAGAGGTACTTGTACATGGAGCGGAGAGGTACTTGTACATAGAGCGGAGAGGTACTTATACATGGAGCGGAGAGGTATTTGTACATTGAGCGGAGAGGTACTTGTACATGGAGCGGAGAGGTACTTGTACATGAGAGCGGAGAGGTATTTGTACATGGAGCGGAAAGGTACTGTCGACACTTGTACATTGAGCGGAGAGCTACTTGTACATGGAGCGGAGAGGTACTTGTACATGAGAGCGGAGAGGTACTTGTACATGGAGCGGAGAGGTATTTGTACATGGAGCGGAGAGGTACTGTCGACACTTGACATTGAGCGGAGAGGTACTTGTACATGGAGCGGAGAGGTACTTGTACATGAGAGCGGAGAGGTATTTGTACATGGAGCGGAGAGGTACTGCCGACACTTGACATTGAGCGGAGAGGTACTTGTACATGGAGCGGAGAGGTACTTGTACATGGAGCGGAGAGGTACTTGTACATGGACCGGAGAGGTACTTGTACATGGAGCGGAGAGGTACTTGTACATGGAGCGGAGATGTACTTGTACATGGATCGGAGAGGTACTTGTACATGGAGCGGAGAGGTACTTGTACATTGAGCGGAGAGGTACTTGTACATGGAGCGGAGAGGTACTTGTACATGGAGCGGAGAGGTACTTGTACATGGAGCGGAGAGGTACTTGTACATGGAGCGGAGAGGTACTTGTACATTGAGCGGAGATGTACTTGTACATGGAGCGGAGATGTACTTGTACATGGATCGGAGAGGTACTTGTACATGAGAGCGGAGAGGTACTGTCGACACTTGTACATTGAGCGTAGAGGTACTGTCGACACTTGTACATTGAGCGGAGAGGTACTTGTACATGGAGCGGAGAGGTACTGTCGACACTTGTACATTGAGCGGAGAGGTACTTGTACATTGAGCGGAGAGGTACTTGTACATGGAGCGCAGAGGTACTTGTACATTGAGCGGAGAGGTACTTGTACATGGAGCGGAGAGGTACTTGTACATGAGAGCGGAGAGGTACTTGTACATGGAGCGGAGAGGTACTTGTACATTGAGCGGAGAGGTACTGTCGACACTTGTACATTCAGCGGAGAGGTACTTGTACATGGAGCGGAGAGGTACTGTCGATACTTGACATTGAGCGGAGAGGTACTTGTACATGGAGCGGAGAGGTATTTGTACATTGAGCGGAGAGGTACTTGTACATTGAGCGGAGAGGTACTGTCGACACTTGTACATTCAGCGGAGAGCTACTTGTACATGGAGCGGAGAGGTATTTGTACATTGAGCGGAGAGGTACTTGTACATGGAGCGGAGAGGTACTTGTACATAGAGCGGAGAGGTACTTATACATGGAGCGGAGAGGTATTTGTACATTGAGCGGAGAGGTACTTGTACATGGAGCGGAGAGGTACTTGTACATGAGAGCGGAGAGGTATTTGTACATGGAGCGGAAAGGTACTGTCGACACTTGTACATTGAGCGGAGAGCTACTTGTACATGGAGCGGAGAGGTACTTGTACATGAGAGCGGAGAGGTACTTGTACATGGAGCGGAGAGGTATTTGTACATGGAGCGGAGAGGTACTGTCGACACTTGACATTGAGCGGAGAGGTACTTGTACATGGAGCGGAGAGGTACTTGTACATGAGAGCGGAGAGGTATTTGTACATGGAGCGGAGAGGTACTGTCGACACTTGACATTGAGCGGAGAGGTACTTGTACATGGAGCGGAGAGGTACTTGTACATGGAGCGGAGAGGTACTTGTACATGGACCGGAGAGGTACTTGTACATGGAGCGGAGAGGTACTTGTACATGGAGCGGAGATGTACTTGTACATTGAGCGGAGAGGTACTTGTACATGGAGCAGAGATGTACTTGTACATGGAGCGGAGATGTACTTGTACATTGAGCGGAGAGGTACTTGTACATGGAGCGGAGAGGTACTTGTACATGGAGCGGAGATGTACTTGTACATGGAGCGGAGAGGTACTTGTACATGGAGCGGAGATGTACTTGTACATTGAGCGGAGAGGTACTTGTACATGGAGCAGAGATGTACTTGTACATGGAGCGGAGAGGTACTTGTACATGGAGCGGAGAGGTACTTGTACATGGAGCGGAGAGGTACTTGTACATGGAGCGGAGAGGTACTTGTACATTGAGCGGAGAGGTACTTGTACATGGAGCGGAGAGGTACTTGTACATTGAGCGGAGAGGTACTTGTACATGGAGCGGAGAGGTACTTGTACATGGAGCGGAGAGGTACTTGTACATGGAGCGGAGAGGTACTTGTACATGGAGCGGAGAGGTACTTGTACATTGAGCGGAGATGTACTTGTACATGGAGCGGAGATGTACTTGTACATGGATCGGAGAGGTACTTGTACATGAGAGCGGAGAGGTACTGTCGACACTTGTACATTGAGCGTAGAGGTACTGTCGACACTTGTACATTGAGCGGAGAGGTACTTGTACATGGAGCGGAGAGGTACTGTTGACACTTGTACATTGAGCGGAGAGGTACTTGTACATTGAGCGGAGAGGTACTTGTACATGGAGCGCAGAGGTACTTGTACATTGAGCGGAGAGGTACTTGTACATGGAGCGGAGAGGTACTTGTACATGAGAGCGGAGAGGTACTTGTACATGGAGCGGAGAGGTACTTGTACATTGAGCGGAGAGGTACTGTCGACACTTGTACATTCAGCGGAGAGGTACTTGTACATGGAGCGGAGAGGTACTGTCGATACTTGACATTGAGCGGAGAGGTACTTGTACATGGAGCGGAGAGGTATTTGTACATTGAGCGGAGATGTACTTGTACATGGAGCGGAGAGGTACTTGTACATGGAGCGGAGAGGTACTGTCGACACTTGTACATTGAGCGGAGAGGTACTTGTACATGGAGCGGAGATGTACTTGTACATGGAGCGGAGATGTACTTGTACAGGGAGCGGAGAGGTACTTGTACATTGAGCGGAGAGGTACTTGTACATGGAGCGGAGAGGTACTTGTACATGGAGCGGAGAGGTACTTGTACATGGAGCGGAGAGGTACTTGTACATTGAGCGGAGAGGTACTTGTACATGGAGCGGAGAGGTACTTGTACATGGAGCGGAGAGGTACTTGTACATGGAGCGGAGAGGTACTTGTACATTGAGCGGAGAGGTACTTGTACATGGAGCGGAGAGGTACTTGTACATGGAGCGGAGAGGTACTTGTACATGGAGCGGAGAGGTACTTGTACATGGAGCGGAGAGGTACTTGTACATTGAGCGGAGATGTACTTGTACATGGAGCGGAGATGTACTTGTACATGGATCGGAGAGGTACTTGTACATGAGAGCGGAGAGGTACTGTCGACACTTGTACATTGAGCGTAGAGGTACTGTCGACACTTGTACATTGAGCGGAGAGGTACTTGTACATTGAGCGGAGAGGTACTTGTACATGGAGCGGAGAGGTACTGTCGACACTTGTACATTGAGCGGAGAGGTACTTGTACATTGAGCGGAGAGGTACTTGTACATGGAGCGCAGAGGTACTTGTACATTGAGCGGAGAGGTACTTGTACATGGAGCGGAGAGGTACTTGTACATGAGAGCGGAGAGGTACTTGTACATGGAGCGGAGAGGTACTTGTACATTGAGCGGAGAGGTACTGTCGACACTTGTACATTCAGCGGAGAGGTACTTGTACATGGAGCGGAGAGGTACTGTCGATACTTGACATTGAGCGGAGAGGTACTTGTACATGGAGCGGAGAGGTACTTGTACATGGAGCGGAGAGGTACTTGTACATGGAGCGGAGAGGTACTTGTACATTGAGCGGAGAGGTACTTGTACATGGAGCGGAGAGGTACTTGTACATTGAGCGGAGAGGTACTTGTACATGGAGCGGAGAGGTACTTGTACATGGAGCGGAGAGGTACTTGTACATGGAGCGGAGAGGTACTTGTACATGGAGCGGAGAGGTACTTGTACATTGAGCGGAGATGTACTTGTACATGGAGCGGAGATGTACTTGTACATGGATCGGAGAGGTACTTGTACATGAGAGCGGAGAGGTACTGTCGACACTTGTACATTGAGCGTAGAGGTACTGTCGACACTTGTACATTGAGCGGAGAGGTACTTGTACATGGAGCGGAGAGGTACTGTCGACACTTGTACATTGAGCGGAGAGGTACTTGTACATTGAGCGGAGAGGTACTTGTACATGGAGCGCAGAGGTACTTGTACATTGAGCGGAGAGGTACTTGTACATGGAGCGGAGAGGTACTTGTACATGAGAGCGGAGAGGTACTTGTACATGGAGCGGAGAGGTACTTGTACATTGAGCGGAGAGGTACTGTCGACACTTGTACATTCAGCGGAGAGGTACTTGTACATGGAGCGGAGAGGTACTGTCGATACTTGACATTGAGCGGAGAGGTACTTGTACATGGAGCGGAGAGGTATTTGTACATTGAGCGGAGAGGTACTTGTACATTGAGCGGAGAGGTACTGTCGACACTTGTACATTCAGCGGAGAGCTACTTGTACATGGAGCGGAGAGGTATTTGTACATTGAGCGGAGAGGTACTTGTACATGGAGCGGAGAGGTACTTGTACATAGAGCGGAGAGGTACTTATACATGGAGCGGAGAGGTATTTGTACATTGAGCGGAGAGGTACTTGTACATGGAGCGGAGAGGTACTTGTACATGAGAGCGGAGAGGTATTTGTACATGGAGCGGAAAGGTACTGTCGACACTTGTACATTGAGCGGAGAGCTACTTGTACATGGAGCGGAGAGGTACTTGTACATGAGAGCGGAGAGGTACTTGTACATGGAGCGGAGAGGTATTTGTACATGGAGCGGAGAGGTACTGTCGACACTTGACATTGAGCGGAGAGGTACTTGTACATGGAGCGGAGAGGTACTTGTACATGAGAGCGGAGAGGTATTTGTACATGGAGCGGAGAGGTACTGTCGACACTTGACATTGAGCGGAGAGGTACTTGTACATGGAGCGGAGAGGTACTTGTACATGGAGCGGAGAGGTACTTGTACATGGACCGGAGAGGTACTTGTACATGGAGCGGAGAGGTACTTGTACATGGAGCGGAGATGTACTTGTACATTGAGCGGAGAGGTACTTGTACATGGAGCAGAGATGTACTTGTACATGGAGCGGAGATGTACTTGTACATTGAGCGGAGAGGTACTTGTACATGGAGCGGAGAGGTACTTGTACATGGAGCGGAGATGTACTTGTACATGGAGCGGAGAGGTACTTGTACATGGAGCGGAGATGTACTTGTACATTGAGCGGAGAGGTACTTGTACATGGAGCAGAGATGTACTTGTACATGGAGCGGAGAGGTACTTGTACATGGAGCGGAGAGGTACTTGTACATGGAGCGGAGAGGTACTTGTACATGGAGCGGAGAGGTACTTGTACATTGAGCGGAGAGGTACTTGTACATGGAGCGGAGAGGTACTTGTACATTGAGCGGAGAGGTACTTGTACATGGAGCGGAGAGGTACTTGTACATGGAGCGGAGAGGTACTTGTACATGGAGCGGAGAGGTACTTGTACATGGAGCGGAGAGGTACTTGTACATTGAGCGGAGATGTACTTGTACATGGAGCGGAGATGTACTTGTACATGGATCGGAGAGGTACTTGTACATGAGAGCGGAGAGGTACTGTCGACACTTGTACATTGAGCGTAGAGGTACTGTCGACACTTGTACATTGAGCGGAGAGGTACTTGTACATGGAGCGGAGAGGTACTGTCGACACTTGTACATTGAGCGGAGAGGTACTTGTACATTGAGCGGAGAGGTACTTGTACATGGAGCGCAGAGGTACTTGTACATTGAGCGGAGAGGTACTTGTACATGGAGCGGAGAGGTACTTGTACATGAGAGCGGAGAGGTACTTGTACATGGAGCGGAGAGGTACTTGTACATTGAGCGGAGAGGTACTGTCGACACTTGTACATTCAGCGGAGAGGTACTTGTACATGGAGCGGAGAGGTACTGTCGATACTTGACATTGAGCGGAGAGGTACTTGTACATGGAGCGGAGAGGTATTTGTACATTGAGCGGAGAGGTACTTGTACATTGAGCGGAGAGGTACTGTCGACACTTGTACATTCAGCGGAGAGCTACTTGTACATGGAGCGGAGAGGTATTTGTACATTGAGCGGAGAGGTACTTGTACATGGAGCGGAGAGGTACTTGTACATAGAGCGGAGAGGTACTTATACATGGAGCGGAGAGGTATTTGTACATTGAGCGGAGAGGTACTTGTACATGGAGCGGAGAGGTACTTGTACATGAGAGCGGAGAGGTATTTGTACATGGAGCGGAAAGGTACTGTCGACACTTGTACATTGAGCGGAGAGCTACTTGTACATGGAGCGGAGAGGTACTTGTACATGAGAGCGGAGAGGTACTTGTACATGGAGCGGAGAGGTATTTGTACATGGAGCGGAGAGGTACTGTCGACACTTGACATTGAGCGGAGAGGTACTTGTACATGGAGCGGAGAGGTACTTGTACATGAGAGCGGAGAGGTATTTGTACATGGAGCGGAGAGGTACTGTCGACACTTGACATTGAGCGGAGAGGTACTTGTACATGGAGCGGAGAGGTACTTGTACATGGAGCGGAGAGGTACTTGTACATGGACCGGAGAGGTACTTGTACATGGAGCGGAGAGGTACTTGTACATGAGAGCGGAGAGGTATTTGTACATGGAGCGGAGAGGTACTGTCGACACTTGACATTGAGCGGAGAGGTACTTGTACATGGAGCGGAGAGGTACTTGTACATGGAGCGGAGAGGTACTTGTACATGGACCGGAGAGGTACTTGTACATGGAGCGGAGATGTACTTGTACATTGAGCGGAGAGGTACTTGTACATGGAGCAGAGATGTACTTGTACATGGAGCGGAGATGTACTTGTACATTGAGCGGAGAGGTACTTGTACATGGAGCGGAGAGGTACTTGTACATTGAGCGGAGAGGTACTTGTACATGGAGCGGAGAGGTACTTGTACATGGAGCGGAGATGTACTTGTACATGGAGCGGAGAGGTACTTGTACATGGAGCGGAGATGTACTTGTACATTGAGCGGAGAGGTACTTGTACATGGAGCAGAGATGTACTTGTACATGGAGCGGAGAGGTACTTGTACATGGAGCGGAGAGGTACTTGTACATGGAGCGGAGAGGTACTTGTACATGGAGCGGAGAGGTACTTGTACATTGAGCGGAGAGGTACTTGTACATGGAGCGGAGAGGTACTTGTACATTGAGCGGAGAGGTACTTGTACATGGAGCGGAGAGGTACTTGTACATGGAGCGGAGAGGTACTTGTACATGGAGCGGAGAGGTACTTGTACATGGAGCGGAGAGGTACTTGTACATTGAGCGGAGATGTACTTGTACATGGAGCGGAGATGTACTTGTACATGGATCGGAGAGGTACTTGTACATGAGAGCGGAGAGGTACTGTCGACACTTGTACATTGAGCGTAGAGGTACTGTCGACACTTGTACATTGAGCGGAGAGGTACTTGTACATGGAGCGGAGAGGTACTGTCGACACTTGTACATTGAGCGGAGAGGTACTTGTACATTGAGCGGAGAGGTACTTGTACATGGAGCGCAGAGGTACTTGTACATTGAGCGGAGAGGTACTTGTACATGGAGCGGAGAGGTACTTGTACATGAGAGCGGAGAGGTACTTGTACATGGAGCGGAGAGGTACTTGTACATGGAGCGGAGAGGTACTTGTACATTGAGCGGAGAGGTACTGTCGACACTTGTACATTCAGCGGAGAGGTACTTGTACATGGAGCGGAGAGGTACTGTCGATACTTGACATTGAGCGGAGAGGTACTTGTACATGGAGCGGAGAGGTATTTGTACATTGAGCGGAGAGGTACTTGTACATTGAGCGGAGAGGTACTGTCGACACTTGTACATTCAGCGGAGAGCTACTTGTACATGGAGCGGAGAGGTATTTGTACATTGAGCGGAGAGGTACTTGTACATGGAGCGGAGAGGTACTTGTACATAGAGCGGAGAGGTACTTATACATGGAGCGGAGAGGTATTTGTACATTGAGCGGAGAGGTACTTGTACATGGAGCGGAGAGGTACTTGTACATGAGAGCGGAGAGGTATTTGTACATGGAGCGGAAAGGTACTGTCGACACTTGTACATTGAGCGGAGAGCTACTTGTACATGGAGCGGAGAGGTACTTGTACATGAGAGCGGAGAGGTACTTGTACATGGAGCGGAGAGGTATTTGTACATGGAGCGGAGAGGTACTGTCGACACTTGACATTGAGCGGAGAGGTACTTGTACATGGAGCGGAGAGGTACTTGTACATGAGAGCGGAGAGGTATTTGTACATGGAGCGGAGAGGTACTGTCGACACTTGACATTGAGCGGAGAGGTACTTGTACATGGAGCGGAGAGGTACTTGTACATGGAGCGGAGAGGTACTTGTACATGGACCGGAGAGGTACTTGTACATGGAGCGGAGAGGTACTTGTACATGGAGCGGAGATGTACTTGTACATTGAGCGGAGAGGTACTTGTACATGGAGCAGAGATGTACTTGTACATGGAGCGGAGATGTACTTGTACATTGAGCGGAGAGGTACTTGTACATGGAGCGGAGAGGTACTTGTACATTGAGCGGAGATGTACTTGTACATGGAGCGGAGAGGTACTTGTACATGGAGCGGAGATGTACTTGTACATTGAGCGGAGAGGTACTTGTACATGGAGCAGAGATGTACTTGTACATGGAGCGGAGAGGTACTTGTACATGGAGCGGAGAGGTACTTGTACATGGAGCGGAGAGGTACTTGTACATGGAGCGGAGAGGTACTTGTACATTGAGCGGAGAGGTACTTGTACATGGAGCGGAGAGGTACTTGTACATTGAGCGGAGAGGTACTTGTACATGGAGCGGAGAGGTACTTGTACATGGAGCGGAGAGGTACTTGTACATGGAGCGGAGAGGTACTTGTACATGGAGCGGAGAGGTACTTGTACATTGAGCGGAGATGTACTTGTACATGGAGCGGAGATGTACTTGTACATGGATCGGAGAGGTACTTGTACATGAGAGCGGAGAGGTACTGTCGACACTTGTACATTGAGCGTAGAGGTACTGTCGACACTTGTACATTGAGCGGAGAGGTACTTGTACATGGAGCGGAGAGGTACTGTCGACACTTGTACATTGAGCGGAGAGGTACTTGTACATTGAGCGGAGAGGTACTTGTACATGGAGCGCAGAGGTACTTGTACATTGAGCGGAGAGGTACTTGTACATGGAGCGGAGAGGTACTTGTACATGAGAGCGGAGAGGTACTTGTACATGGAGCGGAGAGGTACTTGTACATTGAGCGGAGAGGCACTGTCGACACTTGTACATTCAGCGGAGAGGTACTTGTACATGGAGCGGAGAGGTACTGTCGATACTTGACATTGAGCGGAGAGGTACTTGTACATGGAGCGGAGAGGTATTTGTACATTGAGCGGAGAGGTACTTGTACATTGAGCGGAGAGGTACTGTCGACACTTGTACATTCAGCGGAGAGCTACTTGTACATGGAGCGGAGAGGTATTTGTACATTGAGCGGAGAGGTACTTGTACATGGAGCGGAGAGGTACTTGTACATAGAGCGGAGAGGTACTTATACATGGAGCGGAGAGGTATTTGTACATTGAGCGGAGAGGTACTTGTACATGGAGCGGAGAGGTACTTGTACATGAGAGCGGAGAGGTATTTGTACATGGAGCGGAAAGGTACTGTCGACACTTGTACATTGAGCGGAGAGCTACTTGTACATGGAGCGGAGAGGTACTTGTACATGAGAGCGGAGAGGTACTTGTACATGGAGCGGAGAGGTATTTGTACATGGAGCGGAGAGGTACTGTCGACACTTGACATTGAGCGGAGAGGTACTTGTACATGGAGCGGAGAGGTACTTGTACATGAGAGCGGAGAGGTATTTGTACATGGAGCGGAGAGGTACTGTCGACACTTGACATTGAGCGGAGAGGTACTTGTACATGGAGCGGAGAGGTACTTGTACATGGAGCGGAGAGGTACTTGTACATGGACCGGAGAGGTACTTGTACATGGAGCGGAGAGGTACTTGTACATGGAGCGGAGATGTACTTGTACATTGAGCGGAGAGGTACTTGTACATGGAGCAGAGATGTACTTGTACATGGAGCGGAGATGTACTTGTACATTGAGCGGAGAGGTACTTGTACATGGAGCGGAGAGGTACTTGTACATGGAGCGGAGATGTACTTGTACATGGAGCGGAGAGGTACTTGTACATGGAGCGGAGATGTACTTGTACATTGAGCGGAGAGGTACTTGTACATGGAGCAGAGATGTACTTGTACATGGAGCGGAGAGGTACTTGTACATGGAGCGGAGAGGTACTTGTACATGGAGCGGAGAGGTACTTGTACATGGAGCGGAGAGGTACTTGTACATTGAGCGGAGAGGTACTTGTACATGGAGCGGAGAGGTACTTGTACATTGAGCGGAGAGGTACTTGTACATGGAGCGGAGAGGTACTTGTACATGGAGCGGAGAGGTACTTGTACATGGAGCGGAGAGGTACTTGTACATGGAGCGGAGAGGTACTTGTACATTGAGCGGAGATGTACTTGTACATGGAGCGGAGATGTACTTGTACATGGATCGGAGAGGTACTTGTACATGAGAGCGGAGAGGTACTGTCGACACTTGTACATTGAGCGTAGAGGTACTGTCGACACTTGTACATTGAGCGGAGAGGTACTTGTACATGGAGCGGAGAGGTACTGTCGACACTTGTACATTGAGCGGAGAGGTACTTGTACATTGAGCGGAGAGGTACTTGTACATGGAGCGCAGAGGTACTTGTACATTGAGCGGAGAGGTACTTGTACATGGAGCGGAGAGGTACTTGTACATGAGAGCGGAGAGGTACTTGTACATGGAGCGGAGAGGTACTTGTACATTGAGCGGAGAGGTACTGTCGACACTTGTACATTCAGCGGAGAGGTACTTGTACATGGAGCGGAGAGGTACTGTCGATACTTGACATTGAGCGGAGAGGTACTTGTACATGGAGCGGAGAGGTATTTGTACATTGAGCGGAGAGGTACGTGTACATTGAGCGGAGAGGTACTGTCGACACTTGTACATTCAGCGGAGAGCTACTTGTACATGGAGCGGAGAGGTATTTGTACATTGAGCGGAGAGGTACTTGTACATGGAGCGGAGAGGTACTTGTACATAGAGCGGAGAGGTACTTATACATGGAGCGGAGAGGTATTTGTACATTGAGCGGAGAGGTACTTGTACATGGAGCGGAGAGGTACTTGTACATGAGAGCGGAGAGGTATTTGTACATGGAGCGGAAAGGTACTGTCGACACTTGTACATTGAGCGGAGAGCTACTTGTACATGGAGCGGAGAGGTACTTGTACATGAGAGCGGAGAGGTACTTGTACATGGAGCGGAGAGGTATTTGTACATGGAGCGGAGAGGTACTGTCGACACTTGACATTGAGCGGAGAGGTACTTGTACATGGAGCGGAGAGGTACTTGTACATGAGAGCGGAGAGGTATTTGTACATGGAGCGGAGAGGTACTGTCGACACTTGACATTGAGCGGAGAGGTACTTGTACATGGAGCGGAGAGGTACTTGTACATGGAGCGGAGAGGTACTTGTACATGGACCGGAGAGGTACTTGTACATGGAGCGGAGAGGTACTTGTACATGGAGCGGAGATGTACTTGTACATTGAGCGGAGAGGTACTTGTACATGGAGCAGAGATGTACTTGTACATGGAGCGGAGATGTACTTGTACATTGAGCGGAGAGGTACTTGTACATGGAGCGGAGAGGTACTTGTACATGGAGCGGAGATGTACTTGTACATGGAGCGGAGAGGTACTTGTACATGGAGCGGAGATGTACTTGTACATTGAGCGGAGAGGTACTTGTACATGGAGCAGAGATGTACTTGTACATGGAGCGGAGAGGTACTTGTACATGGAGCGGAGAGGTACTTGTACATGGAGCGGAGAGGTACTTGTACATGGAGCGGAGAGGTACTTGTACATTGAGCGGAGAGGTACTTGTACATGGAGCGGAGAGGTACTTGTACATTGAGCGGAGAGGTACTTGTACATGGAGCGGAGAGGTACTTGTACATGAGAGCGGAGAGGTACTGTCGACACTTGTACATTGAGCGTAGAGGTACTGTCGACACTTGTACATTGAGCGGAGAGGTACTTGTACATGGAGCGGAGAGGTACTGTCGACACTTGTACATTGAGCGGAGAGGTACTTGTACATTGAGCGGAGAGGTACTTGTACATGGAGCGCAGAGGTACTTGTACATTGAGCGGAGAGGTACTTGTACATGGAGCGGAGAGGTACTTGTACATGAGAGCGGAGAGGTACTTGTACATGGAGCGGAGAGGTACTTGTACATGGAGCGGAGAGGTACTTGTACATTGAGCGGAGAGGTACTGTCGACACTTGTACATTCAGCGGAGAGGTACTTGTACATGGAGCGGAGAGGTACTGTCGATACTTGACATTGAGCGGAGAGGTACTTGTACATGGAGCGGAGAGGTATTTGTACATTGAGCGGAGAGGTACTTGTACATTGAGCGGAGAGGTACTGTCGACACTTGTACATTCAGCGGAGAGCTACTTGTACATGGAGCGGAGAGGTATTTGTACATTGAGCGGAGAGGTACTTGTACATGGAGCGGAGAGGTACTTGTACATAGAGCGGAGAGGTACTTATACATGGAGCGGAGAGGTATTTGTACATTGAGCGGAGAGGTACTTGTACATGGAGCGGAGAGGTACTTGTACATGAGAGCGGAGAGGTATTTGTACATGGAGCGGAAAGGTACTGTCGACACTTGTACATTGAGCGGAGAGCTACTTGTACATGGAGCGGAGAGGTACTTGTACATGAGAGCGGAGAGGTACTTGTACATGGAGCGGAGAGGTATTTGTACATGGAGCGGAGAGGTACTGTCGACACTTGACATTGAGCGGAGAGGTACTTGTACATGGAGCGGAGAGGTACTTGTACATGAGAGCGGAGAGGTATTTGTACATGGAGCGGAGAGGTACTGTCGACACTTGACATTGAGCGGAGAGGTACTTGTACATGGAGCGGAGAGGTACTTGTACATGGAGCGGAGAGGTACTTGTACATGGACCGGAGAGGTACTTGTACATGGAGCGGAGAGGTACTTGTACATGGAGCGGAGATGTACTTGTACATTGAGCGGAGAGGTACTTGTACATGGAGCAGAGATGTACTTGTACATGGAGCGGAGATGTACTTGTACATTGAGCGGAGAGGTACTTGTACATGGAGCGGAGAGGTACTTGTACATTGAGCGGAGATGTACTTGTACATGGAGCGGAGAGGTACTTGTACATGGAGCGGAGATGTACTTGTACATTGAGCGGAGAGGTACTTGTACATGGAGCAGAGATGTACTTGTACATGGAGCGGAGAGGTACTTGTACATGGAGCGGAGAGGTACTTGTACATGGAGCGGAGAGGTACTTGTACATGGAGCGGAGAGGTACTTGTACATTGAGCGGAGAGGTACTTGTACATGGAGCGGAGAGGTACTTGTACATTGAGCGGAGAGGTACTTGTACATGGAGCGGAGAGGTACTTGTACATGGAGCGGAGAGGTACTTGTACATGGAGCGGAGAGGTACTTGTACATGGAGCGGAGAGGTACTTGTACATTGAGCGGAGATGTACTTGTACATGGAGCGGAGATGTACTTGTACATGGATCGGAGAGGTACTTGTACATGAGAGCGGAGAGGTACTGTCGACACTTGTACATTGAGCGTAGAGGTACTGTCGACACTTGTACATTGAGCGGAGAGGTACTTGTACATGGAGCGGAGAGGTACTGTCGACACTTGTACATTGAGCGGAGAGGTACTTGTACATTGAGCGGAGAGGTACTTGTACATGGAGCGCAGAGGTACTTGTACATTGAGCGGAGAGGTACTTGTACATGGAGCGGAGAGGTACTTGTACATGAGAGCGGAGAGGTACTTGTACATGGAGCGGAGAGGTACTTGTACATTGAGCGGAGAGGTACTGTCGACACTTGTACATTCAGCGGAGAGGTACTTGTACATGGAGCGGAGAGGTACTGTCGATACTTGACATTGAGCGGAGAGGTACTTGTACATGGAGCGGAGAGGTATTTGTACATTGAGCGGAGAGGTACTTGTACATTGAGCGGAGAGGTACTGTCGACACTTGTACATTCAGCGGAGAGCTACTTGTACATGGAGCGGAGAGGTATTTGTACATTGAGCGGAGAGGTACTTGTACATGGAGCGGAGAGGTACTTGTACATAGAGCGGAGAGGTACTTATACATGGAGCGGAGAGGTATTTGTACATTGAGCGGAGAGGTACTTGTACATGGAGCGGAGAGGTACTTGTACATGAGAGCGGAGAGGTATTTGTACATGGAGCGGAAAGGTACTGTCGACACTTGTACATTGAGCGGAGAGCTACTTGTACATGGAGCGGAGAGGTACTTGTACATGAGAGCGGAGAGGTACTTGTACATGGAGCGGAGAGGTATTTGTACATGGAGCGGAGAGGTACTGTCGACACTTGACATTGAGCGGAGAGGTACTTGTACATGGAGCGGAGAGGTACTTGTACATGAGAGCGGAGAGGTATTTGTACATGGAGCGGAGAGGTACTGTCGACACTTGACATTGAGCGGAGAGGTACTTGTACATGGAGCGGAGAGGTACTTGTACATGGAGCGGAGAGGTACTTGTACATGGACCGGAGAGGTACTTGTACATGGAGCGGAGAGGTACTTGTACATGGAGCGGAGATGTACTTGTACATTGAGCGGAGAGGTACTTGTACATGGAGCAGAGATGTACTTGTACATGGAGCGGAGATGTACTTGTACATTGAGCGGAGAGGTACTTGTACATGGAGCGGAGAGGTACTTGTACATGGAGCGGAGATGTACTTGTACATGGAGCGGAGAGGTACTTGTACATGGAGCGGAGATGTACTTGTACATTGAGCGGAGAGGTACTTGTACATGGAGCAGAGATGTACTTGTACATGGAGCGGAGAGGTACTTGTACATGGAGCGGAGAGGTACTTGTACATGGAGCGGAGAGGTACTTGTACATGGAGCGGAGAGGTACTTGTACATTGAGCGGAGAGGTACTTGTACATGGAGCGGAGAGGTACTTGTACATTGAGCGGAGAGGTACTTGTACATGGAGCGGAGAGGTACTTGTACATGGAGCGGAGAGGTACTTGTACATGGAGCGGAGAGGTACTTGTACATGGAGCGGAGAGGTACTTGTACATTGAGCGGAGATGTACTTGTACATGGAGCGGAGATGTACTTGTACATGGATCGGAGAGGTACTTGTACATGAGAGCGGAGAGGTACTGTCGACACTTGTACATTGAGCGTAGAGGTACTGTCGACACTTGTACATTGAGCGGAGAGGTACTTGTACATGGAGCGGAGAGGTACTGTCGACACTTGTACATTGAGCGGAGAGGTACTTGTACATTGAGCGGAGAGGTACTTGTACATGGAGCGCAGAGGTACTTGTACATTGAGCGGAGAGGTACTTGTACATGGAGCGGAGAGGTACTTGTACATGAGAGCGGAGAGGTACTTGTACATGGAGCGGAGAGGTACTTGTACATTGAGCGGAGAGGTACTGTCGACACTTGTACATTCAGCGGAGAGGTACTTGTACATGGAGCGGAGAGGTACTGTCGATACTTGACATTGAGCGGAGAGGTACTTGTACATGGAGCGGAGAGGTATTTGTACATTGAGCGGAGAGGTACTTGTACATTGAGCGGAGAGGTACTGTCGACACTTGTACATTCAGCGGAGAGCTACTTGTACATGGAGCGGAGAGGTATTTGTACATTGAGCGGAGAGGTACTTGTACATGGAGCGGAGAGGTACTTGTACATAGAGCGGAGAGGTACTTATACATGGAGCGGAGAGGTATTTGTACATTGAGCGGAGAGGTACTTGTACATGGAGCGGAGAGGTACTTGTACATGAGAGCGGAGAGGTATTTGTACATGGAGCGGAAAGGTACTGTCGACACTTGTACATTGAGCGGAGAGCTACTTGTACATGGAGCGGAGAGGTACTTGTACATGAGAGCGGAGAGGTACTTGTACATGGAGCGGAGAGGTATTTGTACATGGAGCGGAGAGGTACTGTCGACACTTGACATTGAGCGGAGAGGTACTTGTACATGGAGCGGAGAGGTACTTGTACATGAGAGCGGAGAGGTATTTGTACATGGAGCGGAGAGGTACTGTCGACACTTGACATTGAGCGGAGAGGTACTTGTACATGGAGCGGAGAGGTACTTGTACATGGAGCGGAGAGGTACTTGTACATGGACCGGAGAGGTACTTGTACATGGAGCGGAGAGGTACTTGTACATGAGAGCGGAGAGGTATTTGTACATGGAGCGGAGAGGTACTGTCGACACTTGACATTGAGCGGAGAGGTACTTGTACATGGAGCGGAGAGGTACTTGTACATGGAGCGGAGAGGTACTTGTACATGGACCGGAGAGGTACTTGTACATGGAGCGGAGAGGTACTTGTACATGGAGCGGAGATGTACTTGTACATTGAGCGGAGAGGTACTTGTACATGGAGCAGAGATGTACTTGTACATGGAGCGGAGATGTACTTGTACATTGAGCGGAGAGGTACTTGTACATGGAGAGGTACTTGTACATTGAGCGGAGAGGTACTTGTACATGGAGCGGAGAGGTACTTGTACATGGAGCGGAGATGTACTTGTACATGGAGCGGAGAGGTACTTGTACATGGAGCGGAGATGTACTTGTACATTGAGCGGAGAGGTACTTGTACATGGAGCAGAGATGTACTTGTACATGGAGCGGAGAGGTACTTGTACATGGAGCGGAGAGGTACTTGTACATGGAGCGGAGAGGTACTTGTACATGGAGCGGAGAGGTACTTGTACATTGAGCGGAGAGGTACTTGTACATGGAGCGGAGAGGTACTTGTACATTGAGCGGAGAGGTACTTGTACATGGAGCGGAGAGGTACTTGTACATGGAGCGGAGAGGTACTTGTACATGGAGCGGAGAGGTACTTGTACATGGAGCGGAGAGGTACTTGTACATTGAGCGGAGATGTACTTGTACATGGAGCGGAGATGTACTTGTACATGGATCGGAGAGGTACTTGTACATGAGAGCGGAGAGGTACTGTCGACACTTGTACATTGAGCGTAGAGGTACTGTCGACACTTGTACATTGAGCGGAGAGGTACTTGTACATGGAGCGGAGAGGTACTGTCGACACTTGTACATTGAGCGGAGAGGTACTTGTACATTGAGCGGAGAGGTACTTGTACATGGAGCGCAGAGGTACTTGTACATTGAGCGGAGAGGTACTTGTACATGGAGCGGAGAGGTACTTGTACATGAGAGCGGAGAGGTACTTGTACATGGAGCGGAGAGGTACTTGTACATGGAGCGGAGAGGTACTTGTACATTGAGCGGAGAGGTACTGTCGACACTTGTACATTCAGCGGAGAGGTACTTGTACATGGAGCGGAGAGGTACTGTCGATACTTGACATTGAGCGGAGAGGTACTTGTACATGGAGCGGAGAGGTATTTGTACATTGAGCGGAGAGGTACTTGTACATTGAGCGGAGAGGTACTGTCGACACTTGTACATTCAGCGGAGAGCTACTTGTACATGGAGCGGAGAGGTATTTGTACATTGAGCGGAGAGGTACTTGTACATGGAGCGGAGAGGTACTTGTACATAGAGCGGAGAGGTACTTATACATGGAGCGGAGAGGTATTTGTACATTGAGCGGAGAGGTACTTGTACATGGAGCGGAGAGGTACTTGTACATGAGAGCGGAGAGGTATTTGTACATGGAGCGGAAAGGTACTGTCGACACTTGTACATTGAGCGGAGAGCTACTTGTACATGGAGCGGAGAGGTACTTGTACATGAGAGCGGAGAGGTACTTGTACATGGAGCGGAGAGGTATTTGTACATGGAGCGGAGAGGTACTGTCGACACTTGACATTGAGCGGAGAGGTACTTGTACATGGAGCGGAGAGGTACTTGTACATGAGAGCGGAGAGGTATTTGTACATGGAGCGGAGAGGTACTGTCGACACTTGACATTGAGCGGAGAGGTACTTGTACATGGAGCGGAGAGGTACTTGTACATGGAGCGGAGAGGTACTTGTACATGGACCGGAGAGGTACTTGTACATGGAGCGGAGAGGTACTTGTACATGGAGCGGAGATGTACTTGTACATTGAGCGGAGAGGTACTTGTACATGGAGCAGAGATGTACTTGTACATGGAGCGGAGATGTACTTGTACATTGAGCGGAGAGGTACTTGTACATGGAGCGGAGAGGTACTTGTACATTGAGCGGAGATGTACTTGTACATGGAGCGGAGAGGTACTTGTACATGGAGCGGAGATGTACTTGTACATTGAGCGGAGAGGTACTTGTACATGGAGCAGAGATGTACTTGTACATGGAGCGGAGAGGTACTTGTACATGGAGCGGAGAGGTACTTGTACATGGAGCGGAGAGGTACTTGTACATGGAGCGGAGAGGTACTTGTACATTGAGCGGAGAGGTACTTGTACATGGAGCGGAGAGGTACTTGTACATTGAGCGGAGAGGTACTTGTACATGGAGCGGAGAGGTACTTGTACATGGAGCGGAGAGGTACTTGTACATGGAGCGGAGAGGTACTTGTACATGGAGCGGAGAGGTACTTGTACATTGAGCGGAGATGTACTTGTACATGGAGCGGAGATGTACTTGTACATGGATCGGAGAGGTACTTGTACATGAGAGCGGAGAGGTACTGTCGACACTTGTACATTGAGCGTAGAGGTACTGTCGACACTTGTACATTGAGCGGAGAGGTACTTGTACATGGAGCGGAGAGGTACTGTCGACACTTGTACATTGAGCGGAGAGGTACTTGTACATTGAGCGGAGAGGTACTTGTACATGGAGCGCAGAGGTACTTGTACATTGAGCGGAGAGGTACTTGTACATGGAGCGGAGAGGTACTTGTACATGAGAGCGGAGAGGTACTTGTACATGGAGCGGAGAGGTACTTGTACATTGAGCGGAGAGGTACTGTCGACACTTGTACATTCAGCGGAGAGGTACTTGTACATGGAGCGGAGAGGTACTGTCGATACTTGACATTGAGCGGAGAGGTACTTGTACATGGAGCGGAGAGGTATTTGTACATTGAGCGGAGAGGTACTTGTACATTGAGCGGAGAGGTACTGTCGACACTTGTACATTCAGCGGAGAGCTACTTGTACATGGAGCGGAGAGGTATTTGTACATTGAGCGGAGAGGTACTTGTACATGGAGCGGAGAGGTACTTGTACATAGAGCGGAGAGGTACTTATACATGGAGCGGAGAGGTATTTGTACATTGAGCGGAGAGGTACTTGTACATGGAGCGGAGAGGTACTTGTACATGAGAGCGGAGAGGTATTTGTACATGGAGCGGAAAGGTACTGTCGACACTTGTACATTGAGCGGAGAGCTACTTGTACATGGAGCGGAGAGGTACTTGTACATGAGAGCGGAGAGGTACTTGTACATGGAGCGGAGAGGTATTTGTACATGGAGCGGAGAGGTACTGTCGACACTTGACATTGAGCGGAGAGGTACTTGTACATGGAGCGGAGAGGTACTTGTACATGAGAGCGGAGAGGTATTTGTACATGGAGCGGAGAGGTACTGTCGACACTTGACATTGAGCGGAGAGGTACTTGTACATGGAGCGGAGAGGTACTTGTACATGGAGCGGAGAGGTACTTGTACATGGACCGGAGAGGTACTTGTACATGGAGCGGAGAGGTACTTGTACATGGAGCGGAGATGTACTTGTACATTGAGCGGAGAGGTACTTGTACATGGAGCAGAGATGTACTTGTACATGGAGCGGAGATGTACTTGTACATTGAGCGGAGAGGTACTTGTACATGGAGCGGAGAGGTACTTGTACATGGAGCGGAGATGTACTTGTACATGGAGCGGAGAGGTACTTGTACATGGAGCGGAGATGTACTTGTACATTGAGCGGAGAGGTACTTGTACATGGAGCAGAGATGTACTTGTACATGGAGCGGAGAGGTACTTGTACATGGAGCGGAGAGGTACTTGTACATGGAGCGGAGAGGTACTTGTACATGGAGCGGAGAGGTACTTGTACATTGAGCGGAGAGGTACTTGTACATGGAGCGGAGAGGTACTTGTACATTGAGCGGAGAGGTACTTGTACATGGAGCGGAGAGGTACTTGTACATGGAGCGGAGAGGTACTTGTACATGGAGCGGAGAGGTACTTGTACATGGAGCGGAGAGGTACTTGTACATTGAGCGGAGATGTACTTGTACATGGAGCGGAGATGTACTTGTACATGGATCAGAGAGGTACTTGTACATGAGAGCGGAGAGGTACTGTCGACACTTGTACATTGAGCGTAGAGGTACTGTCGACACTTGTACATTGAGCGGAGAGGTACTTGTACATGGAGCGGAGAGGTACTGTCGACACTTGTACATTGAGCGGAGAGGTACTTGTACATTGAGCGGAGAGGTACTTGTACATGGAGCGCAGAGGTACTTGTACATTGAGCGGAGAGGTACTTGTACATGGAGCGGAGAGGTACTTGTACATGAGAGCGGAGAGGTACTTGTACATGGAGCGGAGAGGTACTTGTACATTGAGCGGAGAGGTACTGTCGACACTTGTACATTCAGCGGAGAGGTACTTGTACATGGAGCGGAGAGGTACTGTCGATACTTGACATTGAGCGGAGAGGTACTTGTACATGGAGCGGAGAGGTATTTGTACATTGAGCGGAGAGGTACGTGTACATTGAGCGGAGAGGTACTGTCGACACTTGTACATTCAGCGGAGAGCTACTTGTACATGGAGCGGAGAGGTATTTGTACATTGAGCGGAGAGGTACTTGTACATGGAGCGGAGAGGTACTTGTACATAGAGCGGAGAGGTACTTATACATGGAGCGGAGAGGTATTTGTACATTGAGCGGAGAGGTACTTGTACATGGAGCGGAGAGGTACTTGTACATGAGAGCGGAGATGTATTTGTACATGGAGCGGAAAGGTACTGTCGACACTTGTACATTGAGCGGAGAGCTACTTGTACATGGAGCGGAGAGGTACTTGTACATGAGAGCGGAGAGGTACTTGTACATGGAGCGGAGAGGTATTTGTACATGGAGCGGAGAGGTACTGTCGACACTTGACATTGAGCGGAGAGGTACTTGTACATGGAGCGGAGAGGTACTTGTACATGAGAGCGGAGAGGTATTTGTACATGGAGCGGAGAGGTACTGTCGACACTTGACATTGAGCGGAGAGGTACTTGTACATGGAGCGGAGAGGTACTTGTACATGGAGCGGAGAGGTACTTGTACATGGACCGGAGAGGTACTTGTACATGGAGCGGAGAGGTACTTGTACATGGAGCGGAGATGTACTTGTACATTGAGCGGAGAGGTACTTGTACATGGAGCAGAGATGTACTTGTACATGGAGCGGAGATGTACTTGTACATTGAGCGGAGAGGTACTTGTACATGGAGCGGAGAGGTACTTGTACATGGAGCGGAGATGTACTTGTACATGGAGCGGAGAGGTACTTGTACATGGAGCGGAGATGTACTTGTACATTGAGCGGAGAGGTACTTGTACATGGAGCAGAGATGTACTTGTACATGGAGCGGAGAGGTACTTGTACATGGAGCGGAGAGGTACTTGTACATGGAGCGGAGAGGTACTTGTACATGGAGCGGAGAGGTACTTGTACATTGAGCGGAGAGGTACTTGTACATGGAGCGGAGAGGTACTTGTACATTGAGCGGAGAGGTACTTGTACATGGAGCGGAGAGGTACTTGTACATGAGAGCGGAGAGGTACTGTCGACACTTGTACATTGAGCGTAGAGGTACTGTCGACACTTGTACATTGAGCGGAGAGGTACTTGTACATGGAGCGGAGAGGTACTGTCGACACTTGTACATTGAGCGGAGAGGTACTTGTACATTGAGCGGAGAGGTACTTGTACATGGAGCGCAGAGGTACTTGTACATTGAGCGGAGAGGTACTTGTACATGGAGCGGAGAGGTACTTGTACATGAGAGCGGAGAGGTACTTGTACATGGAGCGGAGAGGTACTTGTACATGGAGCGGAGAGGTACTTGTACATTGAGCGGAGAGGTACTGTCGACACTTGTACATTCAGCGGAGAGGTACTTGTACATGGAGCGGAGAGGTACTGTCGATACTTGACATTGAGCGGAGAGGTACTTGTACATGGAGCGGAGAGGTATTTGTACATTGAGCGGAGAGGTACTTGTACATTGAGCGGAGAGGTACTGTCGACACTTGTACATTCAGCGGAGAGCTACTTGTACATGGAGCGGAGAGGTATTTGTACATTGAGCGGAGAGGTACTTGTACATGGAGCGGAGAGGTACTTGTACATAGAGCGGAGAGGTACTTATACATGGAGCGGAGAGGTATTTGTACATTGAGCGGAGAGGTACTTGTACATGGAGCGGAGAGGTACTTGTACATGAGAGCGGAGAGGTATTTGTACATGGAGCGGAAAGGTACTGTCGACACTTGTACATTGAGCGGAGAGCTACTTGTACATGGAGCGGAGAGGTACTTGTACATGAGAGCGGAGAGGTACTTGTACATGGAGCGGAGAGGTATTTGTACATGGAGCGGAGAGGTACTGTCGACACTTGACATTGAGCGGAGAGGTACTTGTACATGGAGCGGAGAGGTACTTGTACATGAGAGCGGAGAGGTATTTGTACATGGAGCGGAGAGGTACTGTCGACACTTGACATTGAGCGGAGAGGTACTTGTACATGGAGCGGAGAGGTACTTGTACATGGAGCGGAGAGGTACTTGTACATGGACCGGAGAGGTACTTGTACATGGAGCGGAGAGGTACTTGTACATGGAGCGGAGATGTACTTGTACATTGAGCGGAGAGGTACTTGTACATGGAGCAGAGATGTACTTGTACATGGAGCGGAGATGTACTTGTACATTGAGCGGAGAGGTACTTGTACATGGAGCGGAGAGGTACTTGTACATTGAGCGGAGATGTACTTGTACATGGAGCGGAGAGGTACTTGTACATGGAGCGGAGATGTACTTGTACATTGAGCGGAGAGGTACTTGTACATGGAGCAGAGATGTACTTGTACATGGAGCGGAGAGGTACTTGTACATGGAGCGGAGAGGTACTTGTACATGGAGCGGAGAGGTACTTGTACATGGAGCGGAGAGGTACTTGTACATTGAGCGGAGAGGTACTTGTACATGGAGCGGAGAGGTACTTGTACATTGAGCGGAGAGGTACTTGTACATGGAGCGGAGAGGTACTTGTACATGGAGCGGAGAGGTACTTGTACATGGAGCGGAGAGGTACTTGTACATGGAGCGGAGAGGTACTTGTACATTGAGCGGAGATGTACTTGTACATGGAGCGGAGATGTACTTGTACATGGATCGGAGAGGTACTTGTACATGAGAGCGGAGAGGTACTGTCGACACTTGTACATTGAGCGTAGAGGTACTGTCGACACTTGTACATTGAGCGGAGAGGTACTTGTACATGGAGCGGAGAGGTACTGTCGACACTTGTACATTGAGCGGAGAGGTACTTGTACATTGAGCGGAGAGGTACTTGTACATGGAGCGCAGAGGTACTTGTACATTGAGCGGAGAGGTACTTGTACATGGAGCGGAGAGGTACTTGTACATGAGAGCGGAGAGGTACTTGTACATGGAGCGGAGAGGTACTTGTACATTGAGCGGAGAGGTACTGTCGACACTTGTACATTCAGCGGAGAGGTACTTGTACATGGAGCGGAGAGGTACTGTCGATACTTGACATTGAGCGGAGAGGTACTTGTACATGGAGCGGAGAGGTATTTGTACATTGAGCGGAGAGGTACTTGTACATTGAGCGGAGAGGTACTGTCGACACTTGTACATTCAGCGGAGAGCTACTTGTACATGGAGCGGAGAGGTATTTGTACATTGAGCGGAGAGGTACTTGTACATGGAGCGGAGAGGTACTTGTACATAGAGCGGAGAGGTACTTATACATGGAGCGGAGAGGTATTTGTACATTGAGCGGAGAGGTACTTGTACATGGAGCGGAGAGGTACTTGTACATGAGAGCGGAGAGGTATTTGTACATGGAGCGGAAAGGTACTGTCGACACTTGTACATTGAGCGGAGAGCTACTTGTACATGGAGCGGAGAGGTACTTGTACATGAGAGCGGAGAGGTACTTGTACATGGAGCGGAGAGGTATTTGTACATGGAGCGGAGAGGTACTGTCGACACTTGACATTGAGCGGAGAGGTACTTGTACATGGAGCGGAGAGGTACTTGTACATGAGAGCGGAGAGGTATTTGTACATGGAGCGGAGAGGTACTGTCGACACTTGACATTGAGCGGAGAGGTACTTGTACATGGAGCGGAGAGGTACTTGTACATGGAGCGGAGAGGTACTTGTACATGGACCGGAGAGGTACTTGTACATGGAGCGGAGAGGTACTTGTACATGGAGCGGAGATGTACTTGTACATTGAGCGGAGAGGTACTTGTACATGGAGCAGAGATGTACTTGTACATGGAGCGGAGATGTACTTGTACATTGAGCGGAGAGGTACTTGTACATGGAGCGGAGAGGTACTTGTACATGGAGCGGAGATGTACTTGTACATGGAGCGGAGAGGTACTTGTACATGGAGCGGAGATGTACTTGTACATTGAGCGGAGAGGTACTTGTACATGGAGCAGAGATGTACTTGTACATGGAGCGGAGAGGTACTTGTACATGGAGCGGAGAGGTACTTGTACATGGAGCGGAGAGGTACTTGTACATGGAGCGGAGAGGTACTTGTACATTGAGCGGAGAGGTACTTGTACATGGAGCGGAGAGGTACTTGTACATTGAGCGGAGAGGTACTTGTACATGGAGCGGAGAGGTACTTGTACATGGAGCGGAGAGGTACTTGTACATGGAGCGGAGAGGTACTTGTACATGGAGCGGAGAGGTACTTGTACATTGAGCGGAGATGTACTTGTACATGGAGCGGAGATGTACTTGTACATGGATCGGAGAGGTACTTGTACATGAGAGCGGAGAGGTACTGTCGACACTTGTACATTGAGCGTAGAGGTACTGTCGACACTTGTACATTGAGCGGAGAGGTACTTGTACATGGAGCGGAGAGGTACTGTCGACACTTGTACATTGAGCGGAGAGGTACTTGTACATTGAGCGGAGAGGTACTTGTACATGGAGCGCAGAGGTACTTGTACATTGAGCGGAGAGGTACTTGTACATGGAGCGGAGAGGTACTTGTACATGAGAGCGGAGAGGTACTTGTACATGGAGCGGAGAGGTACTTGTACATTGAGCGGAGAGGTACTGTCGACACTTGTACATTCAGCGGAGAGGTACTTGTACATGGAGCGGAGAGGTACTGTCGATACTTGACATTGAGCGGAGAGGTACTTGTACATGGAGCGGAGAGGTATTTGTACATTGAGCGGAGAGGTACGTGTACATTGAGCGGAGAGGTACTGTCGACACTTGTACATTCAGCGGAGAGCTACTTGTACATGGAGCGGAGAGGTATTTGTACATTGAGCGGAGAGGTACTTGTACATGGAGCGGAGAGGTACTTGTACATAGAGCGGAGAGGTACTTATACATGGAGCGGAGAGGTATTTGTACATTGAGCGGAGAGGTACTTGTACATGGAGCGGAGAGGTACTTGTACATGAGAGCGGAGATGTATTTGTACATGGAGCGGAAAGGTACTGTCGACACTTGTACATTGAGCGGAGAGCTACTTGTACATGGAGCGGAGAGGTACTTGTACATGAGAGCGGAGAGGTACTTGTACATGGAGCGGAGAGGTATTTGTACATGGAGCGGAGAGGTACTGTCGACACTTGACATTGAGCGGAGAGGTACTTGTACATGGAGCGGAGAGGTACTTGTACATGAGAGCGGAGAGGTATTTGTACATGGAGCGGAGAGGTACTGTCGACACTTGACATTGAGCGGAGAGGTACTTGTACATGGAGCGGAGAGGTACTTGTACATGGAGCGGAGAGGTACTTGTACATGGACCGGAGAGGTACTTGTACATGGAGCGGAGAGGTACTTGTACATGGAGCGGAGATGTACTTGTACATTGAGCGGAGAGGTACTTGTACATGGAGCAGAGATGTACTTGTACATGGAGCGGAGATGTACTTGTACATTGAGCGGAGAGGTACTTGTACATGGAGCGGAGAGGTACTTGTACATGGAGCGGAGATGTACTTGTACATGGAGCGGAGAGGTACTTGTACATGGAGCGGAGATGTACTTGTACATTGAGCGGAGAGGTACTTGTACATGGAGCAGAGATGTACTTGTACATGGAGCGGAGAGGTACTTGTACATGGAGCGGAGAGGTACTTGTACATGGAGCGGAGAGGTACTTGTACATGGAGCGGAGAGGTACTTGTACATTGAGCGGAGAGGTACTTGTACATGGAGCGGAGAGGTACTTGTACATTGAGCGGAGAGGTACTTGTACATGGAGCGGAGAGGTACTTGTACATGAGAGCGGAGAGGTACTGTCGACACTTGTACATTGAGCGTAGAGGTACTGTCGACACTTGTACATTGAGCGGAGAGGTACTTGTACATGGAGCGGAGAGGTACTGTCGACACTTGTACATTGAGCGGAGAGGTACTTGTACATTGAGCGGAGAGGTACTTGTACATGGAGCGCAGAGGTACTTGTACATTGAGCGGAGAGGTACTTGTACATGGAGCGGAGAGGTACTTGTACATGAGAGCGGAGAGGTACTTGTACATGGAGCGGAGAGGTACTTGTACATGGAGCGGAGAGGTACTTGTACATTGAGCGGAGAGGTACTGTCGACACTTGTACATTCAGCGGAGAGGTACTTGTACATGGAGCGGAGAGGTACTGTCGATACTTGACATTGAGCGGAGAGGTACTTGTACATGGAGCGGAGAGGTATTTGTACATTGAGCGGAGAGGTACTTGTACATTGAGCGGAGAGGTACTGTCGACACTTGTACATTCAGCGGAGAGCTACTTGTACATGGAGCGGAGAGGTATTTGTACATTGAGCGGAGAGGTACTTGTACATGGAGCGGAGAGGTACTTGTACATAGAGCGGAGAGGTACTTATACATGGAGCGGAGAGGTATTTGTACATTGAGCGGAGAGGTACTTGTACATGGAGCGGAGAGGTACTTGTACATGAGAGCGGAGAGGTATTTGTACATGGAGCGGAAAGGTACTGTCGACACTTGTACATTGAGCGGAGAGCTACTTGTACATGGAGCGGAGAGGTACTTGTACATGAGAGCGGAGAGGTACTTGTACATGGAGCGGAGAGGTATTTGTACATGGAGCGGAGAGGTACTGTCGACACTTGACATTGAGCGGAGAGGTACTTGTACATGGAGCGGAGAGGTACTTGTACATGAGAGCGGAGAGGTATTTGTACATGGAGCGGAGAGGTACTGTCGACACTTGACATTGAGCGGAGAGGTACTTGTACATGGAGCGGAGAGGTACTTGTACATGGAGCGGAGAGGTACTTGTACATGGACCGGAGAGGTACTTGTACATGGAGCGGAGAGGTACTTGTACATGGAGCGGAGATGTACTTGTACATTGAGCGGAGAGGTACTTGTACATGGAGCAGAGATGTACTTGTACATGGAGCGGAGATGTACTTGTACATTGAGCGGAGAGGTACTTGTACATGGAGCGGAGAGGTACTTGTACATTGAGCGGAGATGTACTTGTACATGGAGCGGAGAGGTACTTGTACATGGAGCGGAGATGTACTTGTACATTGAGCGGAGAGGTACTTGTACATGGAGCAGAGATGTACTTGTACATGGAGCGGAGAGGTACTTGTACATGGAGCGGAGAGGTACTTGTACATGGAGCGGAGAGGTACTTGTACATGGAGCGGAGAGGTACTTGTACATTGAGCGGAGAGGTACTTGTACATGGAGCGGAGAGGTACTTGTACATTGAGCGGAGAGGTACTTGTACATGGAGCGGAGAGGTACTTGTACATGGAGCGGAGAGGTACTTGTACATGGAGCGGAGAGGTACTTGTACATGGAGCGGAGAGGTACTTGTACATTGAGCGGAGATGTACTTGTACATGGAGCGGAGATGTACTTGTACATGGATCGGAGAGGTACTTGTACATGAGAGCGGAGAGGTACTGTCGACACTTGTACATTGAGCGTAGAGGTACTGTCGACACTTGTACATTGAGCGGAGAGGTACTTGTACATGGAGCGGAGAGGTACTGTCGACACTTGTACATTGAGCGGAGAGGTACTTGTACATTGAGCGGAGAGGTACTTGTACATGGAGCGCAGAGGTACTTGTACATTGAGCGGAGAGGTACTTGTACATGGAGCGGAGAGGTACTTGTACATGAGAGCGGAGAGGTACTTGTACATGGAGCGGAGAGGTACTTGTACATTGAGCGGAGAGGTACTGTCGACACTTGTACATTCAGCGGAGAGGTACTTGTACATGGAGCGGAGAGGTACTGTCGATACTTGACATTGAGCGGAGAGGTACTTGTACATGGAGCGGAGAGGTATTTGTACATTGAGCGGAGAGGTACTTGTACATTGAGCGGAGAGGTACTGTCGACACTTGTACATTCAGCGGAGAGCTACTTGTACATGGAGCGGAGAGGTATTTGTACATTGAGCGGAGAGGTACTTGTACATGGAGCGGAGAGGTACTTGTACATAGAGCGGAGAGGTACTTATACATGGAGCGGAGAGGTATTTGTACATTGAGCGGAGAGGTACTTGTACATGGAGCGGAGAGGTACTTGTACATGAGAGCGGAGAGGTATTTGTACATGGAGCGGAAAGGTACTGTCGACACTTGTACATTGAGCGGAGAGCTACTTGTACATGGAGCGGAGAGGTACTTGTACATGAGAGCGGAGAGGTACTTGTACATGGAGCGGAGAGGTATTTGTACATGGAGCGGAGAGGTACTGTCGACACTTGACATTGAGCGGAGAGGTACTTGTACATGGAGCGGAGAGGTACTTGTACATGAGAGCGGAGAGGTATTTGTACATGGAGCGGAGAGGTACTGTCGACACTTGACATTGAGCGGAGAGGTACTTGTACATGGAGCGGAGAGGTACTTGTACATGGAGCGGAGAGGTACTTGTACATGGACCGGAGAGGTACTTGTACATGGAGCGGAGAGGTACTTGTACATGGAGCGGAGATGTACTTGTACATTGAGCGGAGAGGTACTTGTACATGGAGCAGAGATGTACTTGTACATGGAGCGGAGATGTACTTGTACATTGAGCGGAGAGGTACTTGTACATGGAGCGGAGAGGTACTTGTACATGGAGCGGAGATGTACTTGTACATGGAGCGGAGAGGTACTTGTACATGGAGCGGAGATGTACTTGTACATTGAGCGGAGAGGTACTTGTACATGGAGCAGAGATGTACTTGTACATGGAGCGGAGAGGTACTTGTACATGGAGCGGAGAGGTACTTGTACATGGAGCGGAGAGGTACTTGTACATGGAGCGGAGAGGTACTTGTACATTGAGCGGAGAGGTACTTGTACATGGAGCGGAGAGGTACTTGTACATTGAGCGGAGAGGTACTTGTACATGGAGCGGAGAGGTACTTGTACATGGAGCGGAGAGGTACTTGTACATGGAGCGGAGAGGTACTTGTACATGGAGCGGAGAGGTACTTGTACATTGAGCGGAGATGTACTTGTACATGGAGCGGAGATGTACTTGTACATGGATCGGAGAGGTACTTGTACATGAGAGCGGAGAGGTACTGTCGACACTTGTACATTGAGCGTAGAGGTACTGTCGACACTTGTACATTGAGCGGAGAGGTACTTGTACATGGAGCGGAGAGGTACTGTCGACACTTGTACATTGAGCGGAGAGGTACTTGTACATTGAGCGGAGAGGTACTTGTACATGGAGCGCAGAGGTACTTGTACATTGAGCGGAGAGGTACTTGTACATGGAGCGGAGAGGTACTTGTACATGAGAGCGGAGAGGTACTTGTACATGGAGCGGAGAGGTACTTGTACATTGAGCGGAGAGGTACTGTCGACACTTGTACATTCAGCGGAGAGGTACTTGTACATGGAGCGGAGAGGTACTGTCGATACTTGACATTGAGCGGAGAGGTACTTGTACATGGAGCGGAGAGGTATTTGTACATTGAGCGGAGAGGTACTTGTACATTGAGCGGAGAGGTACTGTCGACACTTGTACATTCAGCGGAGAGCTACTTGTACATGGAGCGGAGAGGTATTTGTACATTGAGCGGAGAGGTACTTGTACATGGAGCGGAGAGGTACTTGTACATAGAGCGGAGAGGTACTTATACATGGAGCGGAGAGGTATTTGTACATTGAGCGGAGAGGTACTTGTACATGGAGCGGAGAGGTACTTGTACATGAGAGCGGAGAGGTATTTGTACATGGAGCGGAAAGGTACTGTCGACACTTGTACATTGAGTGGAGAGCTACTTGTACATGGAGCGGAGAGGTACTTGTACATGAGAGCGGAGAGGTACTTGTACATGGAGCGGAGAGGTATTTGTACATGGAGCGGAGAGGTACTGTCGACACTTGACATTGAGCGGAGAGGTACTTGTACATGGAGCGGAGAGGTACTTGTACATGAGAGCGGAGAGGTATTTGTACATGGAGCGGAGAGGTACTGTCGACACTTGACATTGAGCGGAGAGGTACTTGTACATGGAGCGGAGAGGTACTTGTACATGGAGCGGAGAGGTACTTGTACATGGACCGGAGAGGTACTTGTACATGGAGCGGAGAGGTACTTGTACATGGAGCGGAGATGTACTTGTACATTGAGCGGAGAGGTACTTGTACATGGAGCAGAGATGTACTTGTACATGGAGCGGAGATGTACTTGTACATTGAGCGGAGAGGTACTTGTACATGGAGCGGAGAGGTACTTGTACATGGAGCGGAGATGTACTTGTACATGGAGCGGAGAGGTACTTGTACATGGAGCGGAGATGTACTTGTACATTGAGCGGAGAGGTACTTGTACATGGAGCAGAGATGTACTTGTACATGGAGCGGAGAGGTACTTGTACATGGAGCGGAGAGGTACTTGTACATGGAGCGGAGAGGTACTTGTACATGGAGCGGAGAGGTACTTGTACATTGAGCGGAGAGGTACTTGTACATGGAGCGGAGAGGTACTTGTACATTGAGCGGAGAGGTACTTGTACATGGAGCGGAGAGGTACTTGTACATGGAGCGGAGAGGTACTTGTACATGGAGCGGAGAGGTACTTGTACATGGAGCGGAGAGGTACTTGTACATTGAGCGGAGATGTACTTGTACATGGAGCGGAGATGTACTTGTACATGGATCGGAGAGGTACTTGTACATGAGAGCGGAGAGGTACTGTCGACACTTGTACATTGAGCGTAGAGGTACTGTCGACACTTGTACATTGAGCGGAGAGGTACTTGTACATGGAGCGGAGAGGTACTGTCGACACTTGTACATTGAGCGGAGAGGTACTTGTACATTGAGCGGAGAGGTACTTGTACATGGAGCGCAGAGGTACTTGTACATTGAGGGGAGAGGTACTTGTACATGGAGCGGAGAGGTACTTGTACATGAGAGCGGAGAGGTACTTGTACATGGAGCGGAGAGGTACTTGTACATTGAGCGGAGAGGTACTGTCGACACTTGTACATTCAGCGGAGAGGTACTTGTACATGGAGCGGAGAGGTACTGTCGATACTTGACATTGAGCGGAGAGGTACTTGTACATGGAGCGGAGAGGTATTTGTACATTGAGCGGAGAGGTACTTGTACATTGAGCGGAGAGGTACTGTCGACACTTGTACATTCAGCGGAGAGCTACTTGTACATGGAGCGGAGAGGTATTTGTACATTGAGCGGAGAGGTACTTGTACATGGAGCGGAGAGGTACTTGTACATAGAGCGGAGAGGTACTTATACATGGAGCGGAGAGGTATTTGTACATTGAGCGGAGAGGTACTTGTACATGGAGCGGAGAGGTACTTGTACATGAGAGCGGAGAGGTATTTGTACATGGAGCGGAAAGGTACTGTCGACACTTGTACATTGAGCGGAGAGCTACTTGTACATGGAGCGGAGAGGTACTTGTACATGAGAGCGGAGAGGTACTTGTACATGGAGCGGAGAGGTATTTGTACATGGAGCGGAGAGGTTCTGTCGACACTTGACATTGAGCGGAGAGGTACTTGTACATGGAGCGGAGAGGTACTTGTACATGAGAGCGGAGAGGTATTTGTACATGGAGCGGAGAGGTACTGTCGACACTTGACATTGAGCGGAGAGGTACTTGTACATGGAGCGGAGAGGTACTTGTACATGGAGCGGAGAGGTACTTGTACATGGACCGGAGAGGTACTTGTACATGGAGCGGAGAGGTACTTGTACATGGAGCGGAGATGTACTTGTACATTGAGCGGAGAGGTACTTGTACATGGAGCAGAGATGTACTTGTACATGGAGCGGAGATGTACTTGTACATTGAGCGGAGAGGTACTTGTACATGGAGCGGAGAGGTACTTGTACATGGAGCGGAGATGTACTTGTACATGGAGCGGAGAGGTACTTGTACATGGAGCGGAGATGTACTTGTACATTGAGCGGAGAGGTACTTGTACATGGAGCAGAGATGTACTTGTACATGGAGCGGAGAGGTACTTGTACATGGAGCGGAGAGGTACTTGTACATGGAGCGGAGAGGTACTTGTACATGGAGCGGAGAGGTACTTGTACATTGAGCGGAGAGGTACTTGTACATGGAGCGGAGAGGTACTTGTACATTGAGCGGAGAGGTACTTGTACATGGAGCGGAGAGGTACTTGTACATGGAGCGGAGAGGTACTTGTACATGGAGCGGAGAGGTACTTGTACATTGAGCGGAGATGTACTTGTACATGGAGCGGAGATGTACTTGTACATGGATCGGAGAGGTACTTGTACATGAGAGCGGAGAGGTACTGTCGACACTTGTACATTGAGCGTAGAGGTACTGTCGACACTTGTACATTGAGCGGAGAGGTACTTGTACATGGAGCGGAGAGGTACTGTCGACACTTGTACATTGAGCGGAGAGGTACTTGTACATTGAGCGGAGAGGTACTTGTACATGGAGTGGAGATGTACTTGTACATTGAGCGGAGAGGTACTGGTACATGGAGCGGAGATGTACTTGTACATTGAGCGGAGAGGTACTTGTACATGGAGCAGAGATGTACTTGTACATGGAGCGGAGAGGTACTTGTACATGGAGCGGAGAGGTACTTGTACATGGAGCGGAGAGGTACTTGTACATGGAGCGGAGAGGTACTTGTACATTGAGCGGAGAGGTACTTGTACATGGAGCGGAGAGGTACTTGTACATTGAGCGGAGAGGTACTTGTACATGGAGCGGAGAGGTACTTGTACATGGAGCGGAGAGGTACTTGTACATGGAGCGGAGAGGTACTTGTACATGGAGCGGAGAGGTACTTGTACATTGAGCGGAGATGTACTTGTACATGGAGCGGAGATGTACTTGTACATGGATCGGAGAGGTACTTGTACATGAGAGCGGAGAGGTACTGTCGACACTTGTACATTGAGCGTAGAGGTACTGTCGACACTTGTACATTGAGCGGAGAGGTACTTGTACATGGAGCGGAGAGGTACTGTCGACACTTGTACATTGAGCGGAGAGGTACTTGTACATTGAGCGGAGAGGTACTTGTACATGGAGCGCAGAGGTACTTGTACATTGAGGGGAGAGGTACTTGTACATGGAGCGGAGAGGTACTTGTACATGAGAGCGGAGAGGTACTTGTACATGGAGCGGAGAGGTACTTGTACATTGAGCGGAGAGGTACTGTCGACACTTGTACATTCAGCGGAGAGGTACTTGTACATGGAGCGGAGAGGTACTGTCGATACTTGACATTGAGCGGAGAGGTACTTGTACATGGAGCGGAGAGGTATTTGTACATTGAGCGGAGAGGTACTTGTACATTGAGCGGAGAGGTACTGTCGACACTTGTACATTCAGCGGAGAGCTACTTGTACATGGAGCGGAGAGGTATTTGTACATTGAGCGGAGAGGTACTTGTACATGGAGCGGAGAGGTACTTGTACATAGAGCGGAGAGGTACTTATACATGGAGCGGAGAGGTATTTGTACATTGAGCGGAGAGGTACTTGTACATGGAGCGGAGAGGTACTTGTACATGAGAGCGGAGAGGTATTTGTACATGGAGCGGAAAGGTACTGTCGACACTTGTACATTGAGCGGAGAGCTACTTGTACATGGAGCGGAGAGGTACTTGTACATGAGAGCGGAGAGGTACTTGTACATGGAGCGGAGAGGTATTTGTACATGGAGCGGAGAGGTTCTGTCGACACTTGACATTGAGCGGAGAGGTACTTGTACATGGAGCGGAGAGGTACTTGTACATGAGAGCGGAGAGGTATTTGTACATGGAGCGGAGAGGTACTGTCGACACTTGACATTGAGCGGAGAGGTACTTGTACATGGAGCGGAGAGGTACTTGTACATGGAGCGGAGAGGTACTTGTACATGGACCGGAGAGGTACTTGTACATGGAGCGGAGAGGTACTTGTACATGGAGCGGAGATGTACTTGTACATTGAGCGGAGAGGTACTTGTACATGGAGCAGAGATGTACTTGTACATGGAGCGGAGATGTACTTGTACATTGAGCGGAGAGGTACTTGTACATGGAGCGGAGAGGTACTTGTACATGGAGCGGAGATGTACTTGTACATGGAGCGGAGAGGTACTTGTACATGGAGCGGAGATGTACTTGTACATTGAGCGGAGAGGTACTTGTACATGGAGCAGAGATGTACTTGTACATGGAGCGGAGAGGTACTTGTACATGGAGCGGAGAGGTACTTGTACATGGAGCGGAGAGGTACTTGTACATGGAGCGGAGAGGTACTTGTACATTGAGCGGAGAGGTACTTGTACATGGAGCGGAGAGGTACTTGTACATTGAGCGGAGAGGTACTTGTACATGGAGCGGAGAGGTACTTGTACATGGAGCGGAGAGGTACTTGTACATGGAGCGGAGAGGTACTTGTACATTGAGCGGAGATGTACTTGTACATGGAGCGGAGATGTACTTGTACATGGATCGGAGAGGTACTTGTACATGAGAGCGGAGAGGTACTGTCGACACTTGTACATTGAGCGTAGAGGTACTGTCGACACTTGTACATTGAGCGGAGAGGTACTTGTACATGGAGCGGAGAGGTACTGTCGACACTTGTACATTGAGCGGAGAGGTACTTGTACATTGAGCGGAGAGGTACTTGTACATGGAGTGGAGATGTACTTGTACATTGAGCGGAGAGGTACTGGTACATGGAGCGGAGATGTACTTGTACATTGAGCGGAGAGGTACTTGTACATGGAGTGGAGATGTACTTGTACATTGAGCGGAGAGGTACTGGTACATGGAGCGGAGATGTACTTGTACATTGAGCGGAGAGGTACTTGTACATGGAGTGGAGATGTACTTGTACATGGAGCGGAGATGTACTTGTACATTGAGCGGAGAGGTACTTGTACATGGAGCGGAGATGTACTTGTACATGGAGCGGAGAGGTACTTGTACATGGAGCGGAGAGGTACTTGTACATGGAGCGGAGATGTACTTGTACATGGAGCGGAGATGTACTTGTACATGGAGCGGAGAGGTACTTGTACATGGAGCGGAGAGGTACTTATACATTGAGCGGAGACGTACTTGTACATGGAGCGGAGATGTACTTGTACATTGAGCGGAGAGGTACTTGTACATTGAGCGGAGAGGTACTGGTACATGGAGCGGAGATGTACTTGTACATTGAGCGGAGAGGTACTTGTACATGGAGCGGAGAGGTACTTGTACATTGAGCGGAGAGGTACTTGTACATTGAGCGGAGACGTACTTGTACATGGAGCGGAGATGTACTTGTACATGGATCGGAGAGGTACTTGTACATGAGAGCGGAGAGGTACTGTCGACACTTGTACATTGAGCGTAGAGGTACTGTCGACACTTGTACATTGAGCGGAGAGGTACTTGTACATGGAGCGGAGAGGTACTGTCGACACTTGTACATTGAGCGGAGAGGTACTTGTACATTGAGCGGAGAGGTACTTGTACATGGAGCGCAGAGGTACTTGTACATTGAGCGGAGAGGTACTTGTACATGGAGCGGAGAGGTACTTGTACATGAGAGCGGAGAGGTACTTGTACATGGAGCGGAGAGGTACTTGTACATTGAGCGGAGAGGTACTGTCGACACTTGTACATTCAGCGGAGAGGTACTTGTACATGGAGCGGAGAGGTACTGTCGATACTTGACATTGAGCGGAGAGGTACTTGTACATGGAGCGGAGAGGTATTTGTACATTGAGCGGAGAGGTACTTGTACATTGAGCGGAGAGGTACTGTCGACACTTGTACATTCAGCGGAGAGCTACTTGTACATGGAGCGGAGAGGTATTTGTACATTGAGCGGAGAGGTACTTGTACATGGAGCGGAGAGGTACTTGTACATAGAGCGGAGAGGTACTTATACATGGAGCGGAGAGGTATTTGTACATTGAGCGGAGAGGTACTTGTACATGGAGCGGAGAGGTACTTGTACATGAGAGCGGAGAGGTATTTGTACATGGAGCGGAAAGGTACTGTCGACACTTGTACATTGAGCGGAGAGCTACTTGTACATGGAGCGGAGAGGTACTTGTACATGAGAGCGGAGAGGTACTTGTACATGGAGCGGAGAGGTATTTGTACATGGAGCGGAGAGGTACTGTCGACACTTGACATTGAGCGGAGAGGTACTTGTACATGGAGCGGAGAGGTACTTGTACATGAGAGCGGAGAGGTATTTGTACATGGAGCGGAGAGGTACTGTCGACACTTGACATTGAGCGGAGAGGTACTTGTACATGGAGCGGAGAGGTACTTGTACATGGAGCGGAGAGGTACTTGTACATGGACCGGAGAGGTACTTGTACATGGAGCGGAGAGGTACTTGTACATGGAGCGGAGATGTACTTGTACATTGAGCGGAGAGGTACTTGTACATGGAGCAGAGATGTACTTGTACATGGAGCGGAGATGTACTTGTACATTGAGCGGAGAGGTACTTGTACATGGAGCGGAGAGGTACTTGTACATTGAGCGGAGATGTACTTGTACATGGAGCGGAGAGGTACTTGTACATGGAGCGGAGATGTACTTGTACATTGAGCGGAGAGGTACTTGTACATGGAGCAGAGATGTACTTGTACATGGAGCGGAGAGGTACTTGTACATGGAGCGGAGAGGTACTTGTACATGGAGCGGAGAGGTACTTGTACATGGAGCGGAGAGGTACTTGTACATTGAGCGGAGAGGTACTTGTACATGGAGCGGAGAGGTACTTGTACATTGAGCGGAGAGGTACTTGTACATGGAGCGGAGAGGTACTTGTACATGGAGCGGAGAGGTACTTGTACATGGAGCGGAGAGGTACTTGTACATGGAGCGGAGAGGTACTTGTACATTGAGCGGAGATGTACTTGTACATGGAGCGGAGATGTACTTGTACATGGATCGGAGAGGTACTTGTACATGAGAGCGGAGAGGTACTGTCGACACTTGTACATTGAGCGTAGAGGTACTGTCGACACTTGTACATTGAGCGGAGAGGTACTTGTACATGGAGCGGAGAGGTACTGTCGACACTTGTACATTGAGCGGAGAGGTACTTGTACATTGAGCGGAGAGGTACTTGTACATGGAGCGCAGAGGTACTTGTACATTGAGCGGAGAGGTACTTGTACATGGAGCGGAGAGGTACTTGTACATGAGAGCGGAGAGGTACTTGTACATGGAGCGGAGAGGTACTTGTACATTGAGCGGAGAGGTACTGTCGACACTTGTACATTCAGCGGAGAGGTACTTGTACATGGAGCGGAGAGGTACTGTCGATACTTGACATTGAGCGGAGAGGTACTTGTACATGGAGCGGAGAGGTATTTGTACATTGAGCGGAGAGGTACTTGTACATTGAGCGGAGAGGTACTGTCGACACTTGTACATTCAGCGGAGAGCTACTTGTACATGGAGCGGAGAGGTATTTGTACATTGAGCGGAGAGGTACTTGTACATGGAGCGGAGAGGTACTTGTACATAGAGCGGAGAGGTACTTATACATGGAGCGGAGAGGTATTTGTACATTGAGCGGAGAGGTACTTGTACATGGAGCGGAGAGGTACTTGTACATGAGAGCGGAGAGGTATTTGTACATGGAGCGGAAAGGTACTGTCGACACTTGTACATTGAGCGGAGAGCTACTTGTACATGGAGCGGAGAGGTACTTGTACATGAGAGCGGAGAGGTACTTGTACATGGAGCGGAGAGGTATTTGTACATGGAGCGGAGAGGTACTGTCGACACTTGACATTGAGCGGAGAGGTACTTGTACATGGAGCGGAGAGGTACTTGTACATGAGAGCGGAGAGGTATTTGTACATGGAGCGGAGAGGTACTGTCGACACTTGACATTGAGCGGAGAGGTACTTGTACATGGAGCGGAGAGGTACTTGTACATGGAGCGGAGAGGTACTTGTACATGGACCGGAGAGGTACTTGTACATGGAGCGGAGAGGTACTTGTACATGGAGCGGAGATGTACTTGTACATTGAGCGGAGAGGTACTTGTACATGGAGCAGAGATGTACTTGTACATGGAGCGGAGATGTACTTGTACATTGAGCGGAGAGGTACTTGTACATGGAGCGGAGAGGTACTTGTACATGGAGCGGAGATGTACTTGTACATGGAGCGGAGAGGTACTTGTACATGGAGCGGAGATGTACTTGTACATTGAGCGGAGAGGTACTTGTACATGGAGCAGAGATGTACTTGTACATGGAGCGGAGAGGTACTTGTACATGGAGCGGAGAGGTACTTGTACATGGAGCGGAGAGGTACTTGTACATGGAGCGGAGAGGTACTTGTACATTGAGCGGAGAGGTACTTGTACATGGAGCGGAGAGGTACTTGTACATTGAGCGGAGAGGTACTTGTACATGGAGCGGAGAGGTACTTGTACATGGAGCGGAGAGGTACTTGTACATGGAGCGGAGAGGTACTTGTACATGGAGCGGAGAGGTACTTGTACATTGAGCGGAGATGTACTTGTACATGGAGCGGAGATGTACTTGTACATGGATCGGAGAGGTACTTGTACATGAGAGCGGAGAGGTACTGTCGACACTTGTACATTGAGCGTAGAGGTACTGTCGACACTTGTACATTGAGCGGAGAGGTACTTGTACATGGAGCGGAGAGGTACTGTCGACACTTGTACATTGAGCGGAGAGGTACTTGTACATTGAGCGGAGAGGTACTTGTACATGGAGCGCAGAGGTACTTGTACATTGAGCGGAGAGGTACTTGTACATGGAGCGGAGAGGTACTTGTACATTGAGCGGAGAGGTACTTGTACATGGAGCGGAGAGGTACTTGTACATGGAGCGGAGAGGTACTTGTACATGGAGCGGAGAGGTACTTGTACATTGAGCGGAGATGTACTTGTACATGGAGCGGAGATGTACTTGTACATGGATCGGAGAGGTACTTGTACATGAGAGCGGAGAGGTACTGTCGACACTTGTACATTGAGCGTAGAGGTACTGTCGACACTTGTACATTGAGCGGAGAGGTACTTGTACATGGAGCGGAGAGGTACTGTCGACACTTGTACATTGAGCGGAGAGGTACTTGTACATTGAGCGGAGAGGTACTTGTACATGGAGTGGAGATGTACTTGTACATTGAGCGGAGAGGTACTGGTACATGGAGCGGAGATGTACTTGTACATTGAGCGGAGAGGTACTTGTACATGGAGTGGAGATGTACTTGTACATTGAGCGGAGAGGTACTGGTACATGGAGCGGAGATGTACTTGTACATTGAGCGGAGAGGTACTTGTACATGGAGTGGAGATGTACTTGTACATGGAGCGGAGATGTACTTGTACATTGAGCGGAGAGGTACTTGTACATGGAGCGGAGATGTACTTGTACATGGAGCGGAGAGGTACTTGTACATGGAGCGGAGAGGTACTTGTACATGGAGCGGAGATGTACTTGTACATGGAGCGGAGATGTACTTGTACATGGAGCGGAGAGGTACTTGTACATGGAGCGGAGAGGTACTTATACATTGAGCGGAGACGTACTTGTACATGGAGCGGAGATGTACTTGTACATTGAGCGGAGAGGTACTTGTACATTGAGCGGAGAGGTACTGGTACATGGAGCGGAGATGTACTTGTACATTGAGCGGAGAGGTACTTGTACATGGAGCGGAGAGGTACTTGTACATTGAGCGGAGAGGTACTTGTACATTGAGCGGAGACGTACTTGTACATGGAGCGGAGATGTACTTGTACATGGATCGGAGAGGTACTTGTACATGAGAGCGGAGAGGTACTGTCGACACTTGTACATTGAGCGTAGAGGTACTGTCGACACTTGTACATTCAGCGGAGAGCTACTTGTACATGGAGCGGAGAGGTATTTGTACATTGAGCGGAGAGGTACTTGTACATGGAGCGGAGAGGTACTTGTACATAGAGCGGAGAGGTACTTATACATGGAGCGGAGAGGTATTTGTACATTGAGCGGAGAGGTACTTGTACATGGAGCGGAGAGGTACTTGTACATGAGAGCGGAGAGGTATTTGTACATGGAGCGGAAAGGTACTGTCGACACTTGTACATTGAGCGGAGAGCTACTTGTACATGGAGCGGAGAGGTACTTGTACATGAGAGCGGAGAGGTACTTGTACATGGAGCGGAGAGGTATTTGTACATGGAGCGGAGAGGTACTTGTACATGGAGCGGAGAGGTACTTGTACATGGAGCGGAGAGGTACTTGTACATGGAGCGGAGAGGTACTTGTACATTGAGCGGAGAGGTACTTGTACATGGAGCGGAGAGGTACTTGTACATGGAGCAGAGATGTACTTGTACATGGAGCGGAGAGGTACTTGTACATGGAGCGGAGAGGTACTTGTACATGGAGCGGAGAGGTACTTGTACATGGAGCGGAGAGGTACTTGTACATTGAGCGGAGAGGTACTTGTACATGGAGCGGAGAGGTACTTGTACATTGAGCGGAGAGGTACTTGTACATGGAGCGGAGAGGTACTTGTACATGGAGCGGAGAGGTACTTGTACATGGAGCGGAGAGGTACTTGTACATGGAGCGGAGAGGTACTTGTACATTGAGCGGAGATGTACTTGTACATGGAGCGGAGATGTACTTGTACATGGATCGGAGAGGTACTTGTACATGAGAGCGGAGAGGTACTGTCGACACTTGTACATTGAGCGTAGAGGTACTGTCGACACTTGTACATTGAGCGGAGAGGTACTTGTACATGGAGCGGAGAGGTACTGTCGACACTTGTACATTGAGCGGAGAGGTACTTGTACATTGAGCGGAGAGGTACTTGTACATGGAGCGCAGAGGTACTTGTACATTGAGCGGAGATGTACTTGTACATGGAGCGGAGAGGTACTTGTACATGAGAGCGGAGAGGTACTTGTACATGGAGCGGAGAGGTACTTGTACATTGAGCGGAGAGGTACTGTCGACACTTGTACATTCAGCGGAGAGGTACTTGTACATGGAGCGGAGAGGTACTGTCGATACTTGACATTGAGCGGAGAGGTACTTGTACATGGAGCGGAGAGGTATTTGTACATTGAGCGGAGAGGTACTTGTACATTGAGCGGAGAGGTACTGTCGACACTTGTACATTCAGCGGAGAGCTACTTGTACATGGAGCGGAGAGGTATTTGTACATTGAGCGGAGAGGTACTTGTACATGGAGCGGAGAGGTACTTGTACATAGAGCGGAGAGGTACTTATACATGGAGCGGAGAGGTATTTGTACATTGAGCGGAGAGGTACTTGTACATGGAGCGGAGAGGTACTTGTACATGAGAGCGGAGAGGTATTTGTACATGGAGCGGAAAGGTACTGTCGACACTTGTACATTGAGCGGAGAGCTACTTGTACATGGAGCGGATAGGTACTTGTACATGAGAGCGGAGAGGTACTTGTACATGGAGCGGAGAGGTATTTGTACATGGAGCGGAGAGGTACTGTCGACACTTGACATTGAGCGGAGAGGTACTTGTACATGGAGCGGAGAGGTACTTGTACATGAGAGCGGAGAGGTATTTGTACATGGAGCGGAGAGGTACTGTCGACACTTGACATTGAGCGGAGAGGTACTTGTACATGGAGCGGAGAGGTACTTGTACATGGAGCGGAGAGGTACTTGTACATGGACCGGAGAGGTACTTGTACATGGAGCGGAGAGGTACTTGTACATGGAGCGGAGATGTACTTGTACATTGAGCGGAGAGGTACTTGTACATGGAGCAGAGATGTACTTGTACATGGAGCGGAGATGTACTTGTACATTGAGCGGAGAGGTACTTGTACATGGAGCGGAGAGGTACTTGTACATGGAGCGGAGATGTACTTGTACATGGAGCGGAGAGGTACTTGTACATGGAGCGGAGATGTACTTGTACATTGAGCGGAGAGGTACTTGTACATGGAGCAGAGATGTACTTGTACATGGAGCGGAGAGGTACTTGTACATGGAGCGGAGAGGTACTTGTACATGGAGCGGAGAGGTACTTGTACATGGAGCGGAGAGGTACTTGTACATTGAGCGGAGATGTACTTGTACATGGAGCGGAGAGGTACTTGTACATGGAGCGGAGAGGTACTTGTACATGGAGCGGAGATGTACTTGTACATGGAGCGGAGATGTACTTGTACATGGAGCGGAGAGGTACTTGTACATGGAGCGGAGAGGTACTTATACATTGAGCGGAGACGTACTTGTACATGGAGCGGAGATGTACTTGTACATTGAGCGGAGAGGTACTTGTACATTGAGCGGAGAGGTACTGGTACATGGAGCGGAGATGTACTTGTACATTGAGCGGAGAGGTACTTGTACATGGAGCGGAGAGGTACTTGTACATTGAGCGGAGAGGTACTTGTACATTGAGCGGAGACGTACTTGTACATGGAGCGGAGATGTACTTGTACATGGATCGGAGAGGTACTTGTACATGAGAGCGGAGAGGTACTGTCGACACTTGTACATTGAGCGTAGAGGTACTGTCGACACTTGTACATTCAGCGGAGAGCTACTTGTACATGGAGCGGAGAGGTATTTGTACATTGAGCGGAGAGGTACTTGTACATGGAGCGGAGAGGTACTTGTACATAGAGCGGAGAGGTACTTATACATGGAGCGGAGAGGTATTTGTACATTGAGCGGAGAGGTACTTGTACATGGAGCGGAGAGGTACTTGTACATGAGAGCGGAGAGGTATTTGTACATGGAGCGGAAAGGTACTGTCGACACTTGTACATTGAGCGGAGAGCTACTTGTACATGGAGCGGAGAGGTACTTGTACATGAGAGCGGAGAGGTACTTGTACATGGAGCGGAGAGGTATTTGTACATGGAGCGGAGAGGTACTTGTACATGGAGCGGAGAGGTACTTGTACATGGAGCGGAGAGGTACTTGTACATGGAGCGGAGAGGTACTTGTACATTGAGCGGAGAGGTACTTGTACATGGAGCGGAGAGGTACTTGTACATGGAGCAGAGATGTACTTGTACATGGAGCGGAGAGGTACTTGTACATGGAGCGGAGAGGTACTTGTACATGGAGCGGAGAGGTACTTGTACATGGAGCGGAGAGGTACTTGTACATTGAGCGGAGAGGTACTTGTACATGGAGCGGAGAGGTACTTGTACATTGAGCGGAGAGGTACTTGTACATGGAGCGGAGAGGTACTTGTACATGGAGCGGAGAGGTACTTGTACATGGAGCGGAGAGGTACTTGTACATGGAGCGGAGAGGTACTTGTACATTGAGCGGAGATGTACTTGTACATGGAGCGGAGATGTACTTGTACATGGATCGGAGAGGTACTTGTACATGAGAGCGGAGAGGTACTGTCGACACTTGTACATTGAGCGTAGAGGTACTGTCGACACTTGTACATTGAGCGGAGAGGTACTTGTACATGGAGCGGAGAGGTACTGTCGACACTTGTACATTGAGCGGAGAGGTACTTGTACATTGAGCGGAGAGGTACTTGTACATGGAGCGCAGAGGTACTTGTACATTGAGCGGAGAGGTACTTGTACATGGAGCGGAGAGGTACTTGTACATGAGAGCGGAGAGGTACTTGTACATGGAGCGGAGAGGTACTTGTACATTGAGCGGAGAGGTACTGTCGACACTTGTACATTCAGCGGAGAGGTACTTGTACATGGAGCGGAGAGGTACTGTCGATACTTGACATTGAGCGGAGAGGTACTTGTACATGGAGCGGAGAGGTATTTGTACATTGAGCGGAGAGGTACTTGTACATTGAGCGGAGAGGTACTGTCGACACTTGTACATTCAGCGGAGAGCTACTTGTACATGGAGCGGAGAGGTATTTGTACATTGAGCGGAGAGGTACTTGTACATGGAGCGGAGAGGTACTTGTACATAGAGCGGAGAGGTACTTATACATGGAGCGGAGAGGTATTTGTACATTGAGCGGAGAGGTACTTGTACATGGAGCGGAGAGGTACTTGTACATGAGAGCGGAGAGGTATTTGTACATGGAGCGGAAAGGTACTGTCGACACTTGTACATTGAGCGGAGAGCTACTTGTACATGGAGCGGAGAGGTACTTGTACATGAGAGCGGAGAGGTACTTGTACATGGAGCGGAGAGGTATTTGTACATGGAGCGGAGAGGTACTGTCGACACTTGACATTGAGCGGAGAGGTACTTGTACATGGAGCGGAGAGGTACTTGTACATGAGAGCGGAGAGGTATTTGTACATGGAGCGGAGAGGTACTGTCGACACTTGACATTGAGCGGAGAGGTACTTGTACATGGAGCGGAGAGGTACTTGTACATGGAGCGGAGAGGTACTTGTACATGGACCGGAGAGGTACTTGTACATGGAGCGGAGAGGTACTTGTACATGGAGCGGAGATGTACTTGTACATTGAGCGGAGAGGTACTTGTACATGGAGCAGAGATGTACTTGTACATGGAGCGGAGATGTACTTGTACATTGAGCGGAGAGGTACTTGTACATGGAGCGGAGAGGTAATTGTACATGGAGCGGAGATGTACTTGTACATGGAGCGGAGAGGTACTTGTACATGGAGCGGAGATGTACTTGTACATTGAGCGGAGAGGTACTTGTACATGGAGCAGAGATGTACTTGTACATGGAGCGGAGAGGTACTTGTACATGGAGCGGAGAGGTACTTGTACATGGAGCGGAGAGGTACTTGTACATGGAGCGGAGAGGTACTTGTACATTGAGCGGAGAGGTACTTGTACATGGAGCGGAGAGGTACTTGTACATTGAGCGGAGAGGTACTTGTACATGGAGCGGAGAGGTACTTGTACATGGAGCGGAGAGGTACTTGTACATGGAGCGGAGAGGTACTTGTACATTGAGCGGAGATGTACTTGTACATGGAGCGGAGATGTACTTGTACATGGATCGGAGAGGTACTTGTACATGGAGCGGAGAGGTACTTGTACATGGAGCGGAGATGTACTTGTACATTGAGCGGAGAGGTACTTGTACATGGAGCAGAGATGTACTTGTACATGGAGCGGAGAGGTACTTGTACATGGAGCGGAGAGGTACTTGTACATGGAGCGGAGAGGTACTTGTACATGGAGCGGAGAGGTACTTGTACATTGAGCGGAGAGGTACTTGTACATGGAGCGGAGAGGTACTTGTACATTGAGCGGAGAGGTACTTGTACATGGAGCGGAGAGGTACTTGTACATGGAGCGGAGAGGTACTTGTACATGGAGCGGAGAGGTACTTGTACATGGAGCGGAGAGGTACTTGTACATTGAGCGGAGATGTACTTGTACATGGAGCGGAGATGTACTTGTACATGGATCGGAGAGGTACTTGTACATGAGAGCGGAGAGGTACTGTCGACACTTGTACATTGAGCGTAGAGGTACTGTCGACACTTGTACATTGAGCGGAGAGGTACTTGTACATGGAGCGGAGAGGTACTGTCGACACTTGTACATTGAGCGGAGAGGTACTTGTACATTGAGCGGAGAGGTACTTGTACATGGAGCGCAGAGGTACTTGTACATTGAGCGGAGAGGTACTTGTACATGGAGCGGAGAGGTACTTGTACATTGAGCGGAGAGGTACTTGTACATGGAGCGGAGAGGTACTTGTACATGGAGCGGAGAGGTACTTGTACATGGAGCGGAGAGGTACTTGTACATTGAGCGGAGATGTACTTGTACATGGAGCGGAGATGTACTTGTACATGGATCGGAGAGGTACTTGTACATGAGAGCGGAGAGGTACTGTCGACACTTGTACATTGAGCGTAGAGGTACTGTCGACACTTGTACATTGAGCGGAGAGGTACTTGTACATGGAGCGGAGAGGTACTGTCGACACTTGTACATTGAGCGGAGAGGTACTTGTACATTGAGCGGAGAGGTACTTGTACATGGAGTGGAGATGTACTTGTACATTGAGCGGAGAGGTACTGGTACATGGAGCGGAGATGTACTTGTACATTGAGCGGAGAGGTACTTGTACATGGAGTGGAGATGTACTTGTACATTGAGCGGAGAGGTACTGGTACATGGAGCGGAGATGTACTTGTACATTGAGCGGAGAGGTACTTGTACATGGAGTGGAGATGTACTTGTACATGGAGCGGAGATGTACTTGTACATTGAGCGGAGAGGTACTTGTACATGGAGCGGAGATGTACTTGTACATGGAGCGGAGAGGTACTTGTACATGGAGCGGAGAGGTACTTGTACATGGAGCGGAGATGTACTTGTACATGGAGCGGAGATGTACTTGTACATGGAGCGGAGAGGTACTTGTACATGGAGCGGAGAGGTACTTATACATTGAGCGGAGACGTACTTGTACATGGAGCGGAGATGTACTTGTACATTGAGCGGAGAGGTACTTGTACATTGAGCGGAGAGGTACTGGTACATGGAGCGGAGATGTACTTGTACATTGAGCGGAGAGGTACTTGTACATGGAGCGGAGAGGTACTTGTACATTGAGCGGAGAGGTACTTGTACATTGAGCGGAGACGTACTTGTACATGGAGCGGAGATGTACTTGTACATGGATCGGAGAGGTACTTGTACATGAGAGCGGAGAGGTACTGTCGACACTTGTACATTGAGCGTAGAGGTACTGTCGACACTTGTACATTCAGCGGAGAGCTACTTGTACATGGAGCGGAGAGGTATTTGTACATTGAGCGGAGAGGTACTTGTACATGGAGCGGAGAGGTACTTGTACATAGAGCGGAGAGGTACTTATACATGGAGCGGAGAGGTATTTGTACATTGAGCGGAGAGGTACTTGTACATGGAGCGGAGAGGTACTTGTACATGAGAGCGGAGAGGTATTTGTACATGGAGCGGAAAGGTACTGTCGACACTTGTACATTGAGCGGAGAGCTACTTGTACATGGAGCGGAGAGGTACTTGTACATGAGAGCGGAGAGGTACTTGTACATGGAGCGGAGAGGTATTTGTACATGGAGCGGAGAGGTACTTGTACATGGAGCGGAGAGGTACTTGTACATGGAGCGGAGAGGTACTTGTACATGGAGCGGAGAGGTACTTGTACATTGAGCGGAGAGGTACTTGTACATGGAGCGGAGAGGTACTTGTACATGGAGCAGAGATGTACTTGTACATGGAGCGGAGAGGTACTTGTACATGGAGCGGAGAGGTACTTGTACATGGAGCGGAGAGGTACTTGTACATGGAGCGGAGAGGTACTTGTACATTGAGCGGAGAGGTACTTGTACATGGAGCGGAGAGGTACTTGTACATTGAGCGGAGAGGTACTTGTACATGGAGCGGAGAGGTACTTGTACATGGAGCGGAGAGGTACTTGTACATGGAGCGGAGAGGTACTTGTACATGGAGCGGAGAGGTACTTGTACATTGAGCGGAGATGTACTTGTACATGGAGCGGAGATGTACTTGTACATGGATCGGAGAGGTACTTGTACATGAGAGCGGAGAGGTACTGTCGACACTTGTACATTGAGCGTAGAGGTACTGTCGACACTTGTACATTGAGCGGAGAGGTACTTGTACATGGAGCGGAGAGGTACTGTCGACACTTGTACATTGAGCGGAGAGGTACTTGTACATTGAGCGGAGAGGTACTTGTACATGGAGCGCAGAGGTACTTGTACATTGAGCGGAGATGTACTTGTACATGGAGCGGAGAGGTACTTGTACATGAGAGCGGAGAGGTACTTGTACATGGAGCGGAGAGGTACTTGTACATTGAGCGGAGAGGTACTGTCGACACTTGTACATTCAGCGGAGAGGTACTTGTACATGGAGCGGAGAGGTACTGTCGATACTTGACATTGAGCGGAGAGGTACTTGTACATGGAGCGGAGAGGTATTTGTACATTGAGCGGAGAGGTACTTGTACATTGAGCGGAGAGGTACTGTCGACACTTGTACATTCAGCGGAGAGCTACTTGTACATGGAGCGGAGAGGTATTTGTACATTGAGCGGAGAGGTACTTGTACATGGAGCGGAGAGGTACTTGTACATAGAGCGGAGAGGTACTTATACATGGAGCGGAGAGGTATTTGTACATTGAGCGGAGAGGTACTTGTACATGGAGCGGAGAGGTACTTGTACATGAGAGCGGAGAGGTATTTGTACATGGAGCGGAAAGGTACTGTCGACACTTGTACATTGAGCGGAGAGCTACTTGTACATGGAGCGGATAGGTACTTGTACATGAGAGCGGAGAGGTACTTGTACATGGAGCGGAGAGGTATTTGTACATGGAGCGGAGAGGTACTGTCGACACTTGACATTGAGCGGAGAGGTACTTGTACATGGAGCGGAGAGGTACTTGTACATGAGAGCGGAGAGGTATTTGTACATGGAGCGGAGAGGTACTGTCGACACTTGACATTGAGCGGAGAGGTACTTGTACATGGAGCGGAGAGGTACTTGTACATGGAGCGGAGAGGTACTTGTACATGGACCGGAGAGGTACTTGTACATGGAGCGGAGAGGTACTTGTACATGGAGCGGAGATGTACTTGTACATTGAGCGGAGAGGTACTTGTACATGGAGCAGAGATGTACTTGTACATGGAGCGGAGATGTACTTGTACATTGAGCGGAGAGGTACTTGTACATGGAGCGGAGAGGTACTTGTACATGGAGCGGAGATGTACTTGTACATGGAGCGGAGAGGTACTTGTACATGGAGCGGAGATGTACTTGTACATTGAGCGGAGAGGTACTTGTACATGGAGCAGAGATGTACTTGTACATGGAGCGGAGAGGTACTTGTACATGGAGCGGAGAGGTACTTGTACATGGAGCGGAGAGGTACTTGTACATGGAGCGGAGAGGTACTTGTACATTGAGCGGAGATGTACTTGTACATGGAGCGGAGAGGTACTTGTACATGGAGCGGAGAGGTACTTGTACATGGAGCGGAGATGTACTTGTACATGGAGCGGAGATGTACTTGTACATGGAGCGGAGAGGTACTTGTACATGGAGCGGAGAGGTACTTATACATTGAGCGGAGACGTACTTGTACATGGAGCGGAGATGTACTTGTACATTGAGCGGAGAGGTACTTGTACATTGAGCGGAGAGGTACTGGTACATGGAGCGGAGATGTACTTGTACATTGAGCGGAGAGGTACTTGTACATGGAGCGGAGAGGTACTTGTACATTGAGCGGAGAGGTACTTGTACATTGAGCGGAGACGTACTTGTACATGGAGCGGAGATGTACTTGTACATGGATCGGAGAGGTACTTGTACATGAGAGCGGAGAGGTACTGTCGACACTTGTACATTGAGCGTAGAGGTACTGTCGACACTTGTACATTCAGCGGAGAGCTACTTGTACATGGAGCAGAGAGGTATTTGTACATTGAGCGGAGAGGTACTTGTACATGGAGCGGAGAGGTACTTGTACATAGAGCGGAGAGGTACTTATACATGGAGCGGAGAGGTATTTGTACATTGAGCGGAGAGGTACTTGTACATGGAGCGGAGAGGTACTTGTACATGAGAGCGGAGAGGTATTTGTACATGGAGCGGAAAGGTACTGTCGACACTTGTACATTGAGCGGAGAGCTACTTGTACATGGAGCGGAGAGGTACTTGTACATGAGAGCGGAGAGGTACTTGTACATGGAGCGGAGAGGTATTTGTACATGGAGCGGAGAGGTACTTGTACATGGAGCGGAGAGGTACTTGTACATGGAGCGGAGAGGTACTTGTACATGGAGCGGAGAGGTACTTGTACATTGAGCGGAGAGGTACTTGTACATGGAGCGGAGAGGTACTTGTACATGGAGCAGAGATGTACTTGTACATGGAGCGGAGAGGTACTTGTACATGGAGCGGAGAGGTACTTGTACATGGAGCGGAGAGGTACTTGTACATGGAGCGGAGAGGTACTTGTACATTGAGCGGAGAGGTACTTGTACATGGAGCGGAGAGGTACTTGTACATTGAGCGGAGAGGTACTTGTACATGGAGCGGAGAGGTACTTGTACATGGAGCGGAGAGGTACTTGTACATGAGAGCGGAGAGGTACTTGTACATGGAGCGGAGAGGTATTTGTACATGGAGCGGAGAGGTACTGTCGACACTTGACATTGAGCGGAGAGGTACTTGTACATGGAGCGGAGAGGTACTTGTACATGAGAGCGGAGAGGTATTTGTACATGGAGCGGAGAGGTACTGTCGACACTTGACATTGAGCGGAGAGGTACTTGTACATGGAGCGGAGAGGTACTTGTACATGGAGCGGAGAGGTACTTGTACATGGACCGGAGAGGTACTTGTACATGGAGCGGAGAGGTACTTGTACATGGAGCGGAGATGTACTTGTACATTGAGCGGAGAGGTACTTGTACATGGAGCAGAGATGTACTTGTACATGGAGCGGAGATGTACTTGTACATTGAGCGGAGAGGTACTTGTACATGGAGCGGAGAGGTAATTGTACATGGAGCGGAGATGTACTTGTACATGGAGCGGAGAGGTACTTGTACATGGAGCGGAGATGTACTTGTACATTGAGCGGAGAGGTACTTGTACATGGAGCAGAGATGTACTTGTACATGGAGCGGAGAGGTACTTGTACATGGAGCGGAGAGGTACTTGTACATGGAGCGGAGAGGTACTTGTACATGGAGCGGAGAGGTACTTGTACATTGAGCGGAGAGGTACTTGTACATGGAGCGGAGAGGTACTTGTACATTGAGCGGAGAGGTACTTGTACATGGAGCGGAGAGGTACTTGTACATGGAGCGGAGAGGTACTTGTACATGGAGCGGAGAGGTACTTGTACATTGAGCGGAGATGTACTTGTACATGGAGCGGAGATGTACTTGTACATGGATCGGAGAGGTACTTGTACATGAGAGCGGAGAGGTACTGTCGACACTTGTACATTGAGCGTAGAGGTACTGTCGACACTTGTACATTGAGCGGAGAGGTACTTGTACATGGAGCGGAGAGGTACTGTCGACACTTGTACATTGAGCGGAGAGGTACTTGTACATTGAGCGGAGAGGTACTTGTACATGGAGCGCAGAGGTACTTGTACATTGAGCGGAGAGGTACTTGTACATGGAGCGGAGAGGTACTTGTACATGAGAGCGGAGAGGTACTTGTACATGGAGCGGAGAGGTACTTGTACATTGAGCGGAGAGGTACTGTCGACACTTGTACATTCAGCGGAGAGGTACTTGTACATGGAGCGGAGAGGTACTGTCGATACTTGACATTGAGCGGAGAGGTACTTGTACATGGAGCGGAGAGGTATTTGTACATTGAGCGGAGAGGTACTTGTACATTGAGCGGAGAGGTACTGTCGACACTTGTACATTCAGCGGAGAGCTACTTGTACATGGAGCGGAGAGGTATTTGTACATTGAGCGGAGAGGTACTTGTACATGGAGCGGAGAGGTACTTGTACATAGAGCGGAGAGGTACTTATACATGGAGCGGAGAGGTATTTGTACATTGAGCGGAGAGGTACTTGTACATGGAGCGGAGAGGTACTTGTACATGAGAGCGGAGAGGTATTTGTACATGGAGCGGAAAGGTACTGTCGACACTTGTACATTGAGCGGATAGCTACTTGTACATGGAGCGGAGAGGTACTTGTACATGAGAGCGGAGAGGTACTTGTACATGGAGCGGAGAGGTATTTGTACATGGAGCGGAGAGGTACTGTCGACACTTGACATTGAGCGGAGAGGTACTTGTACATGGAGCGGAGAGGTACTTGTACATGAGAGCGGAGAGGTATTTGTACATGGAGCGGAGAGGTACTGTCGACACTTGACATTGAGCGGAGAGGTACTTGTACATGGAGCGGAGAGGTACTTGTACATGGAGCGGAGAGGTACTTGTACATGGACCGGAGAGGTACTTGTACATGGAGCGGAGAGGTACTTGTACATGGAGCGGAGATGTACTTGTACATTGAGCGGAGAGGTACTTGTACATGGAGCAGAGATGTACTTGTACATGGAGCGGAGATGTACTTGTACATTGAGCGGAGAGGTACTTGTACATGGAGCGGAGAGGTACTTGTACATGGAGCGGAGATGTACTTGTACATGGAGCGGAGAGGTACTTGTACATGGAGCGGAGATGTACTTGTACATTGAGCGGAGAGGTACTTGTACATGGAGCAGAGATGTACTTGTACATGGAGCGGAGAGGTACTTGTACATGGAGCGGAGAGGTACTTGTACATGGAGCGGAGAGGTACTTGTACATGGAGCGGAGAGGTACTTGTACATTGAGCGGAGAGGTACTTGTACATGGAGCGGAGAGGTACTTGTACATTGAGCGGAGAGGTACTTGTACATGGAGCGGAGAGGTACTTGTACATGGAGCGGAGAGGTACTTGTACATGGAGCGGAGAGGTACTTGTACATGGAGCGGAGAGGTACTTGTACATTGAGCGGAGATGTACTTGTACATGGAGCGGAGATGTACTTGTACATGGATCGGAGAGGTACTTGTACATGAGAGCGGAGAGGTACTGTCGACACTTGTACATTGAGCGTAGAGGTACTGTCGACACTTGTACATTGAGCGGAGAGGTACTTGTACATGGAGCGGAGAGGTACTGTCGACACTTGTACATTGAGCGGAGAGGTACTTGTACATTGAGCGGAGAGGTACTTGTACATGGAGCGCAGAGGTACTTGTACATTGAGGGGAGAGGTACTTGTACATGGAGCGGAGAGGTACTTGTACATGAGAGCGGAGAGGTACTTGTACATGGAGCGGAGAGGTACTTGTACATTGAGCGGAGAGGTACTGTCGACACTTGTACATTCAGCGGAGAGGTACTTGTACATGGAGCGGAGAGGTACTGTCGATACTTGACATTGAGCGGAGAGGTACTTGTACATGGAGCGGAGAGGTATTTGTACATTGAGCGGAGAGGTACTTGTACATTGAGCGGAGAGGTACTGTCGACACTTGTACATTCAGCGGAGAGCTACTTGTACATGGAGCGGAGAGGTATTTGTACATTGAGCGGAGAGGTACTTGTACATGGAGCGGAGAGGTACTTGTACATAGAGCGGAGAGGTACTTATACATGGAGCGGAGAGGTATTTGTACATTGAGCGGAGAGGTACTTGTACATGGAGCGGAGAGGTACTTGTACATGAGAGCGGAGAGGTATTTGTACATGGAGCGGAAAGGTACTGTCGACACTTGTACATTGAGCGGAGAGCTACTTGTACATGGAGCGGAGAGGTACTTGTACATGAGAGCGGAGAGGTACTTGTACATGGAGCGGAGAGGTATTTGTACATGGAGCGGAGAGGTTCTGTCGACACTTGACATTGAGCGGAGAGGTACTTGTACATGGAGCGGAGAGGTACTTGTACATGAGAGCGGAGAGGTATTTGTACATGGAGCGGAGAGGTACTGTCGACACTTGACATTGAGCGGAGAGGTACTTGTACATGGAGCGGAGAGGTACTTGTACATGGAGCGGAGAGGTACTTGTACATGGACCGGAGAGGTACTTGTACATGGAGCGGAGAGGTACTTGTACATGGAGCGGAGATGTACTTGTACATTGAGCGGAGAGGTACTTGTACATGGAGCAGAGATGTACTTGTACATGGAGCGGAGATGTACTTGTACATTGAGCGGAGAGGTACTTGTACATGGAGCGGAGAGGTACTTGTACATGGAGCGGAGATGTACTTGTACATGGAGCGGAGAGGTACTTGTACATGGAGCGGAGATGTACTTGTACATTGAGCGGAGAGGTACTTGTACATGGAGCAGAGATGTACTTGTACATGGAGCGGAGAGGTACTTGTACATGGAGCGGAGAGGTACTTGTACATGGAGCGGAGAGGTACTTGTACATGGAGCGGAGAGGTACTTGTACATTGAGCGGAGAGGTACTTGTACATGGAGCGGAGAGGTACTTGTACATTGAGCGGAGAGGTACTTGTACATGGAGCGGAGAGGTACTTGTACATGGAGCGGAGAGGTACTTGTACATGGAGCGGAGAGGTACTTGTACATTGAGCGGAGATGTACTTGTACATGGAGCGGAGATGTACTTGTACATGGATCGGAGAGGTACTTGTACATGAGAGCGGAGAGGTACTGTCGACACTTGTACATTGAGCGTAGAGGTACTGTCGACACTTGTACATTGAGCGGAGAGGTACTTGTACATGGAGCGGAGAGGTACTGTCGACACTTGTACATTGAGCGGAGAGGTACTTGTACATTGAGCGGAGAGGTACTTGTACATGGAGTGGAGATGTACTTGTACATTGAGCGGAGAGGTACTGGTACATGGAGCGGAGATGTACTTGTACATTGAGCGGAGAGGTACTTGTACATGGAGTGGAGATGTACTTGTACATTGAGCGGAGAGGTACTGGTACATGGAGCGGAGATGTACTTGTACATTGAGCGGAGAGGTACTTGTACATGGAGTGGAGATGTACTTGTACATGGAGCGGAGATGTACTTGTACATTGAGCGGAGAGGTACTTGTACATGGAGCGGAGATGTACTTGTACATGGAGCGGAGAGGTACTTGTACATGGAGCGGAGAGGTACTTGTACATGGAGCGGAGATGTACTTGTACATGGAGCGGAGATGTACTTGTACATGGAGCGGAGAGGTACTTGTACATGGAGCGGAGAGGTACTTATACATTGAGCGGAGACGTACTTGTACATGGAGCGGAGATGTACTTGTACATTGAGCGGAGAGGTACTTGTACATTGAGCGGAGAGGTACTGGTACATGGAGCGGAGATGTACTTGTACATTGAGCGGAGAGGTACTTGTACATGGAGCGGAGAGGTACTTGTACATTGAGCGGAGAGGTACTTGTACATTGAGCGGAGACGTACTTGTACATTGAGCGGAGATGTACTTGTACATTGAGCGGAGATGTACTTGTACATTGAGCGGAGAGGTACTGGTACATGGAGCGGAGAGGTACTTGTACATGGAGCGGAGAGGTATTTGTACATGGAGCGGAGAGGTATTTGTACATGGAGCGGAGAGGTACTTGTACATTGAGCGGAGAGGTACTTGTACATGGAGCGGAGAGGTACTTGTACATGGAGCGGAGAGGTACTTGTACATGTAGCGGAGAGGTGCTTGTACATGGAGCGGAGAGGTACTTGTACATGGAGCGGAGAGGTATTTGTACATGGAGCGGAGAGGTACTTGTACATTCAGCGGAGAGGTACTTGTACATTGAGCGGAGAGGTACTTGTAGATGGAGCGGAGAGGTACTGTCGACACTTGTACATTGAGCGGAGAGGTACTTGTACATGGAGCGGAGAGGTACTTGTACATGGAGCGGAGAGGTACTGTCGACACTTGTACATTGAGCGGAGAGGTACTTGTACATGGAGCGGAGAGGTACTTGTACATGGAGCGGAGATGTACTTGTACAGGGAGCGGAGAGGTACTTGTACATTGAGCGGAGAGGTACTTGTACATGGAGCGGAGAGGTACTTGTACATGGAGCGGAGAGGTACTTGTACATGGAGCGGAGAGGTACTTGTACATTGAGCGGAGAGGTACTTGTACATGGAGCGGAGAGGTACTTGTACATGGAGCGGAGAGGTACTTGTACATTGAGCGGAGAGGTACTTGTACATGGAGCGGAGAGGTACTTGTACATGGAGCGGAGAGGTACTTGTACATGGAGCGGAGAGGTACTTGTACATTGAGCGGAGAGGTACTTGTACATGGAGCGGAGAGGTACTTGTACATGGAGCGGAGAGGTACTTGTACATGGAGCGGAGAGGTACTTGTACATTGAGCGGAGATGTACTTGTACATGGAGCGGAGATGTACTTGTACATGGATCGGAGAGGTACTTGTACATGAGAGCGGAGAGGTACTGTCGACACTTGTACATTGAGCGTAGAGGTACTGTCGACACTTGTACATTGAGCGGAGAGGTACTTGTACATGGAGCGGAGAGGTACTGTCGACACTTGTACATTGAGCGGAGAGGTACTTGTACATTGAGCGGAGAGGTACTTGTACATGGAGCGCAGAGGTACTTGTACATTGAGCGGAGAGGTACTTGTACATGGAGCGGAGAGGTACTTGTACATGAGAGCGGAGAGGTACTTGTACATGGAGCGGAGAGGTACTTGTACATTGAGCGGAGAGGTACTGTCGACACTTGTACATTCAGCGGAGAGGTACTTGTACATGGAGCGGAGAGGTACTGTCGATACTTGACATTGAGCGGAGAGGTACTTGTACATGGAGCGGAGAGGTACTTGTACATGGAGCGGAGAGGTACTTGTACATGGAGCGGAGAGGTACTTGTACATTGAGCGGAGAGGTACTTGTACATGGAGCGGAGAGGTACTTGTACATTGAGCGGAGAGGTACTGGTACATGGAGCGGAGAGGTACTTGTACATGGAGCGGAGAGGTATTTGTACATGGAGCGGAGAGGTATTTGTACATGGAGCGGAGAGGTACTTGTACATTGAGCGGAGAGGTACTTGTACATGGAGCGGAGAGGTACTTGTACATGGAGCGGAGAGGTACTTGTACATGTAGCGGAGAGGTGCTTGTACATGGAGCGGAGAGGTACTTGTACATTGAGCGGAGAGGTACTTGTACATGGAGCGGAGAGGTACTTGTACATGGAGCGGAGAGGTACTTGTACATGGAGCGGAGAGGTACTTGTACATGGAGCGGAGAGGTACTTGTACATTGAGCGGAGATGTACTTGTACATGGAGCGGAGATGTACTTGTACATGGATCGGAGAGGTACTTGTACATGAGAGCGGAGAGGTACTGTCGACACTTGTACATTGAGCGTAGAGGTACTGTCGACACTTGTACATTGAGCGGAGAGGTACTTGTACATGGAGCGGAGAGGTACTGTCGACACTTGTACATTGAGCGGAGAGGTACTTGTACATTGAGCGGAGAGGTACTTGTACATGGAGCGCAGAGGTACTTGTACATTGAGCGGAGAGGTACTTGTACATGGAGCGGAGAGGTACTTGTACATGAGAGCGGAGAGGTACTTGTACATGGAGCGGAGAGGTACTTGTACATTGAGCGGAGAGGTACTGTCGACACTTGTACATTCAGCGGAGAGGTACTTGTACATGGAGCGGAGAGGTACTGTCGATACTTGACATTGAGCGGAGAGGTACTTGCACATGGAGCGGAGAGGTATTTGTACATTGAGCGGAGAGGTACTTGTACATTGAGCGGAGAGGTACTGTCGACACTTGTACATTCAGCGGAGAGCTACTTGTACATGGAGCGGAGAGGTATTTGTACATTGAGCGGAGAGGTACTTGTACATGGAGCGGAGAGGTACTTGTACATAGAGCGGAGAGGTACTTATACATGGAGCGGAGAGGTATTTGTACATTGAGCGGAGAGGTACTTGTACATGGAGCGGAGAGGTACTTGTACATGAGAGCGGAGAGGTATTTGTACATGGAGCGGAAAGGTACTGTCGACACTTGTACATTGAGCGGAGAGCTACTTGTACATGGAGCGGAGAGGTACTTGTACATGAGAGCGGAGAGGTACTTGTACATGGAGCGGAGAGGTATTTGTACATGGAGCGGAGAGGTACTGTCGACACTTGACATTGAGCGGAGAGGTACTTGTACATGGAGCGGAGAGGTACTTGTACATGAGAGCGGAGAGGTATTTGTACATGGAGCGGAGAGGTACTGTCGACACTTGACATTGAGCGGAGAGGTACTTGTACATGGAGCGGAGAGGTACTTGTACATGGAGCGGAGAGGTACTTGTACATGGACCGGAGAGGTACTTGTACATGGAGCGGAGAGGTACTTGTACATGGAGCGGAGATGTACTTGTACATTGAGCGGAGAGGTACTTGTACATGGAGCAGAGATGTACTTGTACATGGAGCGGAGATGTACTTGTACATTGAGCGGAGAGGTACTTGTACATGGAGCGGAGAGGTACTTGTACATGGAGCGGAGATGTACTTGTACATGGAGCGGAGAGGTACTTGTACATGGAGCGGAGATGTACTTGTACATTGAGCGGAGAGGTACTTGTACATGGAGCAGAGATGTACTTGTACATGGAGCGGAGAGGTACTTGTACATGGAGCGGAGAGGTACTTGTACATGGAGCGGAGAGGTACTTGTACATGGAGCGGAGAGGTACTTGTACATTGAGCGGAGAGGTACTTGTACATGGAGCGGAGAGGTACTTGTACATTGAGCGGAGAGGTACTTGTACATGGAGCGGAGAGGTACTTGTACATGGAGCGGAGAGGTACTTGTACATGGAGCGGAGAGGTACTTGTACATGGAGCGGAGAGGTACTTGTACATTGAGCGGAGATGTACTTGTACATGGAGCGGAGATGTACTTGTACATGGATCGGAGAGGTACTTGTACATGAGAGCGGAGAGGTACTGTCGACACTTGTACATTGAGCGTAGAGGTACTGTCGACACTTGTACATTGAGCGGAGAGGTACTTGTACATGGAGCGGAGAGGTACTGTCGACACTTGTACATTGAGCGGAGAGGTACTTGTACATTGAGCGGAGAGGTACTTGTACATGGAGCGCAGAGGTACTTGTACATTGAGGGGAGAGGTACTTGTACATGGAGCGGAGAGGTACTTGTACATGAGAGCGGAGAGGTACTTGTACATGGAGCGGAGAGGTACTTGTACATTGAGCGGAGAGGTACTGTCGACACTTGTACATTCAGCGGAGAGGTACTTGTACATGGAGCGGAGAGGTACTGTCGATACTTGACATTGAGCGGAGAGGTACTTGTACATGGAGCGGAGAGGTATTTGTACATTGAGCGGAGAGGTACTTGTACATTGAGCGGAGAGGTACTGTCGACACTTGTACATTCAGCGGAGAGCTACTTGTACATGGAGCGGAGAGGTATTTGTACATTGAGCGGAGAGGTACTTGTACATGGAGCGGAGAGGTACTTGTACATAGAGCGGAGAGGTACTTATACATGGAGCGGAGAGGTATTTGTACATTGAGCGGAGAGGTACTTGTACATGGAGCGGAGAGGTACTTGTACATGAGAGCGGAGAGGTATTTGTACATGGAGCGGAAAGGTACTGTCGACACTTGTACATTGAGCGGAGAGCTACTTGTACATGGAGCGGAGAGGTACTTGTACATGAGAGCGGAGAGGTACTTGTACATGGAGCGGAGAGGTATTTGTACATGGAGCGGAGAGGTTCTGTCGACACTTGACATTGAGCGGAGAGGTACTTGTACATGGAGCGGAGAGGTACTTGTACATGAGAGCGGAGAGGTATTTGTACATGGAGCGGAGAGGTACTGTCGACACTTGACATTGAGCGGAGAGGTACTTGTACATGGAGCGGAGAGGTACTTGTACATGGAGCGGAGAGGTACTTGTACATGGACCGGAGAGGTACTTGTACATGGAGCGGAGAGGTACTTGTACATGGAGCGGAGATGTACTTGTACATTGAGCGGAGAGGTACTTGTACATGGAGCAGAGATGTACTTGTACATGGAGCGGAGATGTACTTGTACATTGAGCGGAGAGGTACTTGTACATGGAGCGGAGAGGTACTTGTACATGGAGCGGAGATGTACTTGTACATGGAGCGGAGAGGTACTTGTACATGGAGCGGAGATGTACTTGTACATTGAGCGGAGAGGTACTTGTACATGGAGCAGAGATGTACTTGTACATGGAGCGGAGAGGTACTTGTACATGGAGCGGAGAGGTACTTGTACATGGAGCGGAGAGGTACTTGTACATGGAGCGGAGAGGTACTTGTACATTGAGCGGAGAGGTACTTGTACATGGAGCGGAGAGGTACTTGTACATTGAGCGGAGAGGTACTTGTACATGGAGCGGAGAGGTACTTGTACATGGAGCGGAGAGGTACTTGTACATGGAGCGGAGAGGTACTTGTACATTGAGCGGAGATGTACTTGTACATGGAGCGGAGATGTACTTGTACATGGATCGGAGAGGTACTTGTACATGAGAGCGGAGAGGTACTGTCGACACTTGTACATTGAGCGTAGAGGTACTGTCGACACTTGTACATTGAGCGGAGAGGTACTTGTACATGGAGCGGAGAGGTACTGTCGACACTTGTACATTGAGCGGAGAGGTACTTGTACATTGAGCGGAGAGGTACTTGTACATGGAGTGGAGATGTACTTGTACATTGAGCGGAGAGGTACTGGTACATGGAGCGGAGATGTACTTGTACATTGAGCGGAGAGGTACTTGTACATGGAGTGGAGATGTACTTGTACATTGAGCGGAGAGGTACTGGTACATGGAGCGGAGATGTACTTGTACATTGAGCGGAGAGGTACTTGTACATGGAGTGGAGATGTACTTGTACATGGAGCGGAGATGTACTTGTACATTGAGCGGAGAGGTACTTGTACATGGAGCGGAGATGTACTTGTACATGGAGCGGAGAGGTACTTGTACATGGAGCGGAGAGGTACTTGTACATGGAGCGGAGATGTACTTGTACATGGAGCGGAGATGTACTTGTACATGGAGCGGAGAGGTACTTGTACATGGAGCGGAGAGGTACTTATACATTGAGCGGAGACGTACTTGTACATGGAGCGGAGATGTACTTGTACATTGAGCGGAGAGGTACTTGTACATTGAGCGGAGAGGTACTGGTACATGGAGCGGAGATGTACTTGTACATTGAGCGGAGAGGTACTTGTACATGGAGCGGAGAGGTACTTGTACATTGAGCGGAGAGGTACTTGTACATTGAGCGGAGACGTACTTGTACATGGAGCGGAGATGTACTTGTACATGGAGCGGAGATGTACTTGTACATTGAGCGGAGAGGTACTTGTACATGGAGCGGAGATGTACTTGTACATGGAGCGGAGATGTACTTGTACATGGAGCGGAGAGGTACTTGTACATGGAGCGGAGAGGTACTTATACATTGAGCGGAGACGTACTTGTACATGGAGCGGAGATGTACTTGTACATTGAGCGGAGAGGTACTTGTACATTGAGCGGAGAGGTACTGGTACATGGAGCGGAGATGTACTTGTACATTGAGCGGAGAGGTACTTGTACATGGAGCGGAGAGGTACTTGTACATTGAGCGGAGAGGTACTTGTACATTGAGCGGAGACGTACTTGTACATTGAGCGGAGATGTACTTGTACATTGAGCGGAGATGTACTTGTACATTGAGCGGAGAGGTACTGGTACATGGAGCGGAGAGGTACTTGTACATGGAGCGGAGAGGTATTTGTACATGGAGCGGAGAGGTATTTGTACATGGAGCGGAGAGGTACTTGTACATTGAGCGGAGAGGTACTTGTACATGGAGCGGAGAGGTACTTGTACATGGAGCGGAGAGGTACTTGTACATGTAGCGGAGAGGTGCTTGTACATGGAGCGGAGAGGTACTTGTACATGGAGCGGAGAGGTATTTGTACATGGAGCGGAGAGGTACTTGTACATTCAGCGGAGAGGTACTTGTACATTGAGCGGAGAGGTACTTGTAGATGGAGCGGAGAGGTACTGTCGACACTTGTACATTGAGCGGAGAGGTACTTGTACATGGAGCGGAGAGGTACTTGTACATGGAGCGGAGAGGTACTGTCGACACTTGTACATTGAGCGGAGAGGTACTTGTACATGGAGCGGAGAGGTACTTGTACATGGAGCGGAGATGTACTTGTACAGGGAGCGGAGAGGTACTTGTACATTGAGCGGAGAGGTACTTGTACATGGAGCGGAGAGGTACTTGTACATGGAGCGGAGAGGTACTTGTACATGGAGCGGAGAGGTACTTGTACATTGAGCGGAGAGGTACTTGTACATGGAGCGGAGAGGTACTTGTACATGGAGCGGAGAGGTACTTGTACATTGAGCGGAGAGGTACTTGTACATGGAGCGGAGAGGTACTTGTACATGGAGCGGAGAGGTACTTGTACATGGAGCGGAGAGGTACTTGTACATTGAGCGGAGAGGTACTTGTACATGGAGCGGAGAGGTACTTGTACATGGAGCGGAGAGGTACTTGTACATGGAGCGGAGAGGTACTTGTACATGGAGCGGAGAGGTACTTGTACATTGAGCGGAGATGTACTTGTACATGGAGCGGAGATGTACTTGTACATGGATCGGAGAGGTACTTGTACATGAGAGCGGAGAGGTACTGTCGACACTTGTACATTGAGCGTAGAGGTACTGTCGACACTTGTACATTGAGCGGAGAGGTACTTGTACATGGAGCGGAGAGGTACTGTCGACACTTGTACATTGAGCGGAGAGGTACTTGTACATTGAGCGGAGAGGTACTTGTACATGGAGCGCAGAGGTACTTGTACATTGAGCGGAGAGGTACTTGTACATGGAGCGGAGAGGTACTTGTACATGAGAGCGGAGAGGTACTTGTACATGGAGCGGAGAGGTACTTGTACATTGAGCGGAGAGGTACTGTCGACACTTGTACATTCAGCGGAGAGGTACTTGTACATGGAGCGGAGAGGTACTGTCGATACTTGACATTGAGCGGAGAGGTACTTGTACATGGAGCGGAGAGGTACTTGTACATGGAGCGGAGAGGTACTTGTACATGGAGCGGAGAGGTACTTGTACATTGAGCGGAGAGGTACTTGTACATGGAGCGGAGAGGTACTTGTACATTGAGCGGAGAGGTACTGGTACATGGAGCGGAGAGGTACTTGTACATGGAGCGGAGAGGTATTTGTACATGGAGCGGAGAGGTATTTGTACATGGAGCGGAGAGGTACTTGTACATTGAGCGGAGAGGTACTTGTACATGGAGCGGAGAGGTACTTGTACATGGAGCGGAGAGGTACTTGTACATGTAGCGGAGAGGTGCTTGTACATGGAGCGGAGAGGTACTTGTACATTGAGCGGAGAGGTACTTGTACATGGAGCGGAGAGGTACTTGTACATGGAGCGGAGAGGTACTTGTACATTGAGCGGAGAGGTACTTGTACATGGAGCGGAGAGGTACTTGTACATGGAGCGGAGAGGTACTTGTACATGGAGCGGAGAGGTACTTGTACATGGAGCGGAGAGGTACTTGTACATGGAGCGGAGAGGTACTTGTACATGGAGCGGAGAGGTACTTGTACATGGAGCGGAGAGGTACTTGTACATTGAGCGGAGATGTACTTGTACATGGAGCGGAGATGTACTTGTACATGGATCGGAGAGGTACTTGTACATGAGAGCGGAGAGGTACTGTCGACACTTGTACATTGAGCGTAGAGGTACTGTCGACACTTGTACATTGAGCGGAGAGGTACTTGTACATGGAGCGGAGAGGTACTGTCGACACTTGTACATTGAGCGGAGAGGTACTTGTACATTGAGCGGAGAGGTACTTGTACATGGAGCGCAGAGGTACTTGTACATTGAGGGGAGAGGTACTTGTACATGGAGCGGAGAGGTACTTGTACATGAGAGCGGAGAGGTACTTGTACATGGAGCGGAGAGGTACTTGTACATTGAGCGGAGAGGTACTGTCGACACTTGTACATTCAGCGGAGAGGTACTTGTACATGGAGCGGAGAGGTACTGTCGATACTTGACATTGAGCGGAGAGGTACTTGTACATGGAGCGGAGAGGTATTTGTACATTGAGCGGAGAGGTACTTGTACATTGAGCGGAGAGGTACTGTCGACACTTGTACATTCAGCGGAGAGCTACTTGTACATGGAGCGGAGAGGTATTTGTACATTGAGCGGAGAGGTACTTGTACATGGAGCGGAGAGGTACTTGTACATAGAGCGGAGAGGTACTTATACATGGAGCGGAGAGGTATTTGTACATTGAGCGGAGAGGTACTTGTACATGGAGCGGAGAGGTACTTGTACATGAGAGCGGAGAGGTATTTGTACATGGAGCGGAAAGGTACTGTCGACACTTGTACATTGAGCGGAGAGCTACTTGTACATGGAGCGGAGAGGTACTTGTACATGAGAGCGGAGAGGTACTTGTACATGGAGCGGAGAGGTATTTGTACATGGAGCGGAGAGGTTCTGTCGACACTTGACATTGAGCGGAGAGGTACTTGTACATGGAGCGGAGAGGTACTTGTACATGAGAGCGGAGAGGTATTTGTACATGGAGCGGAGAGGTACTGTCGACACTTGACATTGAGCGGAGAGGTACTTGTACATGGAGCGGAGAGGTACTTGTACATGGAGCGGAGAGGTACTTGTACATGGACCGGAGAGGTACTTGTACATGGAGCGGAGATGTACTTGTACATGGAGCGGAGATGTACTTGTACATTGAGCGGAGAGGTACTTGTACATGGAGCAGAGATGTACTTGTACATGGAGCGGAGATGTACTTGTACATTGAGCGGAGAGGTACTTGTACATGGAGCGGAGAGGTACTTGTACATGGAGCGGAGATGTACTTGTACATGGAGCGGAGAGGTACTTGTACATGGAGCGGAGATGTACTTGTACATTGAGCGGAGAGGTACTTGTACATGGAGCAGAGATGTACTTGTACATGGAGCGGAGAGGTACTTGTACATGGAGCGGAGAGGTACTTGTACATGGAGCGGAGAGGTACTTGTACATGGAGCGGAGAGGTACTTGTACATTGAGCGGAGAGGTACTTGTACATGGAGCGGAGAGGTACTTGTACATTGAGCGGAGAGGTACTTGTACATGGAGCGGAGAGGTACTTGTACATGGAGCGGAGAGGTACTTGTACATGGAGCGGAGAGGTACTTGTACATTGAGCGGAGATGTACTTGTACATGGAGCGGAGATGTACTTGTACATGGATCGGAGAGGTACTTGTACATGAGAGCGGAGAGGTACTGTCGACACTTGTACATTGAGCGTAGAGGTACTGTCGACATGAGCGTAGAGGTACTGTCGACACTTGTACATTGAGCGGAGAGGTACTTGTACATGGAGCGGAGAGGTACTGTCGACACTTGTACATTGAGCGGAGAGGTACTTGTACATTGAGCGGAGAGGTACTTGTACATGGAGTGGAGATGTACTTGTACATTGAGCGGAGAGGTACTGGTACATGGAGCGGAGATGTACTTGTACATTGAGCGGAGAGGTACTTGTACATGGAGTGGAGATGTACTTGTACATTGAGCGGAGAGGTACTGGTACATGGAGCGGAGATGTACTTGTACATTGAGCGGAGAGGTACTTGTACATGGAGTGGAGATGTACTTGTACATGGAGCGGAGATGTACTTGTACATTGAGCGGAGAGGTACTTGTACATGGAGCGGAGATGTACTTGTACATGGAGCGGAGAGGTACTTGTACATGGAGCGGAGAGGTACTTGTACATGGAGCGGAGATGTACTTGTACATGGAGCGGAGATGTACTTGTACATGGAGCGGAGAGGTACTTGTACATGGAGCGGAGAGGTACTTATACATTGAGCGGAGACGTACTTGTACATGGAGCGGAGATGTACTTGTACATTGAGCGGAGAGGTACTTGTACATTGAGCGGAGAGGTACTGGTACATGGAGCGGAGATGTACTTGTACATTGAGCGGAGAGGTACTTGTACATGGAGCGGAGAGGTACTTGTACATTGAGCGGAGAGGTACTTGTACATTGAGCGGAGACGTACTTGTACATGGAGCGGAGATGTACTTGTACATGGAGCGGAGATGTACTTGTACATTGAGCGGAGAGGTACTTGTACATGGAGCGGAGATGTACTTGTACATGGAGCGGAGATGTACTTGTACATGGAGCGGAGAGGTACTTGTACATGGAGCGGAGAGGTACTTATACATTGAGCGGAGACGTACTTGTACATGGAGCGGAGATGTACTTGTACATTGAGCGGAGAGGTACTTGTACATTGAGCGGAGAGGTACTGGTACATGGAGCGGAGATGTACTTGTACATTGAGCGGAGAGGTACTTGTACATGGAGCGGAGAGGTACTTGTACATTGAGCGGAGAGGTACTTGTACATTGAGCGGAGACGTACTTGTACATTGAGCGGAGATGTACTTGTACATTGAGCGGAGATGTACTTGTACATTGAGCGGAGAGGTACTGGTACATGGAGCGGAGAGGTACTTGTACATGGAGCGGAGAGGTATTTGTACATGGAGCGGAGAGGTATTTGTACATGGAGCGGAGAGGTACTTGTACATTGAGCGGAGAGGTACTTGTACATGGAGCGGAGAGGTACTTGTACATGGAGCGGAGAGGTACTTGTACATGTAGCGGAGAGGTGCTTGTACATGGAGCGGAGAGGTACTTGTACATGGAGCGGAGAGGTATTTGTACATGGAGCGGAGAGGTACTTGTACATTCAGCGGAGAGGTACTTGTACATTGAGCGGAGAGGTACTTGTAGATGGAGCGGAGAGGTACTGTCGACACTTGTACATTGAGCGGAGAGGTACTTGTACATGGAGCGGAGAGGTACTTGTACATGGAGCGGAGAGGTACTGTCGACACTTGTACATTGAGCGGAGAGGTACTTGTACATGGAGCGGAGAGGTACTTGTACATGGAGCGGAGATGTACTTGTACAGGGAGCGGAGAGGTACTTGTACATTGAGCGGAGAGGTACTTGTACATGGAGCGGAGAGGTACTTGTACATGGAGCGGAGAGGTACTTGTACATTGAGCGGAGAGGTACTTGTACATGGAGCGGAGAGGTACTTGTACATGGAGCGGAGATGTACTTGTACAGGGAGCGGAGAGGTACTTGTACATTGAGCGGAGAGGTACTTGTACATGGAGCGGAGAGGTACTTGTACATGGAGCGGAGAGGTACTTGTACATGGAGCGGAGAGGTACTTGTACATTGAGCGGAGAGGTACTTGTACATGGAGCGGAGAGGTACTTGTACATGGAGCGGAGAGGTACTTGTACATTGAGCGGAGAGGTACTTGTACATGGAGCGGAGAGGTACTTGTACATGGAGCGGAGAGGTACTTGTACATGGAGCGGAGAGGTACTTGTACATTGAGCGGAGAGGTACTTGTACATGGAGCGGAGAGGTACTTGTACATGGAGCGGAGAGGTACTTGTACATGGAGCGGAGAGGTACTTGTACATGGAGCGGAGAGGTACTTGTACATTGAGCGGAGATGTACTTGTACATGGAGCGGAGATGTACTTGTACATGGATCGGAGAGGTACTTGTACATGAGAGCGGAGAGGTACTGTCGACACTTGTACATTGAGCGTAGAGGTACTGTCGACACTTGTACATTGAGCGGAGAGGTACTTGTACATGGAGCGGAGAGGTACTGTCGACACTTGTACATTGAGCGGAGAGGTACTTGTACATTGAGCGGAGAGGTACTTGTACATGGAGCGCAGAGGTACTTGTACATTGAGCGGAGAGGTACTTGTACATGGAGCGGAGAGGTACTTGTACATGAGAGCGGAGAGGTACTTGTACATGGAGCGGAGAGGTACTTGTACATTGAGCGGAGAGGTACTGTCGACACTTGTACATTCAGCGGAGAGGTACTTGTACATGGAGCGGAGAGGTACTGTCGATACTTGACATTGAGCGGAGAGGTACTTGTACATGGAGCGGAGAGGTACTTGTACATGGAGCGGAGAGGTACTTGTACATGGAGCGGAGAGGTACTTGTACATTGAGCGGAGAGGTACTTGTACATGGAGCGGAGAGGTACTTGTACATTGAGCGGAGAGGTACTGGTACATGGAGCGGAGAGGTACTTGTACATGGAGCGGAGAGGTATTTGTACATGGAGCGGAGAGGTATTTGTACATGGAGCGGAGAGGTACTTGTACATTGAGCGGAGAGGTACTTGTACATGGAGCGGAGAGGTACTTGTACATGGAGCGGAGAGGTACTTGTACATGTAGCGGAGAGGTGCTTGTACATGGAGCGGAGAGGTACTTGTACATTGAGCGGAGAGGTACTTGTACATGGAGCGGAGAGGTACTTGTACATGGAGCGGAGAGGTACTTGTACATTGAGCGGAGAGGTACTTGTACATGGAGCGGAGAGGTACTTGTACATGGAGCGGAGAGGTACTTGTACATGGAGCGGAGAGGTACTTGTACATGGAGCGGAGAGGTACTTGTACATGGAGCGGAGAGGTACTTGTACATGGAGCGGAGAGGTACTTGTACATGGAGCGGAGAGGTACTTGTACATTGAGCGGAGATGTACTTGTACATGGAGCGGAGATGTACTTGTACATGGATCGGAGAGGTACTTGTACATGAGAGCGGAGAGGTACTGTCGACACTTGTACATTGAGCGTAGAGGTACTGTCGACACTTGTACATTGAGCGGAGAGGTACTTGTACATGGAGCGGAGAGGTACTGTCGACACTTGTACATTGAGCGGAGAGGTACTTGTACATTGAGCGGAGAGGTACTTGTACATGGAGCGCAGAGGTACTTGTACATTGAGGGGAGAGGTACTTGTACATGGAGCGGAGAGGTACTTGTACATGAGAGCGGAGAGGTACTTGTACATGGAGCGGAGAGGTACTTGTACATTGAGCGGAGAGGTACTGTCGACACTTGTACATTCAGCGGAGAGGTACTTGTACATGGAGCGGAGAGGTACTGTCGATACTTGACATTGAGCGGAGAGGTACTTGTACATGGAGCGGAGAGGTATTTGTACATTGAGCGGAGAGGTACTTGTACATTGAGCGGAGAGGTACTGTCGACACTTGTACATTCAGCGGAGAGCTACTTGTACATGGAGCGGAGAGGTATTTGTACATTGAGCGGAGAGGTACTTGTACATGGAGCGGAGAGGTACTTGTACATAGAGCGGAGAGGTACTTATACATGGAGCGGAGAGGTATTTGTACATTGAGCGGAGAGGTACTTGTACATGGAGCGGAGAGGTACTTGTACATGAGAGCGGAGAGGTATTTGTACATGGAGCGGAAAGGTACTGTCGACACTTGTACATTGAGCGGAGAGCTACTTGTACATGGAGCGGAGAGGTACTTGTACATGAGAGCGGAGAGGTACTTGTACATGGAGCGGAGAGGTATTTGTACATGGAGCGGAGAGGTTCTGTCGACACTTGACATTGAGCGGAGAGGTACTTGTACATGGAGCGGAGAGGTACTTGTACATGAGAGCGGAGAGGTATTTGTACATGGAGCGGAGAGGTACTGTCGACACTTGACATTGAGCGGAGAGGTACTTGTACATGGAGCGGAGAGGTACTTGTACATGGAGCGGAGAGGTACTTGTACATGGACCGGAGAGGTACTTGTACATGGAGCGGAGAGGTACTTGTACATGGAGCGGAGATGTACTTGTACATTGAGCGGAGAGGTACTTGTACATGGAGCAGAGATGTACTTGTACATGGAGCGGAGATGTACTTGTACATTGAGCGGAGAGGTACTTGTACATGGAGCGGAGAGGTACTTGTACATGGAGCGGAGATGTACTTGTACATGGAGCGGAGAGGTACTTGTACATGGAGCGGAGATGTACTTGTACATTGAGCGGAGAGGTACTTGTACATGGAGCAGAGATGTACTTGTACATGGAGCGGAGAGGTACTTGTACATGGAGCGGAGAGGTACTTGTACATGGAGCGGAGAGGTACTTGTACATGGAGCGGAGAGGTACTTGTACATTGAGCGGAGAGGTACTTGTACATGGAGCGGAGAGGTACTTGTACATGGAGCGGAGAGGTACTTGTACATTGAGCGGAGAGGTACTTGTACATGGAGCGGAGAGGTACTTGTACATGGAGCGGAGAGGTACTTGTACATGGAGCGGAGAGGTACTTGTACATTGAGCGGAGAGGTACTTGTACATGGAGCGGAGAGGTACTTGTACATGGAGCGGAGAGGTACTTGTACATGGAGCGGAGAGGTACTTGTACATGGAGCGGAGAGGTACTTGTACATTGAGCGGAGATGTACTTGTACATGGAGCGGAGATGTACTTGTACATGGATCGGAGAGGTACTTGTACATGAGAGCGGAGAGGTACTGTCGACACTTGTACATTGAGCGTAGAGGTACTGTCGACACTTGTACATTGAGCGGAGAGGTACTTGTACATGGAGCGGAGAGGTACTGTCGACACTTGTACATTGAGCGGAGAGGTACTTGTACATTGAGCGGAGAGGTACTTGTACATGGAGCGCAGAGGTACTTGTACATTGAGCGGAGAGGTACTTGTACATGGAGCGGAGAGGTACTTGTACATGAGAGCGGAGAGGTACTTGTACATGGAGCGGAGAGGTACTTGTACATTGAGCGGAGAGGTACTGTCGACACTTGTACATTCAGCGGAGAGGTACTTGTACATGGAGCGGAGAGGTACTGTCGATACTTGACATTGAGCGGAGAGGTACTTGTACATGGAGCGGAGAGGTACTTGTACATGGAGCGGAGAGGTACTTGTACATGGAGCGGAGAGGTACTTGTACATTGAGCGGAGAGGTACTTGTACATGGAGCGGAGAGGTACTTGTACATTGAGCGGAGAGGTACTGGTACATGGAGCGGAGAGGTACTTGTACATGGAGCGGAGAGGTATTTGTACATGGAGCGGAGAGGTATTTGTACATGGAGCGGAGAGGTACTTGTACATTGAGCGGAGAGGTACTTGTACATGGAGCGGAGAGGTACTTGTACATGGAGCGGAGAGGTACTTGTACATGTAGCGGAGAGGTGCTTGTACATGGAGCGGAGAGGTACTTGTACATTGAGCGGAGAGGTACTTGTACATGGAGCGGAGAGGTACTTGTACATGGAGCGGAGAGGTACTTGTACATTGAGCGGAGAGGTACTTGTACATGGAGCGGAGAGGTACTTGTACATGGAGCGGAGAGGTACTTGTACATGGAGCGGAGAGGTACTTGTACATGGAGCGGAGAGGTACTTGTACATGGAGCGGAGAGGTACTTGTACATGGAGCGGAGAGGTACTTGTACATGGAGCGGAGAGGTACTTGTACATTGAGCGGAGATGTACTTGTACATGGAGCGGAGATGTACTTGTACATGGATCGGAGAGGTACTTGTACATGAGAGCGGAGAGGTACTGTCGACACTTGTACATTGAGCGTAGAGGTACTGTCGACACTTGTACATTGAGCGGAGAGGTACTTGTACATGGAGCGGAGAGGTACTGTCGACACTTGTACATTGAGCGGAGAGGTACTTGTACATTGAGCGGAGAGGTACTTGTACATGGAGCGCAGAGGTACTTGTACATTGAGGGGAGAGGTACTTGTACATGGAGCGGAGAGGTACTTGTACATGAGAGCGGAGAGGTACTTGTACATGGAGCGGAGAGGTACTTGTACATTGAGCGGAGAGGTACTGTCGACACTTGTACATTCAGCGGAGAGGTACTTGTACATGGAGCGGAGAGGTACTGTCGATACTTGACATTGAGCGGAGAGGTACTTGTACATGGAGCGGAGAGGTATTTGTACATTGAGCGGAGAGGTACTTGTACATTGAGCGGAGAGGTACTGTCGACACTTGTACATTCAGCGGAGAGCTACTTGTACATGGAGCGGAGAGGTATTTGTACATTGAGCGGAGAGGTACTTGTACATGGAGCGGAGAGGTACTTGTACATAGAGCGGAGAGGTACTTATACATGGAGCGGAGAGGTATTTGTACATTGAGCGGAGAGGTACTTGTACATGGAGCGGAGAGGTACTTGTACATGAGAGCGGAGAGGTATTTGTACATGGAGCGGAAAGGTACTGTCGACACTTGTACATTGAGCGGAGAGCTACTTGTACATGGAGCGGAGAGGTACTTGTACATGAGAGCGGAGAGGTACTTGTACATGGAGCGGAGAGGTATTTGTACATGGAGCGGAGAGGTTCTGTCGACACTTGACATTGAGCGGAGAGGTACTTGTACATGGAGCGGAGAGGTACTTGTACATGAGAGCGGAGAGGTATTTGTACATGGAGCGGAGAGGTACTGTCGACACTTGACATTGAGCGGAGAGGTACTTGTACATGGAGCGGAGAGGTACTTGTACATGGAGCGGAGAGGTACTTGTACATGGACCGGAGAGGTACTTGTACATGGAGCGGAGAGGTACTTGTACATGGAGCGGAGATGTACTTGTACATTGAGCGGAGAGGTACTTGTACATGGAGCAGAGATGTACTTGTACATGGAGCGGAGATGTACTTGTACATTGAGCGGAGAGGTACTTGTACATGGAGCGGAGAGGTACTTGTACATGGAGCGGATATGTACTTGTACATGGAGCGGAGAGGTACTTGTACATGGAGCGGAGATGTACTTGTACATTGAGCGGAGAGGTACTTGTACATGGAGCAGAGATGTACTTGTACATGGAGCGGAGAGGTACTTGTACATGGAGCGGAGAGGTACTTGTACATGGAGCGGAGAGGTACTTGTACATGGAGCGGAGAGGTACTTGTACATTGAGCGGAGAGGTACTTGTACATGGAGCGGAGAGGTACTTGTACATTGAGCGGAGAGGTACTTGTACATGGAGCGGAGAGGTACTTGTACATGGAGCGGAGAGGTACTTGTACATGGAGCGGAGAGGTACTTGTACATTGAGCGGAGATGTACTTGTACATGGAGCGGAGATGTACTTGTACATGGATCGGAGAGGTACTTGTACATGAGAGCGGAGAGGTACTGTCGACACTTGTACATTGAGCGTAGAGGTACTGTCGACACTTGTACATTGAGCGGAGAGGTACTTGTACATGGAGCGGAGAGGTACTGTCGACACTTGTACATTGAGCGGAGAGGTACTTGTACATTGAGCGGAGAGGTACTTGTACATGGAGTGGAGATGTACTTGTACATTGAGCGGAGAGGTACTGGTACATGGAGCGGAGATGTACTTGTACATTGAGCGGAGAGGTACTTGTACATGGAGTGGAGATGTACTTGTACATTGAGCGGAGAGGTACTGGTACATGGAGCGGAGATGTACTTGTACATTGAGCGGAGAGGTACTTGTACATGGAGTGGAGATGTACTTGTACATGGAGCGGAGATGTACTTGTACATTGAGCGGAGAGGTACTTGTACATGGAGCGGAGATGTACTTGTACATGGAGCGGAGAGGTACTTGTACATGGAGCGGAGAGGTACTTGTACATGGAGCGGAGATGTACTTGTACATGGAGCGGAGATGTACTTGTACATGGAGCGGAGAGGTACTTGTACATGGAGCGGAGAGGTACTTATACATTGAGCGGAGACGTACTTGTACATGGAGCGGAGATGTACTTGTACATTGAGCGGAGAGGTACTTGTACATTGAGCGGAGAGGTACTGGTACATGGAGCGGAGATGTACTTGTACATTGAGCGGAGAGGTACTTGTACATGGAGCGGAGAGGTACTTGTACATTGAGCGGAGAGGTACTTGTACATTGAGCGGAGACGTACTTGTACATGGAGCGGAGATGTACTTGTACATGGAGCGGAGATGTACTTGTACATTGAGCGGAGAGGTACTTGTACATGGAGCGGAGATGTACTTGTACATGGAGCGGAGATGTACTTGTACATGGAGCGGAGAGGTACTTGTACATGGAGCGGAGAGGTACTTATACATTGAGCGGAGACGTACTTGTACATGGAGCGGAGATGTACTTGTACATTGAGCGGAGAGGTACTTGTACATTGAGCGGAGAGGTACTGGTACATGGAGCGGAGATGTACTTGTACATTGAGCGGAGAGGTACTTGTACATGGAGCGGAGAGGTACTTGTACATTGAGCGGAGAGGTACTTGTACATTGAGCGGAGACGTACTTGTACATTGAGCGGAGATGTACTTGTACATTGAGCGGAGATGTACTTGTACATTGAGCGGAGAGGTACTGGTACATGGAGCGGAGAGGTACTTGTACATGGAGCGGAGAGGTATTTGTACATGGAGCGGAGAGGTATTTGTACATGGAGCGGAGAGGTACTTGTACATTGAGCGGAGAGGTACTTGTACATGGAGCGGAGAGGTACTTGTACATGGAGCGGAGAGGTACTTGTACATGTAGCGGAGAGGTGCTTGTACATGGAGCGGAGAGGTACTTGTACATGGAGCGGAGAGGTATTTGTACATGGAGCGGAGAGGTACTTGTACATTCAGCGGAGAGGTACTTGTACATTGAGCGGAGAGGTACTTGTAGATGGAGCGGAGAGGTACTGTCGACACTTGTACATTGAGCGGAGAGGTACTTGTACATGGAGCGGAGAGGTACTTGTACATGGAGCGGAGAGGTACTGTCGACACTTGTACATTGAGCGGAGAGGTACTTGTACATGGAGCGGAGAGGTACTTGTACATGGAGCGGAGATGTACTTGTACAGGGAGCGGAGAGGTACTTGTACATTGAGCGGAGAGGTACTTGTACATGGAGCGGAGAGGTACTTGTACATGGAGCGGAGAGGTACTTGTACATGGAGCGGAGAGGTACTTGTACATTGAGCGGAGAGGTACTTGTACATGGAGCGGAGAGGTACTTGTACATGGAGCGGAGAGGTACTTGTACATTGAGCGGAGAGGTACTTGTACATGGAGCGGAGAGGTACTTGTACATGGAGCGGAGAGGTACTTGTACATGGAGCGGAGAGGTACTTGTACATTGAGCGGAGAGGTACTTGTACATGGAGCGGAGAGGTACTTGTACATGGAGCGGAGAGGTACTTGTACATGGAGCGGAGAGGTACTTGTACATGGAGCGGAGAGGTACTTGTACATTGAGCGGAGATGTACTTGTACATGGAGCGGAGATGTACTTGTACATGGATCGGAGAGGTACTTGTACATGAGAGCGGAGAGGTACTGTCGACACTTGTACATTGAGCGTAGAGGTACTGTCGACACTTGTACATTGAGCGGAGAGGTACTTGTACATGGAGCGGAGAGGTACTGTCGACACTTGTACATTGAGCGGAGAGGTACTTGTACATTGAGCGGAGAGGTACTTGTACATGGAGCGCAGAGGTACTTGTACATTGAGCGGAGAGGTACTTGTACATGGAGCGGAGAGGTACTTGTACATGAGAGCGGAGAGGTACTTGTACATGGAGCGGAGAGGTACTTGTACATTGAGCGGAGAGGTACTGTCGACACTTGTACATTCAGCGGAGAGGTACTTGTACATGGAGCGGAGAGGTACTGTCGATACTTGACATTGAGCGGAGAGGTACTTGTACATGGAGCGGAGAGGTACTTGTACATGGAGCGGAGAGGTACTTGTACATGGAGCGGAGAGGTACTTGTACATTGAGCGGAGAGGTACTTGTACATGGAGCGGAGAGGTACTTGTACATTGAGCGGAGAGGTACTGGTACATGGAGCGGAGAGGTACTTGTACATGGAGCGGAGAGGTATTTGTACATGGAGCGGAGAGGTATTTGTACATGGAGCGGAGAGGTACTTGTACATTGAGCGGAGAGGTACTTGTACATGGAGCGGAGAGGTACTTGTACATGGAGCGGAGAGGTACTTGTACATGTAGCGGAGAGGTGCTTGTACATGGAGCGGAGAGGTACTTGTACATTGAGCGGAGAGGTACTTGTACATGGAGCGGAGAGGTACTTGTACATGGAGCGGAGAGGTACTTGTACATGGAGCGGAGAGGTACTTGTACATGGAGCGGAGAGGTACTTGTACATTGAGCGGAGATGTACTTGTACATGGAGCGGAGATGTACTTGTACATGGATCGGAGAGGTACTTGTACATGAGAGCGGAGAGGTACTGTCGACACTTGTACATTGAGCGTAGAGGTACTGTCGACACTTGTACATTGAGCGGAGAGGTACTTGTACATGGAGCGGAGAGGTACTGTCGACACTTGTACATTGAGCGGAGAGGTACTTGTACATTGAGCGGAGAGGTACTTGTACATGGAGCGCAGAGGTACTTGTACATTGAGCGGAGAGGTACTTGTACATGGAGCGGAGAGGTACTTGTACATGAGAGCGGAGAGGTACTTGTACATGGAGCGGAGAGGTACTTGTACATTGAGCGGAGAGGTACTGTCGACACTTGTACATTCAGCGGAGAGGTACTTGTACATGGAGCGGAGAGGTACTGTCGATACTTGACATTGAGCGGAGAGGTACTTGCACATGGAGCGGAGAGGTATTTGTACATTGAGCGGAGAGGTACTTGTACATTGAGCGGAGAGGTACTGTCGACACTTGTACATTCAGCGGAGAGCTACTTGTACATGGAGCGGAGAGGTATTTGTACATTGAGCGGAGAGGTACTTGTACATGGAGCGGAGAGGTACTTGTACATAGAGCGGAGAGGTACTTATACATGGAGCGGAGAGGTATTTGTACATTGAGCGGAGAGGTACTTGTACATGGAGCGGAGAGGTACTTGTACATGAGAGCGGAGAGGTATTTGTACATGGAGCGGAAAGGTACTGTCGACACTTGTACATTGAGCGGAGAGCTACTTGTACATGGAGCGGAGAGGTACTTGTACATGAGAGCGGAGAGGTACTTGTACATGGAGCGGAGAGGTATTTGTACATGGAGCGGAGAGGTACTGTCGACACTTGACATTGAGCGGAGAGGTACTTGTACATGGAGCGGAGAGGTACTTGTACATGAGAGCGGAGAGGTATTTGTACATGGAGCGGAGAGGTACTGTCGACACTTGACATTGAGCGGAGAGGTACTTGTACATGGAGCGGAGAGGTACTTGTACATGGAGCGGAGAGGTACTTGTACATGGACCGGAGAGGTACTTGTACATGGAGCGGAGAGGTACTTGTACATGGAGCGGAGATGTACTTGTACATTGAGCGGAGAGGTACTTGTACATGGAGCAGAGATGTACTTGTACATGGAGCGGAGATGTACTTGTACATTGAGCGGAGAGGTACTTGTACATGGAGCGGAGAGGTACTTGTACATGGAGCGGAGATGTACTTGTACATGGAGCGGAGAGGTACTTGTACATGGAGCGGAGATGTACTTGTACATTGAGCGGAGAGGTACTTGTACATGGAGCAGAGATGTACTTGTACATGGAGCGGAGAGGTACTTGTACATGGAGCGGAGAGGTACTTGTACATGGAGCGGAGAGGTACTTGTACATGGAGCGGAGAGGTACTTGTACATTGAGCGGAGAGGTACTTGTACATGGAGCGGAGAGGTACTTGTACATTGAGCGGAGAGGTACTTGTACATGGAGCGGAGAGGTACTTGTACATGGAGCGGAGAGGTACTTGTACATGGAGCGGAGAGGTACTTGTACATGGAGCGGAGAGGTACTTGTACATTGAGCGGAGATGTACTTGTACATGGAGCGGAGATGTACTTGTACATGGATCGGAGAGGTACTTGTACATGAGAGCGGAGAGGTACTGTCGACACTTGTACATTGAGCGTAGAGGTACTGTCGACACTTGTACATTGAGCGGAGAGGTACTTGTACATGGAGCGGAGAGGTACTGTCGACACTTGTACATTGAGCGGAGAGGTACTTGTACATTGAGCGGAGAGGTACTTGTACATGGAGCGCAGAGGTACTTGTACATTGAGGGGAGAGGTACTTGTACATGGAGCGGAGAGGTACTTGTACATGAGAGCGGAGAGGTACTTGTACATGGAGCGGAGAGGTACTTGTACATTGAGCGGAGAGGTACTGTCGACACTTGTACATTCAGCGGAGAGGTACTTGTACATGGAGCGGAGAGGTACTGTCGATACTTGACATTGAGCGGAGAGGTACTTGTACATGGAGCGGAGAGGTATTTGTACATTGAGCGGAGAGGTACTTGTACATTGAGCGGAGAGGTACTGTCGACACTTGTACATTCAGCGGAGAGCTACTTGTACATGGAGCGGAGAGGTATTTGTACATTGAGCGGAGAGGTACTTGTACATGGAGCGGAGAGGTACTTGTACATAGAGCGGAGAGGTACTTATACATGGAGCGGAGAGGTATTTGTACATTGAGCGGAGAGGTACTTGTACATGGAGCGGAGAGGTACTTGTACATGAGAGCGGAGAGGTATTTGTACATGGAGCGGAAAGGTACTGTCGACACTTGTACATTGAGCGGAGAGCTACTTGTACATGGAGCGGAGAGGTACTTGTACATGAGAGCGGAGAGGTACTTGTACATGGAGCGGAGAGGTATTTGTACATGGAGCGGAGAGGTTCTGTCGACACTTGACATTGAGCGGAGAGGTACTTGTACATGGAGCGGAGAGGTACTTGTACATGAGAGCGGAGAGGTATTTGTACATGGAGCGGAGAGGTACTGTCGACACTTGACATTGAGCGGAGAGGTACTTGTACATGGAGCGGAGAGGTACTTGTACATGGAGCGGAGAGGTACTTGTACATGGACCGGAGAGGTACTTGTACATGGAGCGGAGAGGTACTTGTACATGGAGCGGAGATGTACTTGTACATTGAGCGGAGAGGTACTTGTACATGGAGCAGAGATGTACTTGTACATGGAGCGGAGATGTACTTGTACATTGAGCGGAGAGGTACTTGTACATGGAGCGGAGAGGTACTTGTACATGGAGCGGAGATGTACTTGTACATGGAGCGGAGAGGTACTTGTACATGGAGCGGAGATGTACTTGTACATTGAGCGGAGAGGTACTTGTACATGGAGCAGAGATGTACTTGTACATGGAGCGGAGAGGTACTTGTACATGGAGCGGAGAGGTACTTGTACATGGAGCGGAGAGGTACTTGTACATGGAGCGGAGAGGTACTTGTACATTGAGCGGAGAGGTACTTGTACATGGAGCGGAGAGGTACTTGTACATTGAGCGGAGAGGTACTTGTACATGGAGCGGAGAGGTACTTGTACATGGAGCGGAGAGGTACTTGTACATGGAGCGGAGAGGTACTTGTACATTGAGCGGAGATGTACTTGTACATGGAGCGGAGATGTACTTGTACATGGATCGGAGAGGTACTTGTACATGAGAGCGGAGAGGTACTGTCGACACTTGTACATTGAGCGTAGAGGTACTGTCGACACTTGTACATTGAGCGGAGAGGTACTTGTACATGGAGCGGAGAGGTACTGTCGACACTTGTACATTGAGCGGAGAGGTACTTGTACATTGAGCGGAGAGGTACTTGTACATGGAGTGGAGATGTACTTGTACATTGAGCGGAGAGGTACTGGTACATGGAGCGGAGATGTACTTGTACATTGAGCGGAGAGGTACTTGTACATGGAGTGGAGATGTACTTGTACATTGAGCGGAGAGGTACTGGTACATGGAGCGGAGATGTACTTGTACATTGAGCGGAGAGGTACTTGTACATGGAGTGGAGATGTACTTGTACATGGAGCGGAGATGTACTTGTACATTGAGCGGAGAGGTACTTGTACATGGAGCGGAGATGTACTTGTACATGGAGCGGAGAGGTACTTGTACATGGAGCGGAGAGGTACTTGTACATGGAGCGGAGATGTACTTGTACATGGAGCGGAGATGTACTTGTACATGGAGCGGAGAGGTACTTGTACATGGAGCGGAGAGGTACTTATACATTGAGCGGAGACGTACTTGTACATGGAGCGGAGATGTACTTGTACATTGAGCGGAGAGGTACTTGTACATTGAGCGGAGAGGTACTGGTACATGGAGCGGAGATGTACTTGTACATTGAGCGGAGAGGTACTTGTACATGGAGCGGAGAGGTACTTGTACATTGAGCGGAGAGGTACTTGTACATTGAGCGGAGACGTACTTGTACATTGAGCGGAGATGTACTTGTACATTGAGCGGAGATGTACTTGTACATTGAGCGGAGAGGTACTGGTACATGGAGCGGAGAGGTACTTGTACATGGAGCGGAGAGGTATTTGTACATGGAGCGGAGAGGTATTTGTACATGGAGCGGAGAGGTACTTGTACATTGAGCGGAGAGGTACTTGTACATGGAGCGGAGAGGTACTTGTACATGGAGCGGAGAGGTACTTGTACATGTAGCGGAGAGGTGCTTGTACATGGAGCGGAGAGGTACTTGTACATGGAGCGGAGAGGTATTTGTACATGGAGCGGAGAGGTACTTGTACATGGAGCGGAGAGGTACTTGTACATTCAGCGGAGAGGTACTTGTACATTGAGCGGAGAGGTACTTGTAGATGGAGCGGAGAGGTACTGTCGACACTTGTACATTGAGCGGAGAGGTACTTGTACATGGAGCGGAGAGGTACTTGTACATGGAGCGGAGAGGTACTGTCGACACTTGTACATTGAGCGGAGAGGTACTTGTACATGGAGCGGAGAGGTACTTGTACATGGAGCGGAGATGTACTTGTACAGGGAGCGGAGAGGTACTTGTACATTGAGCGGAGAGGTACTTGTACATGGAGCGGAGAGGTACTTGTACATGGAGCGGAGAGGTACTTGTACATGGAGCGGAGAGGTACTTGTACATTGAGCGGAGAGGTACTTGTACATGGAGCGGAGAGGTACTTGTACATGGAGCGGAGAGGTACTTGTACATTGAGCGGAGAGGTACTTGTACATGGAGCGGAGAGGTACTTGTACATGGAGCGGAGAGGTACTTGTACATGGAGCGGAGAGGTACTTGTACATTGAGCGGAGAGGTACTTGTACATGGAGCGGAGAGGTACTTGTACATGGAGCGGAGAGGTACTTGTACATGGAGCGGAGAGGTACTTGTACATGGAGCGGAGAGGTACTTGTACATTGAGCGGAGATGTACTTGTACATGGAGCGGAGATGTACTTGTACATGGATCGGAGAGGTACTTGTACATGAGAGCGGAGAGGTACTGTCGACACTTGTACATTGAGCGTAGAGGTACTGTCGACACTTGTACATTGAGCGGAGAGGTACTTGTACATGGAGCGGAGAGGTACTGTCGACACTTGTACATTGAGCGGAGAGGTACTTGTACATTGAGCGGAGAGGTACTTGTACATGGAGCGCAGAGGTACTTGTACATTGAGCGGAGAGGTACTTGTACATGGAGCGGAGAGGTACTTGTACATGAGAGCGGAGAGGTACTTGTACATGGAGCGGAGAGGTACTTGTACATTGAGCGGAGAGGTACTGTCGACACTTGTACATTCAGCGGAGAGGTACTTGTACATGGAGCGGAGAGGTACTGTCGATACTTGACATTGAGCGGAGAGGTACTTGTACATGGAGCGGAGAGGTACTTGTACATGGAGCGGAGAGGTACTTGTACATGGAGCGGAGAGGTACTTGTACATTGAGCGGAGAGGTACTTGTACATGGAGCGGAGAGGTACTTGTACATTGAGCGGAGAGGTACTGGTACATGGAGCGGAGAGGTACTTGTACATGGAGCGGAGAGGTATTTGTACATGGAGCGGAGAGGTATTTGTACATGGAGCGGAGAGGTACTTGTACATTGAGCGGAGAGGTACTTGTACATGGAGCGGAGAGGTACTTGTACATGGAGCGGAGAGGTACTTGTACATGTAGCGGAGAGGTGCTTGTACATGGAGCGGAGAGGTACTTGTACATGGAGCGGAGAGGTATTTGTACATGGAGCGGAGAGGTACTTGTACATGGAGCGGAGAGGTACTTGTACATTCAGCGGAGAGGTACTTGTACATTGAGCGGAGAGGTACTTGTAGATGGAGCGGAGAGGTACTGTCGACACTTGTACATTGAGCGGAGAGGTACTTGTACATGGAGCGGAGAGGTACTTGTACATGGAGCGGAGAGGTACTGTCGACACTTGTACATTGAGCGGAGAGGTACTTGTACATGGAGCGGAGAGGTACTTGTACATGGAGCGGAGATGTACTTGTACAGGGAGCGGAGAGGTACTTGTACATTGAGCGGAGAGGTACTTGTACATGGAGCGGAGAGGTACTTGTACATGGAGCGGAGATGTACTTGTACATGGAGCGGAGAGGTACTTGTACATTGAGCGGAGAGGTACTTGTACATGGAGCGGAGAGGTACTTGTACATGGAGCGGAGAGGTACTTGTACATTGAGCGGAGAGGTACTTGTACATGGAGCGGAGAGGTACTTGTACATGGAGCGGAGAGGTACTTGTACATGGAGCGGAGAGGTACTTGTACATTGAGCGGAGATGTACTTGTACATGGAGCGGAGAGGTACTTGTACATGGAGCGGAGAGGTACTTGTACATGGAGCGGAGAGGTACTTGTACATGGAGCGGAGAGGTACTTGTACATTGAGCGGAGATGTACTTGTACATGGAGCGGAGATGTACTTGTACATGGATCGGAGAGGTACTTGTACATGAGAGCGGAGAGGTACTGTCGACACTTGTACATTGAGCGTAGAGGTACTGTCGACACTTGTACATTGAGCGGAGAGGTACTTGTACATGGAGCGGAGAGGTACTGTCGACACTTGTACATTGAGCGGAGAGGTACTTGTACATTGAGCGGAGAGGTACTTGTACATGGAGCGCAGAGGTACTTGTACATTGAGCGGAGAGGTACTTGTACATGGAGCGGAGAGGTACTTGTACATGAGAGCGGAGAGGTACTTGTACATGGAGCGGAGATGTACTTGTACATTGAGCGGAGAGGTACTGTCGACACTTGTACATTCAGCGGAGAGGTACTTGTACATGGAGCGGAGAGGTACTGTCGATACTTGACATTGAGCGGAGAGGTACTTGTACATGGAGCGGAGAGGTACTTGTACATGGAGCGGAGAGGTACTTGTACATGGAGCGGAGAGGTACTTGTACATGGAGCGGAGAGGTACTTGTACATTGAGCGGAGATGTACTTGTACATGGAGCGGAGATGTACTTGTACATGGATCGGAGAGGTACTTGTACATGAGAGCGGAGAGGTACTGTCGACACTTGTACATTGAGCGTAGAGGTACTGTCGACACTTGTACATTGAGCGGAGAGGTACTTGTACATGGAGCGGAGAGGTACTGTCGACACTTGTACATTGAGCGGAGAGGTACTTGTACATTGAGCGGAGAGGTACTTGTACATGGAGTGGAGATGTACTTGTACATTGAGCGGAGAGGTACTGGTACATGGAGCGGAGATGTACTTGTACATTGAGCGGAGAGGTACTTGTACATGGAGTGGAGATGTACTTGTACATTGAGCGGAGAGGTACTGGTACATGGAGCGGAGATGTACTTGTACATTGAGCGGAGAGGTACTTGTACATGGAGTGGAGATGTACTTGTACATGGAGCGGAGATGTACTTGTACATTGAGCGGAGAGGTACTTGTACATGGAGCGGAGATGTACTTGTACATGGAGCGGAGAGGTACTTGTACATGGAGCGGAGAGGTACTTGTACATGGAGCGGAGATGTACTTGTACATGGAGCGGAGATGTACTTGTACATGGAGCGGAGAGGTACTTGTACATGGAGCGGAGAGGTACTTATACATTGAGCGGAGACGTACTTGTACATGGAGCGGATATGTACTTGTACATTGAGCGGAGAGGTACTTGTACATTGAGCGGAGAGGTACTGGTACATGGAGCGGAGATGTACTTGTACATTGAGCGGAGAGGTACTTGTACATGGAGCGGAGAGGTACTTGTACATTGAGCGGAGAGGTACTTGTACATTGAGCGGAGACGTACTTGTACATTGAGCGGAGATGTACTTGTACATTGAGCGGAGATGTACTTGTACATTGAGCGGAGAGGTACTGGTACATGGAGCGGAGAGGTACTTGTACATGGAGCGGAGAGGTATTTGTACATGGAGCGGAGAGGTATTTGTACATGGAGCGGAGAGGTACTTGTACATTGAGCGGAGAGGTACTTGTACATGGAGCGGAGAGGTACTTGTACATGGAGCGGAGAGGTACTTGTACATGTAGCGGAGAGGTGCTTGTACATGGAGCGGAGAGGTACTTGTACATGGAGCGGAGAGGTATTTGTACATGGAGCGGAGAGGTACTTGTACATGGAGCGGAGAGGTACTTGTACATTCAGCGGAGAGGTACTTGTACATTGAGCGGAGAGGTACTTGTAGATGGAGCGGAGAGGTACTGTCGACACTTGTACATTGAGCGGAGAGGTACTTGTACATGGAGCGGAGAGGTACTTGTACATGGAGCGGAGAGGTACTGTCGACACTTGTACATTGAGCGGAGAGGTACTTGTACATGGAGCGGAGAGGTACTTGTACATGGAGCGGAGATGTACTTGTACAGGGAGCGGAGAGGTACTTGTACATTGAGCGGAGAGGTACTTGTACATGGAGCGGAGAGGTACTTGTACATGGAGCGGAGAGGTACTTGTACATGGAGCGGAGAGGTACTTGTACATTGAGCGGAGAGGTACTTGTACATGGAGCGGAGAGGTACTTGTACATGGAGCGGAGAGGTACTTGTACATTGAGCGGAGAGGTACTTGTACATGGAGCGGAGAGGTACTTGTACATGGAGCGGAGAGGTACTTGTACATGGAGCGGAGAGGTACTTGTACATTGAGCGGAGAGGTACTTGTACATGGAGCGGAGAGGTACTTGTACATGGAGCGGAGAGGTACTTGTACATGGAGCGGAGAGGTACTTGTACATGGAGCGGAGAGGTACTTGTACATTGAGCGGAGATGTACTTGTACATGGAGCGGAGATGTACTTGTACATGGATCGGAGAGGTACTTGTACATGAGAGCGGAGAGGTACTGTCGACACTTGTACATTGAGCGTAGAGGTACTGTCGACACTTGTACATTGAGCGGAGAGGTACTTGTACATGGAGCGGAGAGGTACTGTCGACACTTGTACATTGAGCGGAGAGGTACTTGTACATTGAGCGGAGAGGTACTTGTACATGGAGCGCAGAGGTACTTGTACATTGAGCGGAGAGGTACTTGTACATGGAGCGGAGAGGTACTTGTACATGAGAGCGGAGAGGTACTTGTACATGGAGCGGAGAGGTACTTGTACATTGAGCGGAGAGGTACTGTCGACACTTGTACATTCAGCGGAGAGGTACTTGTACATGGAGCGGAGAGGTACTGTCGATACTTGACATTGAGCGGAGAGGTACTTGTACATGGAGCGGAGAGGTACTTGTACATGGAGCGGAGAGGTACTTGTACATGGAGCGGAGAGGTACTTGTACATTGAGCGGAGAGGTACTTGTACATGGAGCGGAGAGGTACTTGTACATTGAGCGGAGAGGTACTGGTACATGGAGCGGAGAGGTACTTGTACATGGAGCGGAGAGGTATTTGTACATGGAGCGGAGAGGTATTTGTACATGGAGCGGAGAGGTACTTGTACATTGAGCGGAGAGGTACTTGTACATGGAGCGGAGAGGTACTTGTACATGGAGCGGAGAGGTACTTGTACATGTAGCGGAGAGGTGCTTGTACATGGAGCGGAGAGGTACTTGTACATGGAGCGGAGAGGTATTTGTACATGGAGCGGAGAGGTACTTGTACATGGAGCGGAGAGGTACTTGTACATTCAGCGGAGAGGTACTTGTACATTGAGCGGAGAGGTACTTGTAGATGGAGCGGAGAGGTACTGTCGACACTTGTACATTGAGCGGAGAGGTACTTGTACATGGAGCGGAGAGGTACTTGTACATGGAGCGGAGAGGTACTGTCGACACTTGTACATTGAGCGGAGAGGTACTTGTACATGGAGCGGAGAGGTACTTGTACATGGAGCGGAGATGTACTTGTACAGGGAGCGGAGAGGTACTTGTACATTGAGCGGAGAGGTACTTGTACATGGAGCGGAGAGGTACTTGTACATGGAGCGGAGATGTACTTGTACATGGAGCGGAGAGGTACTTGTACATTGAGCGGAGAGGTACTTGTACATGGAGCGGAGAGGTACTTGTACATGGAGCGGAGAGGTACTTGTACATTGAGCGGAGAGGTACTTGTACATGGAGCGGAGAGGTACTTGTACATGGAGCGGAGAGGTACTTGTACATGGAGCGGAGAGGTACTTGTACATTGAGCGGAGATGTACTTGTACATGGAGCGGAGAGGTACTTGTACATGGAGCGGAGAGGTACTTGTACATGGAGCGGAGAGGTACTTGTACATGGAGCGGAGAGGTACTTGTACATTGAGCGGAGATGTACTTGTACATGGAGCGGAGATGTACTTGTACATGGATCGGAGAGGTACTTGTACATGAGAGCGGAGAGGTACTGTCGACACTTGTACATTGAGCGTAGAGGTACTGTCGACACTTGTACATTGAGCGGAGAGGTACTTGTACATGGAGCGGAGAGGTACTGTCGACACTTGTACATTGAGCGGAGAGGTACTTGTACATTGAGCGGAGAGGTACTTGTACATGGAGCGCAGAGGTACTTGTACATTGAGCGGAGAGGTACTTGTACATGGAGCGGAGAGGTACTTGTACATGAGAGCGGAGAGGTACTTGTACATGGAGCGGAGATGTACTTGTACATTGAGCGGAGAGGTACTGTCGACACTTGTACATTCAGCGGAGAGGTACTTGTACATGGAGCGGAGAGGTACTGTCGATACTTGACATTGAGCGGAGAGGTACTTGTACATGGAGCGGAGAGGTACTTGTACATGGAGCGGAGAGGTACTTGTACATGGAGCGGAGAGGTACTTGTACATTGAGCGGAGAGGTACTTGTACATGGAGCGGAGAGGTACTTGTACATTGAGCGGATAGGTACTTGTACATGGAGCGGAGAGGTACTTGTACATGGAGCGGAGAGGTACTTGTACATGGAGCGGAGAGGTACTTGTACATGGAGCGGAGAGGTACTTGTACATTGAGCGGAGATGTACTTGTACATGGAGCGGAGATGTACTTGTACATGGATCGGAGAGGTACTTGTACATGAGAGCGGAGAGGTACTGTCGACACTTGTACATTGAGCGTAGAGGTACTGTCGACACTTGTACATTGAGCGGAGAGGTACTTGTACATGGAGCGGAGAGGTACTGTCGACACTTGTACATTGAGCGGAGAGGTACTTGTACATTGAGCGGAGAGGTACTTGTACATGGAGCGCAGAGGTACTTGTACATTGAGCGGAGAGGTACTTGTACATGGAGCGGAGAGGTACTTGTACATGAGAGCGGAGAGGTACTTGTACATGGAGCGGAGAGGTACTTGTACATTGAGCGGAGAGGTACTGTCGACACTTGTACATTCAGCGGAGAGGTACTTGTACATGGAGCGGAGAGGTACTGTCGATACTTGACATTGAGCGGAGAGGTACTTGTACATGGAGCAGAGAGGTATTTGTACATTGAGCGGAGAGGTACTTGTACATTGAGCGGAGAGGTACTGTCGACACTTGTACATTCAGCGGAGAGCTACTTGTACATGGAGCGGAGAGGTATTTGTACATTGAGCGGAGAGGTACTTGTACATGGAGCGGAGAGGTACTTGTACATAGAGCGGAGAGGTACTTATACATGGAGCGGAGAGGTATTTGTACATTGAGCGGAGAGGTACTTGTACATGGAGCGGAGAGGTACTTGTACATGAGAGCGGAGAGGTATTTGTACATGGAGCGGAAAGGTACTGTCGACACTTGTACATTGAGCGGAGAGCTACTTGTACATGGAGCGGAGAGGTACTTGTACATGAGAGCGGAGAGGTACTTGTACATGGAGCGGAGAGGTATTTGTACATGGAGCGGAGAGGTACTGTCGACACTTGACATTGAGCGGAGAGGTACTTGTACATGGAGCGGAGAGGTACTTGTACATGAGAGCGGAGAGGTATTTGTACATGGAGCGGAGAGGTACTGTCGACACTTGACATTGAGCGGAGAGGTACTTGTACATGGAGCGGAGAGGTACTTGTACATGGAGCGGAGAGGTACTTGTACATGGACCGGAGAGGTACTTGTACATGGAGCGGAGAGGTACTTGTACATGGAGCGGAGATGTACTTGTACATTGAGCGGAGAGGTACTTGTACATGGAGCAGAGATGTACTTGTACATGGAGCGGAGATGTACTTGTACATTGAGCGGAGAGGTACTTGTACATGGAGCGGAGAGGTACTTGTACATGGAGCGGAGATGTACTTGTACATGGAGCGGAGAGGTACTTGTACATGGAGCGGAGATGTACTTGTACATTGAGCGGAGAGGTACTTGTACATGGAGCAGAGATGTACTTGTACATGGAGCGGAGAGGTACTTGTACATGGAGCGGAGAGGTACTTGTACATGGAGCGGAGAGGTACTTGTACATGGAGCGGAGAGGTACTTGTACATTGAGCGGAGAGGTACTTGTACATGGAGCGGAGAGGTACTTGTACATTGAGCGGAGAGGTACTTGTACATGGAGCGGAGAGGTACTTGTACATGGAGCGGAGAGGTACTTGTACATGGAGCGGAGAGGTACTTGTACATGGAGCGGAGAGGTACTTGTACATTGAGCGGAGATGTACTTGTACATGGAGCGGAGATGTACTTGTACATGGATCGGAGAGGTACTTGTACATGAGAGCGGAGAGGTACTGTCGACACTTGTACATTGAGCGTAGAGGTACTGTCGACACTTGTACATTGAGCGGAGAGGTACTTGTACATGGAGCGGAGAGGTACTGTCGACACTTGTACATTGAGCGGAGAGGTACTTGTACATTGAGCGGAGAGGTACTTGTACATGGAGCGCAGAGGTACTTGTACATTGAGCGGAGAGGTACTTGTACATGGAGCGGAGAGGTACTTGTACATGAGAGCGGAGAGGTACTTGTACATGGAGCGGAGAGGTACTTGTACATTGAGCGGAGAGGTACTGTCGACACTTGTACATTCAGCGGAGAGGTACTTGTACATGGAGCGGAGAGGTACTGTCGATACTTGACATTGAGCGGAGAGGTACTTGTACATGGAGCGGAGAGGTATTTGTACATTGAGCGGAGAGGTACTTGTACATTGAGCGGAGAGGTACTGTCGACACTTGTACATTCAGCGGAGAGCTACTTGTACATGGAGCGGAGAGGTATTTGTACATTGAGCGGAGAGGTACTTGTACATGGAGCGGAGAGGTACTTGTACATAGAGCGGAGAGGTACTTATACATGGAGCGGAGAGGTATTTGTACATTGAGCGGAGAGGTACTTGTACATGGAGCGGAGAGGTACTTGTACATGAGAGCGGAGAGGTATTTGTACATGGAGCGGAAAGGTACTGTCGACACTTGTACATTGAGCGGAGAGCTACTTGTACATGGAGCGGAGAGGTACTTGTACATGAGAGCGGAGAGGTACTTGTACATGGAGCGGAGAGGTATTTGTACATGGAGCGGAGAGGTACTGTCGACACTTGACATTGAGCGGAGAGGTACTTGTACATGGAGCGGAGAGGTACTTGTACATGAGAGCGGAGAGGTATTTGTACATGGAGCGGAGAGGTACTGTCGACACTTGACATTGAGCGGAGAGGTACTTGTACATGGAGCGGAGAGGTACTTGTACATGGAGCGGAGAGGTACTTGTACATGGAGCGGAGAGGTACTTGTACATGGAGCGGAGAGGTACTTGTACATGGAGCGGAGAGGTACTTGTACATTGAGCGGAGATGTACTTGTACATGGAGCGGAGATGTACTTGTACATGGATCGGAGAGGTACTTGTACATGAGAGCGGAGAGGTACTGTCGACACTTGTACATTGAGCGTAGAGGTACTGTCGACACTTGTACATTGAGCGGAGAGGTACTTGTACATGGAGCGGAGAGGTACTGTCGACACTTGTACATTGAGCGGAGAGGTACTTGTACATTGAGCGGAGAGGTACTTGTACATGGAGCGCAGAGGTACTTGTACATTGAGCGGAGAGGTACTTGTACATGGAGCGGAGAGGTACTTGTACATGAGAGCGGAGAGGTACTTGTACATGGAGCGGAGAGGTACTTGTACATTGAGCGGAGAGGTACTGTCGACACTTGTACATTCAGCGGAGAGGTACTTGTACATGGAGCGGAGAGGTACTGTCGATACTTGACATTGAGCGGAGAGGTACTTGTACATGGAGCGGAGAGGTATTTGTACATTGAGCGGAGAGGTACTTGTACATTGAGCGGAGAGGTACTGTCGACACTTGTACATTCAGCGGAGAGCTACTTGTACATGGAGCGGAGAGGTATTTGTACATTGAGCGGAGAGGTACTTGTACATGGAGCGGAGAGGTACTTGTACATAGAGCGGAGAGGTACTTATACATGGAGCGGAGAGGTATTTGTACATTGAGCGGAGAGGTACTTGTACATGGAGCGGAGAGGTACTTGTACATGAGAGCGGAGAGGTATTTGTACATGGAGCGGAAAGGTACTGTCGACACTTGTACATTGAGCGGAGAGCTACTTGTACATGGAGCGGAGAGGTACTTGTACATGAGAGCGGAGAGGTACTTCTACATGGAGCGGAGAGGTATTTGTACATGGAGCGGAGAGGTACTGTCGACACTTGACATTGAGCGGAGAGGTACTTGTACATGGAGCGGAGAGGTACTTGTACATGAGAGCGGAGAGGTATTTGTACATGGAGCGGAGAGGTACTGTCGACACTTGACATTGAGCGGAGAGGTACTTGTACATGGAGCGGAGAGGTACTTGTACATGGAGCGGAGAGGTACTTGTACATGGACCGGAGAGGTACTTGTACATGGAGCGGAGAGGTACTTGTACATGGAGCGGAGATGTACTTGTACATTGAGCGGAGAGGTACTTGTACATGGAGCAGAGATGTACTTGTACATGGAGCGGAGATGTACTTGTACATTGAGCGGAGAGGTACTTGTACATGGAGCGGAGAGGTACTTGTACATGGAGCGGAGATGTACTTGTACATGGAGCGGAGAGGTACTTGTACATGGAGCGGAGATGTACTTGTACATTGAGCGGAGAGGTACTTGTACATGGAGCAGAGATGTACTTGTACATGGAGCGGAGAGGTACTTGTACATGGAGCGGAGAGGTACTTGTACATGGAGCGGAGAGGTACTTGTACATGGAGCGGAGAGGTACTTGTACATTGAGCGGAGAGGTACTTGTACATGGAGCGGAGAGGTACTTGTACATTGAGCGGAGAGGTACTTGTACATGGAGCGGAGAGGTACTTGTACATGGAGCGGAGAGGTACTTGTACATGGAGCGGAGAGGTACTTGTACATGGAGCGGAGAGGTACTTGTACATTGAGCGGAGATGTACTTGTACATGGAGCGGAGATGTACTTGTACATGGATCGGAGAGGTACTTGTACATGAGAGCGGAGAGGTACTGTCGACACTTGTACATTGAGCGTAGAGGTACTGTCGACACTTGTACATTGAGCGGAGAGGTACTTGTACATGGAGCGGAGAGGTACTGTCGACACTTGTACATTGAGCGGAGAGGTACTTGTACATTGAGCGGAGAGGTACTTGTACATGGAGCGCAGAGGTACTTGTACATTGAGGGGAGAGGTACTTGTACATGGAGCGGAGAGGTACTTGTACATGAGAGCGGAGAGGTACTTGTACATGGAGCGGAGAGGTACTTGTACATTGAGCGGAGAGGTACTGTCGACACTTGTACATTCAGCGGAGAGGTACTTGTACATGGAGCGGAGAGGTACTGTCGATACTTGACATTGAGCGGAGAGGTACTTGTACATGGAGCGGAGAGGTATTTGTACATTGAGCGGAGAGGTACTTGTACATTGAGCGGAGAGGTACTGTCGACACTTGTACATTCAGCGGAGAGCTACTTGTACATGGAGCGGAGAGGTATTTGTACATTGAGCGGAGAGGTACTTGTACATGGAGCGGAGAGGTACTTGTACATAGAGCGGAGAGGTACTTATACATGGAGCGGAGAGGTATTTGTACATTGAGCGGAGAGGTACTTGTACATGGAGCGGAGAGGTACTTGTACATGAGAGCGGAGAGGTATTTGTACATGGAGCGGAAAGGTACTGTCGACACTTGTACATTGAGCGGAGAGCTACTTGTACATGGAGCGGAGAGGTACTTGTACATGAGAGCGGAGAGGTACTTGTACATGGAGCGGAGAGGTATTTGTACATGGAGCGGAGAGGTTCTGTCGACACTTGACATTGAGCGGAGAGGTACTTGTACATGGAGCGGAGAGGTACTTGTACATGAGAGCGGAGAGGTATTTGTACATGGAGCGGAGAGGTACTGTCGACACTTGACATTGAGCGGAGAGGTACTTGTACATGGAGCGGAGAGGTACTTGTACATGGAGCGGAGAGGTACTTGTACATGGACCGGAGAGGTACTTGTACATGGAGCGGAGAGGTACTTGTACATGGAGCGGAGATGTACTTGTACATTGAGCGGAGAGGTACTTGTACATGGAGCAGAGATGTACTTGTACATGGAGCGGAGATGTACTTGTACATTGAGCGGAGAGGTACTTGTACATGGAGCGGAGAGGTACTTGTACATGGAGCGGAGATGTACTTGTACATGGAGCGGAGAGGTACTTGTACATGGAGCGGAGATGTACTTGTACATTGAGCGGAGAGGTACTTGTACATGGAGCAGAGATGTACTTGTACATGGAGCGGAGAGGTACTTGTACATGGAGCGGAGAGGTACTTGTACATGGAGCGGAGAGGTACTTGTACATGGAGCGGAGAGGTACTTGTACATTGAGCGGAGAGGTACTTGTACATGGAGCGGAGAGGTACTTGTACATTGAGCGGAGAGGTACTTGTACATGGAGCGGAGAGGTACTTGTACATGGAGCGGAGAGGTACTTGTACATGGAGCGGAGAGGTACTTGTACATTGAGCGGAGATGTACTTGTACATGGAGCGGAGATGTACTTGTACATGGATCGGAGAGGTACTTGTACATGAGAGCGGAGAGGTACTGTCGACACTTGTACATTGAGCGTAGAGGTACTGTCGACACTTGTACATTGAGCGGAGAGGTACTTGTACATGGAGCGGAGAGGTACTGTCGACACTTGTACATTGAGCGGAGAGGTACTTGTACATTGAGCGGAGAGGTACTTGTACATGGAGTGGAGATGTACTTGTACATTGAGCGGAGAGGTACTGGTACATGGAGCGGAGATGTACTTGTACATTGAGCGGAGAGGTACTTGTACATGGAGTGGAGATGTACTTGTACATTGAGCGGAGAGGTACTGGTACATGGAGCGGAGATGTACTTGTACATTGAGCGGAGAGGTACTTGTACATGGAGTGGAGATGTACTTGTACATGGAGCGGAGATGTACTTGTACATTGAGCGGAGAGGTACTTGTACATGGAGCGGAGATGTACTTGTACATGGAGCGGAGAGGTACTTGTACATGGAGCGGAGAGGTACTTGTACATGGAGCGGAGATGTACTTGTACATGGAGCGGAGATGTACTTGTACATGGAGCGGAGAGGTACTTGTACATGGAGCGGAGAGGTACTTATACATTGAGCGGAGACGTACTTGTACATGGAGCGGAGATGTACTTGTACATTGAGCGGAGAGGTACTTGTACATTGAGCGGAGAGGTACTGGTACATGGAGCGGAGATGTACTTGTACATTGAGCGGAGAGGTACTTGTACATGGAGCGGAGAGGTACTTGTACATTGAGCGGAGAGGTACTTGTACATTGAGCGGAGACGTACTTGTACATTGAGCGGAGATGTACTTGTACATTGAGCGGAGATGTACTTGTACATTGAGCGGAGAGGTACTGGTACATGGAGCGGAGAGGTACTTGTACATGGAGCGGAGAGGTATTTGTACATGGAGCGGAGAGGTATTTGTACATGGAGCGGAGAGGTACTTGTACATTGAGCGGAGAGGTACTTGTACATGGAGCGGAGAGGTACTTGTACATGGAGCGGAGAGGTACTTGTACATGTAGCGGAGAGGTGCTTGTACATGGAGCGGAGAGGTACTTGTACATGGAGCGGAGAGGTATTTGTACATGGAGCGGAGAGGTACTTGTACATGGAGCGGAGAGGTACTTGTACATTCAGCGGAGAGGTACTTGTACATTGAGCGGAGAGGTACTTGTAGATGGAGCGGAGAGGTACTGTCGACACTTGTACATTGAGCGGAGAGGTACTTGTACATGGAGCGGAGAGGTACTTGTACATGGAGCGGAGAGGTACTGTCGACACTTGTACATTGAGCGGAGAGGTACTTGTACATGGAGCGGAGAGGTACTTGTACATGGAGCGGAGATGTACTTGTACAGGGAGCGGAGAGGTACTTGTACATTGAGCGGAGAGGTACTTGTACATGGAGCGGAGAGGTACTTGTACATGGAGCGGAGAGGTACTTGTACATGGAGCGGAGAGGTACTTGTACATTGAGCGGAGAGGTACTTGTACATGGAGCGGAGAGGTACTTGTACATGGAGCGGAGAGGTACTTGTACATTGAGCGGAGAGGTACTTGTACATGGAGCGGAGAGGTACTTGTACATGGAGCGGAGAGGTACTTGTACATGGAGCGGAGAGGTACTTGTACATTGAGCGGAGAGGTACTTGTACATGGAGCGGAGAGGTACTTGTACATGGAGCGGAGAGGTACTTGTACATGGAGCGGAGAGGTACTTGTACATGGAGCGGAGAGGTACTTGTACATTGAGCGGAGATGTACTTGTACATGGAGCGGAGATGTACTTGTACATGGATCGGAGAGGTACTTGTACATGAGAGCGGAGAGGTACTGTCGACACTTGTACATTGAGCGTAGAGGTACTGTCGACACTTGTACATTGAGCGGAGAGGTACTTGTACATGGAGCGGAGAGGTACTGTCGACACTTGTACATTGAGCGGAGAGGTACTTGTACATTGAGCGGAGAGGTACTTGTACATGGAGCGCAGAGGTACTTGTACATTGAGCGGAGAGGTACTTGTACATGGAGCGGAGAGGTACTTGTACATGAGAGCGGAGAGGTACTTGTACATGGAGCGGAGAGGTACTTGTACATTGAGCGGAGAGGTACTGTCGACACTTGTACATTCAGCGGAGAGGTACTTGTACATGGAGCGGAGAGGTACTGTCGATACTTGACATTGAGCGGAGAGGTACTTGTACATGGAGCGGAGAGGTACTTGTACATGGAGCGGAGAGGTACTTGTACATGGAGCGGAGAGGTACTTGTACATGGAGCGGAGAGGTACTTGTACATTGAGCGGAGAGGTACTTGTACATGGAGCGGAGAGGTACTTGTACATTGAGCGGAGAGGTACTGGTACATGGAGCGGAGAGGTACTTGTACATGGAGCGGAGAGGTATTTGTACATGGAGCGGAGAGGTATTTGTACATGGAGCGGAGAGGTACTTGTACATTGAGCGGAGAGGTACTTGTACATGGAGCGGAGAGGTACTTGTACATGGAGCGGAGAGGTACTTGTACATGTAGCGGAGAGGTGCTTGTACATGGAGCGGAGAGGTACTTGTACATGGAGCGGAGAGGTATTTGTACATGGAGCGGAGAGGTACTTGTACATGGAGCGGAGAGGTACTTGTACATTCAGCGGAGAGGTACTTGTACATTGAGCGGAGAGGTACTTGTAGATGGAGCGGAGAGGTACTGTCGACACTTGTACATTGAGCGGAGAGGTACTTGTACATGGAGCGGAGAGGTACTTGTACATGGAGCGGAGAGGTACTGTCGACACTTGTACATTGAGCGGAGAGGTACTTGTACATGGAGCGGAGAGGTACTTGTACATGGAGCGGAGATGTACTTGTACAGGGAGCGGAGAGGTACTTGTACATTGAGCGGAGAGGTACTTGTACATGGAGCGGAGAGGTACTTGTACATGGAGCGGAGAGGTACTTGTACATGGAGCGGAGAGGTACTTGTACATTGAGCGGAGAGGTACTTGTACATGGAGCGGAGAGGTACTTGTACATGGAGCGGAGAGGTACTTGTACATTGAGCGGAGAGGTACTTGTACATGGAGCGGAGAGGTACTTGTACATGGAGCGGAGAGGTACTTGTACATGGAGCGGAGAGGTACTTGTACATTGAGCGGAGAGGTACTTGTACATGGAGCGGAGAGGTACTTGTACATGGAGCGGAGAGGTACTTGTACATGGAGCGGAGAGGTACTTGTACATGGAGCGGAGAGGTACTTGTACATTGAGCGGAGATGTACTTGTACATGGAGCGGAGATGTACTTGTACATGGATCGGAGAGGTACTTGTACATGAGAGCGGAGAGGTACTGTCGACACTTGTACATTGAGCGTAGAGGTACTGTCGACACTTGTACATTGAGCGGAGAGGTACTTGTACATGGAGCGGAGAGGTACTGTCGACACTTGTACATTGAGCGGAGAGGTACTTGTACATTGAGCGGAGAGGTACTTGTACATGGAGCGCAGAGGTACTTGTACATTGAGCGGAGAGGTACTTGTACATGGAGCGGAGAGGTACTTGTACATGAGAGCGGAGAGGTACTTGTACATGGAGCGGAGATGTACTTGTACATTGAGCGGAGAGGTACTGTCGACACTTGTACATTCAGCGGAGAGGTACTTGTACATGGAGCGGAGAGGTACTGTCGATACTTGACATTGAGCGGAGAGGTACTTGTACATGGAGCGGAGAGGTACTTGTACATGGAGCGGAGAGGTACTTGTACATGGAGCGGAGAGGTACTTGTACATTGAGCGGAGAGGTACTTGTACATGGAGCGGAGAGGTACTTGTACATTGAGCGGAGAGGTACTTGTACATGGAGCGGAGAGGTACTTGTACATGGAGCGGAGAGGTACTTGTACATGGAGCGGAGAGGTACTTGTACATGGAGCGGAGAGGTACTTGTACATTGAGCGGATATGTACTTGTACATGGAGCGGAGATGTACTTGTACATGGATCGGAGAGGTACTTGTACATGAGAGCGGAGAGGTACTGTCGACACTTGTACATTGAGCGTAGAGGTACTGTCGACACTTGTACATTGAGCGGAGAGGTACTTGTACATGGAGCGGAGAGGTACTGTCGACACTTGTACATTGAGCGGAGAGGTACTTGTACATTGAGCGGAGAGGTACTTGTACATGGAGCGCAGAGGTACTTGTACATTGAGCGGAGAGGTACTTGTACATGGAGCGGAGAGGTACTTGTACATGAGAGCGGAGAGGTACTTGTACATGGAGCGGAGAGGTACTTGTACATTGAGCGGAGAGGTACTGTCGACACTTGTACATTCAGCGGAGAGGTACTTGTACATGGAGCGGAGAGGTACTGTCGATACTTGACATTGAGCGGAGAGCTACTTGTACATGGAGCGGAGAGGTATTTGTACATTGAGCGGAGAGGTACTTGTACATTGAGCGGAGAGGTACTGTCGACACTTGTACATTCAGCGGAGAGCTACTTGTACATGGAGCGGAGAGGTATTTGTACATTGAGCGGAGAGGTACTTGTACATGGAGCGGAGAGGTACTTGTACATAGAGCGGAGAGGTACTTATACATGGAGCGGAGAGGTATTTGTACATTGAGCGGAGAGGTACTTGTACATGGAGCGGAGAGGTACTTGTACATGAGAGCGGAGAGGTATTTGTACATGGAGCGGAAAGGTACTGTCGACACTTGTACATTGAGCGGAGAGCTACTTGTACATGGAGCGGAGAGGTACTTGTACATGAGAGCGGAGAGGTACTTATACATGGAGCGGAGAGGTATTTGTACATGGAGCGGAGAGGTACTGTCGACACTTGACATTGAGCGGAGAGGTACTTGTACATGGAGCGGAGAGGTACTTGTACATGAGAGCGGAGAGGTATTTGTACATGGAGCGGAGAGGTACTGTCGACACTTGACATTGAGCGGAGAGGTACTTGTACATGGAGCGGAGAGGTACTTGTACATGGAGCGGAGAGGTACTTGTACATGGACCGGAGAGGTACTTGTACATGGAGCGGAGAGGTACTTGTACATGGAGCGGAGATGTACTTGTACATTGAGCGGAGAGGTACTTGTACATGGAGCAGAGATGTACTTGTACATGGAGCGGAGATGTACTTGTACATTGAGCGGAGAGGTACTTGTACATGGAGCGGAGAGGTACTTGTACATGGAGCGGAGATGTACTTGTACATGGAGCGGAGAGGTACTTGTACATGGAGCGGAGATGTACTTGTACATTGAGCGGAGAGGTACTTGTACATGGAGCAGAGATGTACTTGTACATGGAGCGGAGAGGTACTTGTACATGGAGCGGAGAGGTACTTGTACATGGAGCGGAGAGGTACTTGTACATGGAGCGGAGAGGTACTTGTACATTGAGCGGAGAGGTACTTGTACATGGAGCGGAGAGGTACTTGTACATTGAGCGGATAGGTACTTGTACATGGAGCGGAGAGGTACTTGTACATGGAGCGGAGAGGTACTTGTACATGGAGCGGAGAGGTACTTGTACATGGAGCGGAGAGGTACTTGTACATTGAGCGGAGATGTACTTGTACATGGAGCGGAGATGTACTTGTACATGGATCGGAGAGGTACTTGTACATGAGAGCGGAGAGGTACTGTCGACACTTGTACATTGAGCGTAGAGGTACTGTCGACACTTGTACATTGAGCGGAGAGGTACTTGTACATGGAGCGGAGAGGTACTGTCGACACTTGTACATTGAGCGGAGAGGTACTTGTACATTGAGCGGAGAGGTACTTGTACATGGAGCGCAGAGGTACTTGTACATTGAGCGGAGAGGTACTTGTACATGGAGCGGAGAGGTACTTGTACATGAGAGCGGAGAGGTACTTGTACATGGAGCGGAGAGGTACTTGTACATTGAGCGGAGAGGTACTGTCGACACTTGTACATTCAGCGGAGAGGTACTTGTACATGGAGCGGAGAGGTACTGTCGATACTTGACATTGAGCGGAGAGGTACTTGTACATGGAGCAGAGAGGTATTTGTACATTGAGCGGAGAGGTACTTGTACATTGAGCGGAGAGGTACTGTCGACACTTGTACATTCAGCGGAGAGCTACTTGTACATGGAGCGGAGAGGTATTTGTACATTGAGCGGAGAGGTACTTGTACATGGAGCGGAGAGGTACTTGTACATAGAGCGGAGAGGTACTTATACATGGAGCGGAGAGGTATTTGTACATTGAGCGGAGAGGTACTTGTACATGGAGCGGAGAGGTACTTGTACATGAGAGCGGAGAGGTATTTGTACATGGAGCGGAAAGGTACTGTCGACACTTGTACATTGAGCGGAGAGCTACTTGTACATGGAGCGGAGAGGTACTTGTACATGAGAGCGGAGAGGTACTTGTACATGGAGCGGAGAGGTATTTGTACATGGAGCGGAGAGGTACTGTCGACACTTGACATTGAGCGGAGAGGTACTTGTACATGGAGCGGAGAGGTACTTGTACATGAGAGCGGAGAGGTATTTGTACATGGAGCGGAGAGGTACTGTCGACACTTGACATTGAGCGGAGAGGTACTTGTACATGGAGCGGAGAGGTACTTGTACATGGAGCGGAGAGGTACTTGTACATGGACCGGAGAGGTACTTGTACATGGAGCGGAGAGGTACTTGTACATGGAGCGGAGATGTACTTGTACATTGAGCGGAGAGGTACTTGTACATGGAGCAGAGATGTACTTGTACATGGAGCGGAGATGTACTTGTACATTGAGCGGAGAGGTACTTGTACATGGAGCGGAGAGGTACTTGTACATGGAGCGGAGATGTACTTGTACATGGAGCGGAGAGGTACTTGTACATGGAGCGGAGATGTACTTGTACATTGAGCGGAGAGGTACTTGTACATGGAGCAGAGATGTACTTGTACATGGAGCGGAGAGGTACTTGTACATGGAGCGGAGAGGTACTTGTACATGGAGCGGAGAGGTACTTGTACATTGAGCGGAGAGGTACTTGTACATGGAGCGGAGAGGTACTTGTACATTGAGCGGAGAGGTACTTGTACATGGAGCGGAGAGGTACTTGTACATGGAGCGGAGAGGTACTTGTACATGGAGCGGAGAGGTACTTGTACATGGAGCGGAGAGGTACTTGTACATTGAGCGGAGATGTACTTGTACATGGAGCGGAGATGTACTTGTACATGGATCGGAGAGGTACTTGTACATGAGAGCGGAGAGGTACTGTCGACACTTGTACATTGAGCGTAGAGGTACTGTCGACACTTGTACATTGAGCGGAGAGGTACTTGTACATGGAGCGGAGAGGTACTGTCGACACTTGTACATTGAGCGGAGAGGTACTTGTACATTGAGCGGAGAGGTACTTGTACATGGAGCGCAGAGGTACTTGTACATTGAGCGGAGAGGTACTTGTACATGGAGCGGAGAGGTACTTGTACATGAGAGCGGAGAGGTACTTGTACATGGAGCGGAGAGGTACTTGTACATTGAGCGGAGAGGTACTGTCGACACTTGTACATTCAGCGGAGAGGTACTTGTACATGGAGCGGAGAGGTACTGTCGATACTTGACATTGAGCGGAGAGGTACTTGTACATGGAGCGGAGAGGTATTTGTACATTGAGCGGAGAGGTACTTGTACATGGAGTGGAGATGTACTTGTACATGGAGCGGAGATGTACTTGTACATTGAGCGGAGAGGTACTTGTACATGGAGTGGAGATGTACTTGTACATTGAGCGGAGAGGTACTGGTACATGGAGCGGAGATGTACTTGTACATTGAGCGGAGAGGTACTTGTACATGGAGTGGAGATGTACTTGTACATGGAGCGGAGATGTACTTGTACATTGAGCGGAGAGGTACTTGTACATGGAGCGGAGATGTACTTGTACATGGAGCGGAGAGGTACTTGTACATGGAGCGGAGAGGTACTTGTACATGGAGCGGAGATGTACTTGTACATGGAGCGGAGATGTACTTGTACATGGAGCGGAGAGGTACTTGTACATGGAGCGGAGAGGTACTTATACATTGAGCGGAGACGTACTTGTACATGGAGCGGAGATGTACTTGTACATTGAGCGGAGAGGTACTTGTACATTGAGCGGAGAGGTACTGGTACATGGAGCGGAGATGTACTTGTACATTGAGCGGAGAGGTACTTGTACATGGAGCGGAGAGGTACTTGTACATTGAGCGGAGAGGTACTTGTACATTGAGCGGAGACGTACTTGTACATGGAGCGGAGATGTACTTGTACATGGAGCGGAGATGTACTTGTACATTGAGCGGAGAGGTACTTGTACATGGAGCGGAGATGTACTTGTACATGGAGCGGAGATGTACTTGTACATGGAGCGGAGAGGTACTTGTACATGGAGCGGAGAGGTACTTATACATTGAGCGGAGACGTACTTGTACATGGAGCGGAGATGTACTTGTACATTGAGCGGAGAGGTACTTGTACATTGAGCGGAGAGGTACTGGTACATGGAGCGGAGATGTACTTGTACATTGAGCGGAGAGGTACTTGTACATGGAGCGGAGAGGTACTTGTACATTGAGCGGAGAGGTACTTGTACATTGAGCGGAGACGTACTTGTACATTGAGCGGAGATGTACTTGTACATTGAGCGGAGATGTACTTGTACATTGAGCGGAGAGGTACTGGTACATGGAGCGGAGAGGTACTTGTACATGGAGCGGAGAGGTATTTGTACATGGAGCGGAGAGGTATTTGTACATGGAGCGGAGAGGTACTTGTACATTGAGCGGAGAGGTACTTGTACATGGAGCGGAGAGGTACTTGTACATGGAGCGGAGAGGTACTTGTACATGTAGCGGAGAGGTGCTTGTACATGGAGCGGAGAGGTACTTGTACATGGAGCGGAGAGGTATTTGTACATGGAGCGGAGAGGTACTTGTACATTCAGCGGAGAGGTACTTGTACATTGAGCGGAGAGGTACTTGTAGATGGAGCGGAGAGGTACTGTCGACACTTGTACATTGAGCGGAGAGGTACTTGTACATGGAGCGGAGAGGTACTTGTACATGGAGCGGAGAGGTACTGTCGACACTTGTACATTGAGCGGAGAGGTACTTGTACATGGAGCGGAGAGGTACTTGTACATGGAGCGGAGATGTACTTGTACAGGGAGCGGAGAGGTACTTGTACATTGAGCGGAGAGGTACTTGTACATGGAGCGGAGAGGTACTTGTACATGGAGCGGAGAGGTACTTGTACATGGAGCGGAGAGGTACTTGTACATTGAGCGGAGAGGTACTTGTACATGGAGCGGAGAGGTACTTGTACATGGAGCGGAGAGGTACTTGTACATTGAGCGGAGAGGTACTTGTACATGGAGCGGAGAGGTACTTGTACATGGAGCGGAGAGGTACTTGTACATGGAGCGGAGAGGTACTTGTACATTGAGCGGAGAGGTACTTGTACATGGAGCGGAGAGGTACTTGTACATGGAGCGGAGAGGTACTTGTACATGGAGCGGAGAGGTACTTGTACATGGAGCGGAGAGGTACTTGTACATTGAGCGGAGATGTACTTGTACATGGAGCGGAGATGTACTTGTACATGGATCGGAGAGGTACTTGTACATGAGAGCGGAGAGGTACTGTCGACACTTGTACATTGAGCGTAGAGGTACTGTCGACACTTGTACATTGAGCGGAGAGGTACTTGTACATGGAGCGGAGAGGTACTGTCGACACTTGTACATTGAGCGGAGAGGTACTTGTACATTGAGCGGAGAGGTACTTGTACATGGAGCGCAGAGGTACTTGTACATTGAGCGGAGAGGTACTTGTACATGGAGCGGAGAGGTACTTGTACATGAGAGCGGAGAGGTACTTGTACATGGAGCGGAGAGGTACTTGTACATTGAGCGGAGAGGTACTGTCGACACTTGTACATTCAGCGGAGAGGTACTTGTACATGGAGCGGAGAGGTACTGTCGATACTTGACATTGAGCGGAGAGGTACTTGTACATGGAGCGGAGAGGTACTTGTACATGGAGCGGAGAGGTACTTGTACATGGAGCGGAGAGGTACTTGTACATTGAGCGGAGAGGTACTTGTACATGGAGCGGAGAGGTACTTGTACATTGAGCGGAGAGGTACTGGTACATGGAGCGGAGAGGTACTTGTACATGGAGCGGAGAGGTATTTGTACATGGAGCGGAGAGGTATTTGTACATGGAGCGGAGAGGTACTTGTACATTGAGCGGAGAGGTACTTGTACATGGAGCGGAGAGGTACTTGTACATGGAGCGGAGAGGTACTTGTACATGTAGCGGAGAGGTGCTTGTACATGGAGCGGAGAGGTACTTGTACATTGAGCGGAGAGGTACTTGTACATGGAGCGGAGAGGTACTTGTACATGGAGCGGAGAGGTACTTGTACATGGAGCGGAGAGGTACTTGTACATGGAGCGGAGAGGTACTTGTACATTGAGCGGAGATGTACTTGTACATGGAGCGGAGATGTACTTGTACATGGATCGGAGAGGTACTTGTACATGAGAGCGGAGAGGTACTGTCGACACTTGTACATTGAGCGTAGAGGTACTGTCGACACTTGTACATTGAGCGGAGAGGTACTTGTACATGGAGCGGAGAGGTACTGTCGACACTTGTACATTGAGCGGAGAGGTACTTGTACATTGAGCGGAGAGGTACTTGTACATGGAGCGCAGAGGTACTTGTACATTGAGCGGAGAGGTACTTGTACATGGAGCGGAGAGGTACTTGTACATGAGAGCGGAGAGGTACTTGTACATGGAGCGGAGAGGTACTTGTACATTGAGCGGAGAGGTACTGTCGACACTTGTACATTCAGCGGAGAGGTACTTGTACATGGAGCGGAGAGGTACTGTCGATACTTGACATTGAGCGGAGAGGTACTTGCACATGGAGCGGAGAGGTATTTGTACATTGAGCGGAGAGGTACTTGTACATTGAGCGGAGAGGTACTGTCGACACTTGTACATTCAGCGGAGAGCTACTTGTACATGGAGCGGAGAGGTATTTGTACATTGAGCGGAGAGGTACTTGTACATGGAGCGGAGAGGTACTTGTACATAGAGCGGAGAGGTACTTATACATGGAGCGGAGAGGTATTTGTACATTGAGCGGAGAGGTACTTGTACATGGAGCGGAGAGGTACTTGTACATGAGAGCGGAGAGGTATTTGTACATGGAGCGGAAAGGTACTGTCGACACTTGTACATTGAGCGGAGAGCTACTTGTACATGGAGCGGAGAGGTACTTGTACATGAGAGCGGAGAGGTACTTGTACATGGAGCGGAGAGGTATTTGTACATGGAGCGGAGAGGTACTGTCGACACTTGACATTGAGCGGAGAGGTACTTGTACATGGAGCGGAGAGGTACTTGTACATGAGAGCGGAGAGGTATTTGTACATGGAGCGGAGAGGTACTGTCGACACTTGACATTGAGCGGAGAGGTACTTGTACATGGAGCGGAGAGGTACTTGTACATGGAGCGGAGAGGTACTTGTACATGGACCGGAGAGGTACTTGTACATGGAGCGGAGAGGTACTTGTACATGGAGCGGAGATGTACTTGTACATTGAGCGGAGAGGTACTTGTACATGGAGCAGAGATGTACTTGTACATGGAGCGGAGATGTACTTGTACATTGAGCGGAGAGGTACTTGTACATGGAGCGGAGAGGTACTTGTACATGGAGCGGAGATGTACTTGTACATGGAGCGGAGAGGTACTTGTACATGGAGCGGAGATGTACTTGTACATTGAGCGGAGAGGTACTTGTACATGGAGCAGAGATGTACTTGTACATGGAGCGGAGAGGTACTTGTACATGGAGCGGAGAGGTACTTGTACATGGAGCGGAGAGGTACTTGTACATGGAGCGGAGAGGTACTTGTACATTGAGCGGAGAGGTACTTGTACATGGAGCGGAGAGGTACTTGTACATTGAGCGGAGAGGTACTTGTACATGGAGCGGAGAGGTACTTGTACATGGAGCGGAGAGGTACTTGTACATGGAGCGGAGAGGTACTTGTACATGGAGCGGAGAGGTACTTGTACATTGAGCGGAGATGTACTTGTACATGGAGCGGAGATGTACTTGTACATGGATCGGAGAGGTACTTGTACATGAGAGCGGAGAGGTACTGTCGACACTTGTACATTGAGCGTAGAGGTACTGTCGACACTTGTACATTGAGCGGAGAGGTACTTGTACATGGAGCGGAGAGGTACTGTCGACACTTGTACATTGAGCGGAGAGGTACTTGTACATTGAGCGGAGAGGTACTTGTACATGGAGCGCAGAGGTACTTGTACATTGAGGGGAGAGGTACTTGTACATGGAGCGGAGAGGTACTTGTACATGAGAGCGGAGAGGTACTTGTACATGGAGCGGAGAGGTACTTGTACATTGAGCGGAGAGGTACTGTCGACACTTGTACATTCAGCGGAGAGGTACTTGTACATGGAGCGGAGAGGTACTGTCGATACTTGACATTGAGCGGAGAGGTACTTGTACATGGAGCGGAGAGGTATTTGTACATTGAGCGGAGAGGTACTTGTACATTGAGCGGAGAGGTACTGTCGACACTTGTACATTCAGCGGAGAGCTACTTGTACATGGAGCGGAGAGGTATTTGTACATTGAGCGGAGAGGTACTTGTACATGGAGCGGAGAGGTACTTGTACATAGAGCGGAGAGGTACTTATACATGGAGCGGAGAGGTATTTGTACATTGAGCGGAGAGGTACTTGTACATGGAGCGGAGAGGTACTTGTACATGAGAGCGGAGAGGTATTTGTACATGGAGCGGAAAGGTACTGTCGACACTTGTACATTGAGCGGAGAGCTACTTGTACATGGAGCGGAGAGGTACTTGTACATGAGAGCGGAGAGGTACTTGTACATGGAGCGGAGAGGTATTTGTACATGGAGCGGAGAGGTTCTGTCGACACTTGACATTGAGCGGAGAGGTACTTGTACATGGAGCGGAGAGGTACTTGTACATGAGAGCGGAGAGGTATTTGTACATGGAGCGGAGAGGTACTGTCGACACTTGACATTGAGCGGAGAGGTACTTGTACATGGAGCGGAGAGGTACTTGTACATGGAGCGGAGAGGTACTTGTACATGGACCGGAGAGGTACTTGTACATGGAGCGGAGAGGTACTTGTACATGGAGCGGAGATGTACTTGTACATTGAGCGGAGAGGTACTTGTACATGGAGCAGAGATGTACTTGTACATGGAGCGGAGATGTACTTGTACATTGAGCGGAGAGGTACTTGTACATGGAGCGGAGAGGTACTTGTACATGGAGCGGAGATGTACTTGTACATGGAGCGGAGAGGTACTTGTACATGGAGCGGAGATGTACTTGTACATTGAGCGGAGAGGTACTTGTACATGGAGCAGAGATGTACTTGTACATGGAGCGGAGAGGTACTTGTACATGGAGCGGAGAGGTACTTGTACATGGAGCGGAGAGGTACTTGTACATGGAGCGGAGAGGTACTTGTACATTGAGCGGAGAGGTACTTGTACATGGAGCGGAGAGGTACTTGTACATTGAGCGGAGAGGTACTTGTACATGGAGCGGAGAGGTACTTGTACATGGAGCGGAGAGGTACTTGTACATGGAGCGGAGAGGTACTTGTACATTGAGCGGAGATGTACTTGTACATGGAGCGGAGATGTACTTGTACATGGATCGGAGAGGTACTTGTACATGAGAGCGGAGAGGTACTGTCGACACTTGTACATTGAGCGTAGAGGTACTGTCGACACTTGTACATTGAGCGGAGAGGTACTTGTACATGGAGCGGAGAGGTACTGTCGACACTTGTACATTGAGCGGAGAGGTACTTGTACATTGAGCGGAGAGGTACTTGTACATGGAGTGGAGATGTACTTGTACATTGAGCGGAGAGGTACTGGTACATGGAGCGGAGATGTACTTGTACATTGAGCGGAGAGGTACTTGTACATGGAGTGGAGATGTACTTGTACATTGAGCGGAGAGGTACTGGTACATGGAGCGGAGATGTACTTGTACATTGAGCGGAGAGGTACTTGTACATGGAGTGGAGATGTACTTGTACATGGAGCGGAGATGTACTTGTACATTGAGCGGAGAGGTACTTGTACATGGAGCGGAGATGTACTTGTACATGGAGCGGAGAGGTACTTGTACATGGAGCGGAGAGGTACTTGTACATGGAGCGGAGATGTACTTGTACATGGAGCGGAGATGTACTTGTACATGGAGCGGAGAGGTACTTGTACATGGAGCGGAGAGGTACTTATACATTGAGCGGAGACGTACTTGTACATGGAGCGGAGATGTACTTGTACATTGAGCGGAGAGGTACTTGTACATTGAGCGGAGAGGTACTGGTACATGGAGCGGAGATGTACTTGTACATTGAGCGGAGAGGTACTTGTACATGGAGCGGAGAGGTACTTGTACATTGAGCGGAGAGGTACTTGTACATTGAGCGGAGACGTACTTGTACATGGAGCGGAGATGTACTTGTACATGGAGCGGAGATGTACTTGTACATTGAGCGGAGAGGTACTTGTACATGGAGCGGAGATGTACTTGTACATGGAGCGGAGATGTACTTGTACATGGAGCGGAGAGGTACTTGTACATGGAGCGGAGAGGTACTTATACATTGAGCGGAGACGTACTTGTACATGGAGCGGAGATGTACTTGTACATTGAGCGGAGAGGTACTTGTACATTGAGCGGAGAGGTACTGGTACATGGAGCGGAGATGTACTTGTACATTGAGCGGAGAGGTACTTGTACATGGAGCGGAGAGGTACTTGTACATTGAGCGGAGAGGTACTTGTACATTGAGCGGAGACGTACTTGTACATTGAGCGGAGATGTACTTGTACATTGAGCGGAGATGTACTTGTACATTGAGCGGAGAGGTACTGGTACATGGAGCGGAGAGGTACTTGTACATGGAGCGGAGAGGTATTTGTACATGGAGCGGAGAGGTATTTGTACATGGAGCGGAGAGGTACTTGTACATTGAGCGGAGAGGTACTTGTACATGGAGCGGAGAGGTACTTGTACATGGAGCGGAGAGGTACTTGTACATGTAGCGGAGAGGTGCTTGTACATGGAGCGGAGAGGTACTTGTACATGGAGCGGAGAGGTATTTGTACATGGAGCGGAGAGGTACTTGTACATTCAGCGGAGAGGTACTTGTACATTGAGCGGAGAGGTACTTGTAGATGGAGCGGAGAGGTACTGTCGACACTTGTACATTGAGCGGAGAGGTACTTGTACATGGAGCGGAGAGGTACTTGTACATGGAGCGGAGAGGTACTGTCGACACTTGTACATTGAGCGGAGAGGTACTTGTACATGGAGCGGAGAGGTACTTGTACATGGAGCGGAGATGTACTTGTACAGGGAGCGGAGAGGTACTTGTACATTGAGCGGAGAGGTACTTGTACATGGAGCGGAGAGGTACTTGTACATGGAGCGGAGAGGTACTTGTACATGGAGCGGAGAGGTACTTGTACATTGAGCGGAGAGGTACTTGTACATGGAGCGGAGAGGTACTTGTACATGGAGCGGAGAGGTACTTGTACATTGAGCGGAGAGGTACTTGTACATGGAGCGGAGAGGTACTTGTACATGGAGCGGAGAGGTACTTGTACATGGAGCGGAGAGGTACTTGTACATTGAGCGGAGAGGTACTTGTACATGGAGCGGAGAGGTACTTGTACATGGAGCGGAGAGGTACTTGTACATGGAGCGGAGAGGTACTTGTACATGGAGCGGAGAGGTACTTGTACATTGAGCGGAGATGTACTTGTACATGGAGCGGAGATGTACTTGTACATGGATCGGAGAGGTACTTGTACATGAGAGCGGAGAGGTACTGTCGACACTTGTACATTGAGCGTAGAGGTACTGTCGACACTTGTACATTGAGCGGAGAGGTACTTGTACATGGAGCGGAGAGGTACTGTCGACACTTGTACATTGAGCGGAGAGGTACTTGTACATTGAGCGGAGAGGTACTTGTACATGGAGCGCAGAGGTACTTGTACATTGAGCGGAGAGGTACTTGTACATGGAGCGGAGAGGTACTTGTACATGAGAGCGGAGAGGTACTTGTACATGGAGCGGAGAGGTACTTGTACATTGAGCGGAGAGGTACTGTCGACACTTGTACATTCAGCGGAGAGGTACTTGTACATGGAGCGGAGAGGTACTGTCGATACTTGACATTGAGCGGAGAGGTACTTGTACATGGAGCGGAGAGGTACTTGTACATGGAGCGGAGAGGTACTTGTACATGGAGCGGAGAGGTACTTGTACATTGAGCGGAGAGGTACTTGTACATGGAGCGGAGAGGTACTTGTACATTGAGCGGAGAGGTACTGGTACATGGAGCGGAGAGGTACTTGTACATGGAGCGGAGAGGTATTTGTACATGGAGCGGAGAGGTATTTGTACATGGAGCGGAGAGGTACTTGTACATTGAGCGGAGAGGTACTTGTACATGGAGCGGAGAGGTACTTGTACATGGAGCGGAGAGGTACTTGTACATGTAGCGGAGAGGTGCTTGTACATGGAGCGGAGAGGTACTTGTACATTGAGCGGAGAGGTACTTGTACATGGAGCGGAGAGGTACTTGTACATGGAGCGGAGAGGTACTTGTACATTGAGCGGAGAGGTACTTGTACATGGAGCGGAGAGGTACTTGTACATGGAGCGGAGAGGTACTTGTACATGGAGCGGAGAGGTACTTGTACATGGAGCGGAGAGGTACTTGTACATGGAGCGGAGAGGTACTTGTACATGGAGCGGAGAGGTACTTGTACATGGAGCGGAGAGGTACTTGTACATTGAGCGGAGATGTACTTGTACATGGAGCGGAGATGTACTTGTACATGGATCGGAGAGGTACTTGTACATGAGAGCGGAGAGGTACTGTCGACACTTGTACATTGAGCGTAGAGGTACTGTCGACACTTGTACATTGAGCGGAGAGGTACTTGTACATGGAGCGGAGAGGTACTGTCGACACTTGTACATTGAGCGGAGAGGTACTTGTACATTGAGCGGAGAGGTACTTGTACATGGAGCGCAGAGGTACTTGTACATTGAGGGGAGAGGTACTTGTACATGGAGCGGAGAGGTACTTGTACATGAGAGCGGAGAGGTACTTGTACATGGAGCGGAGAGGTACTTGTACATTGAGCGGAGAGGTACTGTCGACACTTGTACATTCAGCGGAGAGGTACTTGTACATGGAGCGGAGAGGTACTGTCGATACTTGACATTGAGCGGAGAGGTACTTGTACATGGAGCGGAGAGGTATTTGTACATTGAGCGGAGAGGTACTTGTACATTGAGCGGAGAGGTACTGTCGACACTTGTACATTCAGCGGAGAGCTACTTGTACATGGAGCGGAGAGGTATTTGTACATTGAGCGGAGAGGTACTTGTACATGGAGCGGAGAGGTACTTGTACATAGAGCGGAGAGGTACTTATACATGGAGCGGAGAGGTATTTGTACATTGAGCGGAGAGGTACTTGTACATGGAGCGGAGAGGTACTTGTACATGAGAGCGGAGAGGTATTTGTACATGGAGCGGAAAGGTACTGTCGACACTTGTACATTGAGCGGAGAGCTACTTGTACATGGAGCGGAGAGGTACTTGTACATGAGAGCGGAGAGGTACTTGTACATGGAGCGGAGAGGTATTTGTACATGGAGCGGAGAGGTTCTGTCGACACTTGACATTGAGCGGAGAGGTACTTGTACATGGAGCGGAGAGGTACTTGTACATGAGAGCGGAGAGGTATTTGTACATGGAGCGGAGAGGTACTGTCGACACTTGACATTGAGCGGAGAGGTACTTGTACATGGAGCGGAGAGGTACTTGTACATGGAGCGGAGAGGTACTTGTACATGGACCGGAGAGGTACTTGTACATGGAGCGGAGATGTACTTGTACATGGAGCGGAGATGTACTTGTACATTGAGCGGAGAGGTACTTGTACATGGAGCAGAGATGTACTTGTACATGGAGCGGAGATGTACTTGTACATTGAGCGGAGAGGTACTTGTACATGGAGCGGAGAGGTACTTGTACATGGAGCGGAGATGTACTTGTACATGGAGCGGAGAGGTACTTGTACATGGAGCGGAGATGTACTTGTACATTGAGCGGAGAGGTACTTGTACATGGAGCAGAGATGTACTTGTACATGGAGCGGAGAGGTACTTGTACATGGAGCGGAGAGGTACTTGTACATGGAGCGGAGAGGTACTTGTACATGGAGCGGAGAGGTACTTGTACATTGAGCGGAGAGGTACTTGTACATGGAGCGGAGAGGTACTTGTACATTGAGCGGAGAGGTACTTGTACATGGAGCGGAGAGGTACTTGTACATGGAGCGGAGAGGTACTTGTACATGGAGCGGAGAGGTACTTGTACATTGAGCGGAGATGTACTTGTACATGGAGCGGAGATGTACTTGTACATGGATCGGAGAGGTACTTGTACATGAGAGCGGAGAGGTACTGTCGACACTTGTACATTGAGCGTAGAGGTACTGTCGACACTTGTACATTGAGCGGAGAGGTACTTGTACATGGAGCGGAGAGGTACTGTCGACACTTGTACATTGAGCGGAGAGGTACTTGTACATTGAGCGGAGAGGTACTTGTACATGGAGTGGAGATGTACTTGTACATTGAGCGGAGAGGTACTGGTACATGGAGCGGAGATGTACTTGTACATTGAGCGGAGAGGTACTTGTACATGGAGTGGAGATGTACTTGTACATTGAGCGGAGAGGTACTGGTACATGGAGCGGAGATGTACTTGTACATTGAGCGGAGAGGTACTTGTACATGGAGTGGAGATGTACTTGTACATGGAGCGGAGATGTACTTGTACATTGAGCGGAGAGGTACTTGTACATGGAGCGGAGATGTACTTGTACATGGAGCGGAGAGGTACTTGTACATGGAGCGGAGAGGTACTTGTACATGGAGCGGAGATGTACTTGTACATGGAGCGGAGATGTACTTGTACATGGAGCGGAGAGGTACTTGTACATGGAGCGGAGAGGTACTTATACATTGAGCGGAGACGTACTTGTACATGGAGCGGAGATGTACTTGTACATTGAGCGGAGAGGTACTTGTACATTGAGCGGAGAGGTACTGGTACATGGAGCGGAGATGTACTTGTACATTGAGCGGAGAGGTACTTGTACATGGAGCGGAGAGGTACTTGTACATTGAGCGGAGAGGTACTTGTACATTGAGCGGAGACGTACTTGTACATGGAGCGGAGATGTACTTGTACATGGAGCGGAGATGTACTTGTACATTGAGCGGAGAGGTACTTGTACATGGAGCGGAGATGTACTTGTACATGGAGCGGAGATGTACTTGTACATGGAGCGGAGAGGTACTTGTACATGGAGCGGAGAGGTACTTATACATTGAGCGGAGACGTACTTGTACATGGAGCGGAGATGTACTTGTACATTGAGCGGAGAGGTACTTGTACATTGAGCGGAGAGGTACTGGTACATGGAGCGGAGATGTACTTGTACATTGAGCGGAGAGGTACTTGTACATGGAGCGGAGAGGTACTTGTACATTGAGCGGAGAGGTACTTGTACATTGAGCGGAGACGTACTTGTACATTGAGCGGAGATGTACTTGTACATTGAGCGGAGATGTACTTGTACATTGAGCGGAGAGGTACTGGTACATGGAGCGGAGAGGTACTTGTACATGGAGCGGAGAGGTATTTGTACATGGAGCGGAGAGGTATTTGTACATGGAGCGGAGAGGTACTTGTACATTGAGCGGAGAGGTACTTGTACATGGAGCGGAGAGGTACTTGTACATGGAGCGGAGAGGTACTTGTACATGTAGCGGAGAGGTGCTTGTACATGGAGCGGAGAGGTACTTGTACATGGAGCGGAGAGGTATTTGTACATGGAGCGGAGAGGTACTTGTACATTCAGCGGAGAGGTACTTGTACATTGAGCGGAGAGGTACTTGTAGATGGAGCGGAGAGGTACTGTCGACACTTGTACATTGAGCGGAGAGGTACTTGTACATGGAGCGGAGAGGTACTTGTACATGGAGCGGAGAGGTACTGTCGACACTTGTACATTGAGCGGAGAGGTACTTGTACATGGAGCGGAGAGGTACTTGTACATGGAGCGGAGATGTACTTGTACAGGGAGCGGAGAGGTACTTGTACATTGAGCGGAGAGGTACTTGTACATGGAGCGGAGAGGTACTTGTACATGGAGCGGAGAGGTACTTGTACATTGAGCGGAGAGGTACTTGTACATGGAGCGGAGAGGTACTTGTACATGGAGCGGAGATGTACTTGTACAGGGAGCGGAGAGGTACTTGTACATTGAGCGGAGAGGTACTTGTACATGGAGCGGAGAGGTACTTGTACATGGAGCGGAGAGGTACTTGTACATGGAGCGGAGAGGTACTTGTACATTGAGCGGAGAGGTACTTGTACATGGAGCGGAGAGGTACTTGTACATGGAGCGGAGAGGTACTTGTACATTGAGCGGAGAGGTACTTGTACATGGAGCGGAGAGGTACTTGTACATGGAGCGGAGAGGTACTTGTACATGGAGCGGAGAGGTACTTGTACATTGAGCGGAGAGGTACTTGTACATGGAGCGGAGAGGTACTTGTACATGGAGCGGAGAGGTACTTGTACATGGAGCGGAGAGGTACTTGTACATGGAGCGGAGAGGTACTTGTACATTGAGCGGAGATGTACTTGTACATGGAGCGGAGATGTACTTGTACATGGATCGGAGAGGTACTTGTACATGAGAGCGGAGAGGTACTGTCGACACTTGTACATTGAGCGTAGAGGTACTGTCGACACTTGTACATTGAGCGGAGAGGTACTTGTACATGGAGCGGAGAGGTACTGTCGACACTTGTACATTGAGCGGAGAGGTACTTGTACATTGAGCGGAGAGGTACTTGTACATGGAGCGCAGAGGTACTTGTACATTGAGCGGAGAGGTACTTGTACATGGAGCGGAGAGGTACTTGTACATGAGAGCGGAGAGGTACTTGTACATGGAGCGGAGAGGTACTTGTACATTGAGCGGAGAGGTACTGTCGACACTTGTACATTCAGCGGAGAGGTACTTGTACATGGAGCGGAGAGGTACTGTCGATACTTGACATTGAGCGGAGAGGTACTTGTACATGGAGCGGAGAGGTACTTGTACATGGAGCGGAGAGGTACTTGTACATGGAGCGGAGAGGTACTTGTACATTGAGCGGAGAGGTACTTGTACATGGAGCGGAGAGGTACTTGTACATTGAGCGGAGAGGTACTGGTACATGGAGCGGAGAGGTACTTGTACATGGAGCGGAGAGGTATTTGTACATGGAGCGGAGAGGTATTTGTACATGGAGCGGAGAGGTACTTGTACATTGAGCGGAGAGGTACTTGTACATGGAGCGGAGAGGTACTTGTACATGGAGCGGAGAGGTACTTGTACATGTAGCGGAGAGGTGCTTGTACATGGAGCGGAGAGGTACTTGTACATTGAGCGGAGAGGTACTTGTACATGGAGCGGAGAGGTACTTGTACATGGAGCGGAGAGGTACTTGTACATTGAGCGGAGAGGTACTTGTACATGGAGCGGAGAGGTACTTGTACATGGAGCGGAGAGGTACTTGTACATGGAGCGGAGAGGTACTTGTACATGGAGCGGAGAGGTACTTGTACATGGAGCGGAGAGGTACTTGTACATGGAGCGGAGAGGTACTTGTACATGGAGCGGAGAGGTACTTGTACATTGAGCGGAGATGTACTTGTACATGGAGCGGAGATGTACTTGTACATGGATCGGAGAGGTACTTGTACATGAGAGCGGAGAGGTACTGTCGACACTTGTACATTGAGCGTAGAGGTACTGTCGACACTTGTACATTGAGCGGAGAGGTACTTGTACATGGAGCGGAGAGGTACTGTCGACACTTGTACATTGAGCGGAGAGGTACTTGTACATTGAGCGGAGAGGTACTTGTACATGGAGCGCAGAGGTACTTGTACATTGAGGGGAGAGGTACTTGTACATGGAGCGGAGAGGTACTTGTACATGAGAGCGGAGAGGTACTTGTACATGGAGCGGAGAGGTACTTGTACATTGAGCGGAGAGGTACTGTCGACACTTGTACATTCAGCGGAGAGGTACTTGTACATGGAGCGGAGAGGTACTGTCGATACTTGACATTGAGCGGAGAGGTACTTGTACATGGAGCGGAGAGGTATTTGTACATTGAGCGGAGAGGTACTTGTACATTGAGCGGAGAGGTACTGTCGACACTTGTACATTCAGCGGAGAGCTACTTGTACATGGAGCGGAGAGGTATTTGTACATTGAGCGGAGAGGTACTTGTACATGGAGCGGAGAGGTACTTGTACATAGAGCGGAGAGGTACTTATACATGGAGCGGAGAGGTATTTGTACATTGAGCGGAGAGGTACTTGTACATGGAGCGGAGAGGTACTTGTACATGAGAGCGGAGAGGTATTTGTACATGGAGCGGAAAGGTACTGTCGACACTTGTACATTGAGCGGAGAGCTACTTGTACATGGAGCGGAGAGGTACTTGTACATGAGAGCGGAGAGGTACTTGTACATGGAGCGGAGAGGTATTTGTACATGGAGCGGAGAGGTTCTGTCGACACTTGACATTGAGCGGAGAGGTACTTGTACATGGAGCGGAGAGGTACTTGTACATGAGAGCGGAGAGGTATTTGTACATGGAGCGGAGAGGTACTGTCGACACTTGACATTGAGCGGAGAGGTACTTGTACATGGAGCGGAGAGGTACTTGTACATGGAGCGGAGAGGTACTTGTACATGGACCGGAGAGGTACTTGTACATGGAGCGGAGAGGTACTTGTACATGGAGCGGAGATGTACTTGTACATTGAGCGGAGAGGTACTTGTACATGGAGCAGAGATGTACTTGTACATGGAGCGGAGATGTACTTGTACATTGAGCGGAGAGGTACTTGTACATGGAGCGGAGAGGTACTTGTACATGGAGCGGAGATGTACTTGTACATGGAGCGGAGAGGTACTTGTACATGGAGCGGAGATGTACTTGTACATTGAGCGGAGAGGTACTTGTACATGGAGCAGAGATGTACTTGTACATGGAGCGGAGAGGTACTTGTACATGGAGCGGAGAGGTACTTGTACATGGAGCGGAGAGGTACTTGTACATGGAGCGGAGAGGTACTTGTACATTGAGCGGAGAGGTACTTGTACATGGAGCGGAGAGGTACTTGTACATGGAGCGGAGAGGTACTTGTACATTGAGCGGAGAGGTACTTGTACATGGAGCGGAGAGGTACTTGTACATGGAGCGGAGAGGTACTTGTACATGGAGCGGAGAGGTACTTGTACATTGAGCGGAGAGGTACTTGTACATGGAGCGGAGAGGTACTTGTACATGGAGCGGAGAGGTACTTGTACATGGAGCGGAGAGGTACTTGTACATGGAGCGGAGAGGTACTTGTACATTGAGCGGAGATGTACTTGTACATGGAGCGGAGATGTACTTGTACATGGATCGGAGAGGTACTTGTACATGAGAGCGGAGAGGTACTGTCGACACTTGTACATTGAGCGTAGAGGTACTGTCGACACTTGTACATTGAGCGGAGAGGTACTTGTACATGGAGCGGAGAGGTACTGTCGACACTTGTACATTGAGCGGAGAGGTACTTGTACATTGAGCGGAGAGGTACTTGTACATGGAGCGCAGAGGTACTTGTACATTGAGCGGAGAGGTACTTGTACATGGAGCGGAGAGGTACTTGTACATGAGAGCGGAGAGGTACTTGTACATGGAGCGGAGAGGTACTTGTACATTGAGCGGAGAGGTACTGTCGACACTTGTACATTCAGCGGAGAGGTACTTGTACATGGAGCGGAGAGGTACTGTCGATACTTGACATTGAGCGGAGAGGTACTTGTACATGGAGCGGAGAGGTACTTGTACATGGAGCGGAGAGGTACTTGTACATGGAGCGGAGAGGTACTTGTACATTGAGCGGAGAGGTACTTGTACATGGAGCGGAGAGGTACTTGTACATTGAGCGGAGAGGTACTGGTACATGGAGCGGAGAGGTACTTGTACATGGAGCGGAGAGGTATTTGTACATGGAGCGGAGAGGTATTTGTACATGGAGCGGAGAGGTACTTGTACATTGAGCGGAGAGGTACTTGTACATGGAGCGGAGAGGTACTTGTACATGGAGCGGAGAGGTACTTGTACATGTAGCGGAGAGGTGCTTGTACATGGAGCGGAGAGGTACTTGTACATTGAGCGGAGAGGTACTTGTACATGGAGCGGAGAGGTACTTGTACATGGAGCGGAGAGGTACTTGTACATTGAGCGGAGAGGTACTTGTACATGGAGCGGAGAGGTACTTGTACATGGAGCGGAGAGGTACTTGTACATGGAGCGGAGAGGTACTTGTACATGGAGCGGAGAGGTACTTGTACATGGAGCGGAGAGGTACTTGTACATGGAGCGGAGAGGTACTTGTACATGGAGCGGAGAGGTACTTGTACATTGAGCGGAGATGTACTTGTACATGGAGCGGAGATGTACTTGTACATGGATCGGAGAGGTACTTGTACATGAGAGCGGAGAGGTACTGTCGACACTTGTACATTGAGCGTAGAGGTACTGTCGACACTTGTACATTGAGCGGAGAGGTACTTGTACATGGAGCGGAGAGGTACTGTCGACACTTGTACATTGAGCGGAGAGGTACTTGTACATTGAGCGGAGAGGTACTTGTACATGGAGCGCAGAGGTACTTGTACATTGAGGGGAGAGGTACTTGTACATGGAGCGGAGAGGTACTTGTACATGAGAGCGGAGAGGTACTTGTACATGGAGCGGAGAGGTACTTGTACATTGAGCGGAGAGGTACTGTCGACACTTGTACATTCAGCGGAGAGGTACTTGTACATGGAGCGGAGAGGTACTGTCGATACTTGACATTGAGCGGAGAGGTACTTGTACATGGAGCGGAGAGGTATTTGTACATTGAGCGGAGAGGTACTTGTACATTGAGCGGAGAGGTACTGTCGACACTTGTACATTCAGCGGAGAGCTACTTGTACATGGAGCGGAGAGGTATTTGTACATTGAGCGGAGAGGTACTTGTACATGGAGCGGAGAGGTACTTGTACATAGAGCGGAGAGGTACTTATACATGGAGCGGAGAGGTATTTGTACATTGAGCGGAGAGGTACTTGTACATGGAGCGGAGAGGTACTTGTACATGAGAGCGGAGAGGTATTTGTACATGGAGCGGAAAGGTACTGTCGACACTTGTACATTGAGCGGAGAGCTACTTGTACATGGAGCGGAGAGGTACTTGTACATGAGAGCGGAGAGGTACTTGTACATGGAGCGGAGAGGTATTTGTACATGGAGCGGAGAGGTTCTGTCGACACTTGACATTGAGCGGAGAGGTACTTGTACATGGAGCGGAGAGGTACTTGTACATGAGAGCGGAGAGGTATTTGTACATGGAGCGGAGAGGTACTGTCGACACTTGACATTGAGCGGAGAGGTACTTGTACATGGAGCGGAGAGGTACTTGTACATGGAGCGGAGAGGTACTTGTACATGGACCGGAGAGGTACTTGTACATGGAGCGGAGAGGTACTTGTACATGGAGCGGAGATGTACTTGTACATTGAGCGGAGAGGTACTTGTACATGGAGCAGAGATGTACTTGTACATGGAGCGGAGATGTACTTGTACATTGAGCGGAGAGGTACTTGTACATGGAGCGGAGAGGTACTTGTACATGGAGCGGATATGTACTTGTACATGGAGCGGAGAGGTACTTGTACATGGAGCGGAGATGTACTTGTACATTGAGCGGAGAGGTACTTGTACATGGAGCAGAGATGTACTTGTACATGGAGCGGAGAGGTACTTGTACATGGAGCGGAGAGGTACTTGTACATGGAGCGGAGAGGTACTTGTACATGGAGCGGAGAGGTACTTGTACATTGAGCGGAGAGGTACTTGTACATGGAGCGGAGAGGTACTTGTACATTGAGCGGAGAGGTACTTGTACATGGAGCGGAGAGGTACTTGTACATGGAGCGGAGAGGTACTTGTACATGGAGCGGAGAGGTACTTGTACATTGAGCGGAGATGTACTTGTACATGGAGCGGAGATGTACTTGTACATGGATCGGAGAGGTACTTGTACATGAGAGCGGAGAGGTACTGTCGACACTTGTACATTGAGCGTAGAGGTACTGTCGACACTTGTACATTGAGCGGAGAGGTACTTGTACATGGAGCGGAGAGGTACTGTCGACACTTGTACATTGAGCGGAGAGGTACTTGTACATTGAGCGGAGAGGTACTTGTACATGGAGTGGAGATGTACTTGTACATTGAGCGGAGAGGTACTGGTACATGGAGCGGAGATGTACTTGTACATTGAGCGGAGAGGTACTTGTACATGGAGTGGAGATGTACTTGTACATTGAGCGGAGAGGTACTGGTACATGGAGCGGAGATGTACTTGTACATTGAGCGGAGAGGTACTTGTACATGGAGTGGAGATGTACTTGTACATGGAGCGGAGATGTACTTGTACATTGAGCGGAGAGGTACTTGTACATGGAGCGGAGATGTACTTGTACATGGAGCGGAGAGGTACTTGTACATGGAGCGGAGAGGTACTTGTACATGGAGCGGAGATGTACTTGTACATGGAGCGGAGATGTACTTGTACATGGAGCGGAGAGGTACTTGTACATGGAGCGGAGAGGTACTTATACATTGAGCGGAGACGTACTTGTACATGGAGCGGAGATGTACTTGTACATTGAGCGGAGAGGTACTTGTACATTGAGCGGAGAGGTACTGGTACATGGAGCGGAGATGTACTTGTACATTGAGCGGAGAGGTACTTGTACATGGAGCGGAGAGGTACTTGTACATTGAGCGGAGAGGTACTTGTACATTGAGCGGAGACGTACTTGTACATGGAGCGGAGATGTACTTGTACATGGAGCGGAGATGTACTTGTACATTGAGCGGAGAGGTACTTGTACATGGAGCGGAGATGTACTTGTACATGGAGCGGAGATGTACTTGTACATGGAGCGGAGAGGTACTTGTACATGGAGCGGAGAGGTACTTATACATTGAGCGGAGACGTACTTGTACATGGAGCGGAGATGTACTTGTACATTGAGCGGAGAGGTACTTGTACATTGAGCGGAGAGGTACTGGTACATGGAGCGGAGATGTACTTGTACATTGAGCGGAGAGGTACTTGTACATGGAGCGGAGAGGTACTTGTACATTGAGCGGAGAGGTACTTGTACATTGAGCGGAGACGTACTTGTACATTGAGCGGAGATGTACTTGTACATTGAGCGGAGATGTACTTGTACATTGAGCGGAGAGGTACTGGTACATGGAGCGGAGAGGTACTTGTACATGGAGCGGAGAGGTATTTGTACATGGAGCGGAGAGGTATTTGTACATGGAGCGGAGAGGTACTTGTACATTGAGCGGAGAGGTACTTGTACATGGAGCGGAGAGGTACTTGTACATGGAGCGGAGAGGTACTTGTACATGTAGCGGAGAGGTGCTTGTACATGGAGCGGAGAGGTACTTGTACATGGAGCGGAGAGGTATTTGTACATGGAGCGGAGAGGTACTTGTACATTCAGCGGAGAGGTACTTGTACATTGAGCGGAGAGGTACTTGTAGATGGAGCGGAGAGGTACTGTCGACACTTGTACATTGAGCGGAGAGGTACTTGTACATGGAGCGGAGAGGTACTTGTACATGGAGCGGAGAGGTACTGTCGACACTTGTACATTGAGCGGAGAGGTACTTGTACATGGAGCGGAGAGGTACTTGTACATGGAGCGGAGATGTACTTGTACAGGGAGCGGAGAGGTACTTGTACATTGAGCGGAGAGGTACTTGTACATGGAGCGGAGAGGTACTTGTACATGGAGCGGAGAGGTACTTGTACATGGAGCGGAGAGGTACTTGTACATTGAGCGGAGAGGTACTTGTACATGGAGCGGAGAGGTACTTGTACATGGAGCGGAGAGGTACTTGTACATTGAGCGGAGAGGTACTTGTACATGGAGCGGAGAGGTACTTGTACATGGAGCGGAGAGGTACTTGTACATGGAGCGGAGAGGTACTTGTACATTGAGCGGAGAGGTACTTGTACATGGAGCGGAGAGGTACTTGTACATGGAGCGGAGAGGTACTTGTACATGGAGCGGAGAGGTACTTGTACATGGAGCGGAGAGGTACTTGTACATTGAGCGGAGATGTACTTGTACATGGAGCGGAGATGTACTTGTACATGGATCGGAGAGGTACTTGTACATGAGAGCGGAGAGGTACTGTCGACACTTGTACATTGAGCGTAGAGGTACTGTCGACACTTGTACATTGAGCGGAGAGGTACTTGTACATGGAGCGGAGAGGTACTGTCGACACTTGTACATTGAGCGGAGAGGTACTTGTACATTGAGCGGAGAGGTACTTGTACATGGAGCGCAGAGGTACTTGTACATTGAGCGGAGAGGTACTTGTACATGGAGCGGAGAGGTACTTGTACATGAGAGCGGAGAGGTACTTGTACATGGAGCGGAGAGGTACTTGTACATTGAGCGGAGAGGTACTGTCGACACTTGTACATTCAGCGGAGAGGTACTTGTACATGGAGCGGAGAGGTACTGTCGATACTTGACATTGAGCGGAGAGGTACTTGTACATGGAGCGGAGAGGTACTTGTACATGGAGCGGAGAGGTACTTGTACATGGAGCGGAGAGGTACTTGTACATTGAGCGGAGAGGTACTTGTACATGGAGCGGAGAGGTACTTGTACATTGAGCGGAGAGGTACTGGTACATGGAGCGGAGAGGTACTTGTACATGGAGCGGAGAGGTATTTGTACATGGAGCGGAGAGGTATTTGTACATGGAGCGGAGAGGTACTTGTACATTGAGCGGAGAGGTACTTGTACATGGAGCGGAGAGGTACTTGTACATGGAGCGGAGAGGTACTTGTACATGTAGCGGAGAGGTGCTTGTACATGGAGCGGAGAGGTACTTGTACATTGAGCGGAGAGGTACTTGTACATGGAGCGGAGAGGTACTTGTACATGGAGCGGAGAGGTACTTGTACATGGAGCGGAGAGGTACTTGTACATGGAGCGGAGAGGTACTTGTACATTGAGCGGAGATGTACTTGTACATGGAGCGGAGATGTACTTGTACATGGATCGGAGAGGTACTTGTACATGAGAGCGGAGAGGTACTGTCGACACTTGTACATTGAGCGTAGAGGTACTGTCGACACTTGTACATTGAGCGGAGAGGTACTTGTACATGGAGCGGAGAGGTACTGTCGACACTTGTACATTGAGCGGAGAGGTACTTGTACATTGAGCGGAGAGGTACTTGTACATGGAGCGCAGAGGTACTTGTACATTGAGCGGAGAGGTACTTGTACATGGAGCGGAGAGGTACTTGTACATGAGAGCGGAGAGGTACTTGTACATGGAGCGGAGAGGTACTTGTACATTGAGCGGAGAGGTACTGTCGACACTTGTACATTCAGCGGAGAGGTACTTGTACATGGAGCGGAGAGGTACTGTCGATACTTGACATTGAGCGGAGAGGTACTTGCACATGGAGCGGAGAGGTATTTGTACATTGAGCGGAGAGGTACTTGTACATTGAGCGGAGAGGTACTGTCGACACTTGTACATTCAGCGGAGAGCTACTTGTACATGGAGCGGAGAGGTATTTGTACATTGAGCGGAGAGGTACTTGTACATGGAGCGGAGAGGTACTTGTACATAGAGCGGAGAGGTACTTATACATGGAGCGGAGAGGTATTTGTACATTGAGCGGAGAGGTACTTGTACATGGAGCGGAGAGGTACTTGTACATGAGAGCGGAGAGGTATTTGTACATGGAGCGGAAAGGTACTGTCGACACTTGTACATTGAGCGGAGAGCTACTTGTACATGGAGCGGAGAGGTACTTGTACATGAGAGCGGAGAGGTACTTGTACATGGAGCGGAGAGGTATTTGTACATGGAGCGGAGAGGTACTGTCGACACTTGACATTGAGCGGAGAGGTACTTGTACATGGAGCGGAGAGGTACTTGTACATGAGAGCGGAGAGGTATTTGTACATGGAGCGGAGAGGTACTGTCGACACTTGACATTGAGCGGAGAGGTACTTGTACATGGAGCGGAGAGGTACTTGTACATGGAGCGGAGAGGTACTTGTACATGGACCGGAGAGGTACTTGTACATGGAGCGGAGAGGTACTTGTACATGGAGCGGAGATGTACTTGTACATTGAGCGGAGAGGTACTTGTACATGGAGCAGAGATGTACTTGTACATGGAGCGGAGATGTACTTGTACATTGAGCGGAGAGGTACTTGTACATGGAGCGGAGAGGTACTTGTACATGGAGCGGAGATGTACTTGTACATGGAGCGGAGAGGTACTTGTACATGGAGCGGAGATGTACTTGTACATTGAGCGGAGAGGTACTTGTACATGGAGCAGAGATGTACTTGTACATGGAGCGGAGAGGTACTTGTACATGGAGCGGAGAGGTACTTGTACATGGAGCGGAGAGGTACTTGTACATGGAGCGGAGAGGTACTTGTACATTGAGCGGAGAGGTACTTGTACATGGAGCGGAGAGGTACTTGTACATTGAGCGGAGAGGTACTTGTACATGGAGCGGAGAGGTACTTGTACATGGAGCGGAGAGGTACTTGTACATGGAGCGGAGAGGTACTTGTACATGGAGCGGAGAGGTACTTGTACATTGAGCGGAGATGTACTTGTACATGGAGCGGAGATGTACTTGTACATGGATCGGAGAGGTACTTGTACATGAGAGCGGAGAGGTACTGTCGACACTTGTACATTGAGCGTAGAGGTACTGTCGACACTTGTACATTGAGCGGAGAGGTACTTGTACATGGAGCGGAGAGGTACTGTCGACACTTGTACATTGAGCGGAGAGGTACTTGTACATTGAGCGGAGAGGTACTTGTACATGGAGCGCAGAGGTACTTGTACATTGAGGGGAGAGGTACTTGTACATGGAGCGGAGAGGTACTTGTACATGAGAGCGGAGAGGTACTTGTACATGGAGCGGAGAGGTACTTGTACATTGAGCGGAGAGGTACTGTCGACACTTGTACATTCAGCGGAGAGGTACTTGTACATGGAGCGGAGAGGTACTGTCGATACTTGACATTGAGCGGAGAGGTACTTGTACATGGAGCGGAGAGGTATTTGTACATTGAGCGGAGAGGTACTTGTACATTGAGCGGAGAGGTACTGTCGACACTTGTACATTCAGCGGAGAGCTACTTGTACATGGAGCGGAGAGGTATTTGTACATTGAGCGGAGAGGTACTTGTACATGGAGCGGAGAGGTACTTGTACATAGAGCGGAGAGGTACTTATACATGGAGCGGAGAGGTATTTGTACATTGAGCGGAGAGGTACTTGTACATGGAGCGGAGAGGTACTTGTACATGAGAGCGGAGAGGTATTTGTACATGGAGCGGAAAGGTACTGTCGACACTTGTACATTGAGCGGAGAGCTACTTGTACATGGAGCGGAGAGGTACTTGTACATGAGAGCGGAGAGGTACTTGTACATGGAGCGGAGAGGTATTTGTACATGGAGCGGAGAGGTTCTGTCGACACTTGACATTGAGCGGAGAGGTACTTGTACATGGAGCGGAGAGGTACTTGTACATGAGAGCGGAGAGGTATTTGTACATGGAGCGGAGAGGTACTGTCGACACTTGACATTGAGCGGAGAGGTACTTGTACATGGAGCGGAGAGGTACTTGTACATGGAGCGGAGAGGTACTTGTACATGGACCGGAGAGGTACTTGTACATGGAGCGGAGAGGTACTTGTACATGGAGCGGAGATGTACTTGTACATTGAGCGGAGAGGTACTTGTACATGGAGCAGAGATGTACTTGTACATGGAGCGGAGATGTACTTGTACATTGAGCGGAGAGGTACTTGTACATGGAGCGGAGAGGTACTTGTACATGGAGCGGAGATGTACTTGTACATGGAGCGGAGAGGTACTTGTACATGGAGCGGAGATGTACTTGTACATTGAGCGGAGAGGTACTTGTACATGGAGCAGAGATGTACTTGTACATGGAGCGGAGAGGTACTTGTACATGGAGCGGAGAGGTACTTGTACATGGAGCGGAGAGGTACTTGTACATGGAGCGGAGAGGTACTTGTACATTGAGCGGAGAGGTACTTGTACATGGAGCGGAGAGGTACTTGTACATTGAGCGGAGAGGTACTTGTACATGGAGCGGAGAGGTACTTGTACATGGAGCGGAGAGGTACTTGTACATGGAGCGGAGAGGTACTTGTACATTGAGCGGAGATGTACTTGTACATGGAGCGGAGATGTACTTGTACATGGATCGGAGAGGTACTTGTACATGAGAGCGGAGAGGTACTGTCGACACTTGTACATTGAGCGTAGAGGTACTGTCGACACTTGTACATTGAGCGGAGAGGTACTTGTACATGGAGCGGAGAGGTACTGTCGACACTTGTACATTGAGCGGAGAGGTACTTGTACATTGAGCGGAGAGGTACTTGTACATGGAGTGGAGATGTACTTGTACATTGAGCGGAGAGGTACTGGTACATGGAGCGGAGATGTACTTGTACATTGAGCGGAGAGGTACTTGTACATGGAGTGGAGATGTACTTGTACATTGAGCGGAGAGGTACTGGTACATGGAGCGGAGATGTACTTGTACATTGAGCGGAGAGGTACTTGTACATGGAGTGGAGATGTACTTGTACATGGAGCGGAGATGTACTTGTACATTGAGCGGAGAGGTACTTGTACATGGAGCGGAGATGTACTTGTACATGGAGCGGAGAGGTACTTGTACATGGAGCGGAGAGGTACTTGTACATGGAGCGGAGATGTACTTGTACATGGAGCGGAGATGTACTTGTACATGGAGCGGAGAGGTACTTGTACATGGAGCGGAGAGGTACTTATACATTGAGCGGAGACGTACTTGTACATGGAGCGGAGATGTACTTGTACATTGAGCGGAGAGGTACTTGTACATTGAGCGGAGAGGTACTGGTACATGGAGCGGAGATGTACTTGTACATTGAGCGGAGAGGTACTTGTACATGGAGCGGAGAGGTACTTGTACATTGAGCGGAGAGGTACTTGTACATTGAGCGGAGACGTACTTGTACATTGAGCGGAGATGTACTTGTACATTGAGCGGAGATGTACTTGTACATTGAGCGGAGAGGTACTGGTACATGGAGCGGAGAGGTACTTGTACATGGAGCGGAGAGGTATTTGTACATGGAGCGGAGAGGTATTTGTACATGGAGCGGAGAGGTACTTGTACATTGAGCGGAGAGGTACTTGTACATGGAGCGGAGAGGTACTTGTACATGGAGCGGAGAGGTACTTGTACATGTAGCGGAGAGGTGCTTGTACATGGAGCGGAGAGGTACTTGTACATGGAGCGGAGAGGTATTTGTACATGGAGCGGAGAGGTACTTGTACATGGAGCGGAGAGGTACTTGTACATTCAGCGGAGAGGTACTTGTACATTGAGCGGAGAGGTACTTGTAGATGGAGCGGAGAGGTACTGTCGACACTTGTACATTGAGCGGAGAGGTACTTGTACATGGAGCGGAGAGGTACTTGTACATGGAGCGGAGAGGTACTGTCGACACTTGTACATTGAGCGGAGAGGTACTTGTACATGGAGCGGAGAGGTACTTGTACATGGAGCGGAGATGTACTTGTACAGGGAGCGGAGAGGTACTTGTACATTGAGCGGAGAGGTACTTGTACATGGAGCGGAGAGGTACTTGTACATGGAGCGGAGAGGTACTTGTACATGGAGCGGAGAGGTACTTGTACATTGAGCGGAGAGGTACTTGTACATGGAGCGGAGAGGTACTTGTACATGGAGCGGAGAGGTACTTGTACATTGAGCGGAGAGGTACTTGTACATGGAGCGGAGAGGTACTTGTACATGGAGCGGAGAGGTACTTGTACATGGAGCGGAGAGGTACTTGTACATTGAGCGGAGAGGTACTTGTACATGGAGCGGAGAGGTACTTGTACATGGAGCGGAGAGGTACTTGTACATGGAGCGGAGAGGTACTTGTACATGGAGCGGAGAGGTACTTGTACATTGAGCGGAGATGTACTTGTACATGGAGCGGAGATGTACTTGTACATGGATCGGAGAGGTACTTGTACATGAGAGCGGAGAGGTACTGTCGACACTTGTACATTGAGCGTAGAGGTACTGTCGACACTTGTACATTGAGCGGAGAGGTACTTGTACATGGAGCGGAGAGGTACTGTCGACACTTGTACATTGAGCGGAGAGGTACTTGTACATTGAGCGGAGAGGTACTTGTACATGGAGCGCAGAGGTACTTGTACATTGAGCGGAGAGGTACTTGTACATGGAGCGGAGAGGTACTTGTACATGAGAGCGGAGAGGTACTTGTACATGGAGCGGAGAGGTACTTGTACATTGAGCGGAGAGGTACTGTCGACACTTGTACATTCAGCGGAGAGGTACTTGTACATGGAGCGGAGAGGTACTGTCGATACTTGACATTGAGCGGAGAGGTACTTGTACATGGAGCGGAGAGGTACTTGTACATGGAGCGGAGAGGTACTTGTACATGGAGCGGAGAGGTACTTGTACATTGAGCGGAGAGGTACTTGTACATGGAGCGGAGAGGTACTTGTACATTGAGCGGAGAGGTACTGGTACATGGAGCGGAGAGGTACTTGTACATGGAGCGGAGAGGTATTTGTACATGGAGCGGAGAGGTATTTGTACATGGAGCGGAGAGGTACTTGTACATTGAGCGGAGAGGTACTTGTACATGGAGCGGAGAGGTACTTGTACATGGAGCGGAGAGGTACTTGTACATGTAGCGGAGAGGTGCTTGTACATGGAGCGGAGAGGTACTTGTACATGGAGCGGAGAGGTATTTGTACATGGAGCGGAGAGGTACTTGTACATGGAGCGGAGAGGTACTTGTACATTCAGCGGAGAGGTACTTGTACATTGAGCGGAGAGGTACTTGTAGATGGAGCGGAGAGGTACTGTCGACACTTGTACATTGAGCGGAGAGGTACTTGTACATGGAGCGGAGAGGTACTTGTACATGGAGCGGAGAGGTACTGTCGACACTTGTACATTGAGCGGAGAGGTACTTGTACATGGAGCGGAGAGGTACTTGTACATGGAGCGGAGATGTACTTGTACAGGGAGCGGAGAGGTACTTGTACATTGAGCGGAGAGGTACTTGTACATGGAGCGGAGAGGTACTTGTACATGGAGCGGAGATGTACTTGTACATGGAGCGGAGAGGTACTTGTACATTGAGCGGAGAGGTACTTGTACATGGAGCGGAGAGGTACTTGTACATGGAGCGGAGAGGTACTTGTACATTGAGCGGAGAGGTACTTGTACATGGAGCGGAGAGGTACTTGTACATGGAGCGGAGAGGTACTTGTACATGGAGCGGAGAGGTACTTGTACATTGAGCGGAGATGTACTTGTACATGGAGCGGAGAGGTACTTGTACATGGAGCGGAGAGGTACTTGTACATGGAGCGGAGAGGTACTTGTACATGGAGCGGAGAGGTACTTGTACATTGAGCGGAGATGTACTTGTACATGGAGCGGAGATGTACTTGTACATGGATCGGAGAGGTACTTGTACATGAGAGCGGAGAGGTACTGTCGACACTTGTACATTGAGCGTAGAGGTACTGTCGACACTTGTACATTGAGCGGAGAGGTACTTGTACATGGAGCGGAGAGGTACTGTCGACACTTGTACATTGAGCGGAGAGGTACTTGTACATTGAGCGGAGAGGTACTTGTACATGGAGCGCAGAGGTACTTGTACATTGAGCGGAGAGGTACTTGTACATGGAGCGGAGAGGTACTTGTACATGAGAGCGGAGAGGTACTTGTACATGGAGCGGAGATGTACTTGTACATTGAGCGGAGAGGTACTGTCGACACTTGTACATTCAGCGGAGAGGTACTTGTACATGGAGCGGAGAGGTACTGTCGATACTTGACATTGAGCGGAGAGGTACTTGTACATGGAGCGGAGAGGTACTTGTACATGGAGCGGAGAGGTACTTGTACATGGAGCGGAGAGGTACTTGTACATTGAGCGGAGAGGTACTTGTACATGGAGCGGAGAGGTACTTGTACATTGAGCGGATAGGTACTTGTACATGGAGCGGAGAGGTACTTGTACATGGAGCGGAGAGGTACTTGTACATGGAGCGGAGAGGTACTTGTACATGGAGCGGAGAGGTACTTGTACATTGAGCGGAGATGTACTTGTACATGGAGCGGAGATGTACTTGTACATGGATCGGAGAGGTACTTGTACATGAGAGCGGAGAGGTACTGTCGACACTTGTACATTGAGCGTAGAGGTACTGTCGACACTTGTACATTGAGCGGAGAGGTACTTGTACATGGAGCGGAGAGGTACTGTCGACACTTGTACATTGAGCGGAGAGGTACTTGTACATTGAGCGGAGAGGTACTTGTACATGGAGCGCAGAGGTACTTGTACATTGAGCGGAGAGGTACTTGTACATGGAGCGGAGAGGTACTTGTACATGAGAGCGGAGAGGTACTTGTACATGGAGCGGAGAGGTACTTGTACATTGAGCGGAGAGGTACTGTCGACACTTGTACATTCAGCGGAGAGGTACTTGTACATGGAGCGGAGAGGTACTGTCGATACTTGACATTGAGCGGAGAGGTACTTGTACATGGAGCAGAGAGGTATTTGTACATTGAGCGGAGAGGTACTTGTACATTGAGCGGAGAGGTACTGTCGACACTTGTACATTCAGCGGAGAGCTACTTGTACATGGAGCGGAGAGGTATTTGTACATTGAGCGGAGAGGTACTTGTACATGGAGCGGAGAGGTACTTGTACATAGAGCGGAGAGGTACTTATACATGGAGCGGAGAGGTATTTGTACATTGAGCGGAGAGGTACTTGTACATGGAGCGGAGAGGTACTTGTACATGAGAGCGGAGAGGTATTTGTACATGGAGCGGAAAGGTACTGTCGACACTTGTACATTGAGCGGAGAGCTACTTGTACATGGAGCGGAGAGGTACTTGTACATGAGAGCGGAGAGGTACTTGTACATGGAGCGGAGAGGTATTTGTACATGGAGCGGAGAGGTACTGTCGACACTTGACATTGAGCGGAGAGGTACTTGTACATGGAGCGGAGAGGTACTTGTACATGAGAGCGGAGAGGTATTTGTACATGGAGCGGAGAGGTACTGTCGACACTTGACATTGAGCGGAGAGGTACTTGTACATGGAGCGGAGAGGTACTTGTACATGGAGCGGAGAGGTACTTGTACATGGACCGGAGAGGTACTTGTACATGGAGCGGAGAGGTACTTGTACATGGAGCGGAGATGTACTTGTACATTGAGCGGAGAGGTACTTGTACATGGAGCAGAGATGTACTTGTACATGGAGCGGAGATGTACTTGTACATTGAGCGGAGAGGTACTTGTACATGGAGCGGAGAGGTACTTGTACATGGAGCGGAGATGTACTTGTACATGGAGCGGAGAGGTACTTGTACATGGAGCGGAGATGTACTTGTACATTGAGCGGAGAGGTACTTGTACATGGAGCAGAGATGTACTTGTACATGGAGCGGAGAGGTACTTGTACATGGAGCGGAGAGGTACTTGTACATGGAGCGGAGAGGTACTTGTACATGGAGCGGAGAGGTACTTGTACATTGAGCGGAGAGGTACTTGTACATGGAGCGGAGAGGTACTTGTACATTGAGCGGAGAGGTACTTGTACATGGAGCGGAGAGGTACTTGTACATGGAGCGGAGAGGTACTTGTACATGGAGCGGAGAGGTACTTGTACATGGAGCGGAGAGGTACTTGTACATTGAGCGGAGATGTACTTGTACATGGAGCGGAGATGTACTTGTACATGGATCGGAGAGGTACTTGTACATGAGAGCGGAGAGGTACTGTCGACACTTGTACATTGAGCGTAGAGGTACTGTCGACACTTGTACATTGAGCGGAGAGGTACTTGTACATGGAGCGGAGAGGTACTGTCGACACTTGTACATTGAGCGGAGAGGTACTTGTACATTGAGCGGAGAGGTACTTGTACATGGAGCGCAGAGGTACTTGTACATTGAGCGGAGAGGTACTTGTACATGGAGCGGAGAGGTACTTGTACATGAGAGCGGAGAGGTACTTGTACATGGAGCGGAGAGGTACTTGTACATTGAGCGGAGAGGTACTGTCGACACTTGTACATTCAGCGGAGAGGTACTTGTACATGGAGCGGAGAGGTACTGTCGATACTTGACATTGAGCGGAGAGGTACTTGTACATGGAGCGGAGAGGTATTTGTACATTGAGCGGAGAGGTACTTGTACATTGAGCGGAGAGGTACTGTCGACACTTGTACATTCAGCGGAGAGCTACTTGTACATGGAGCGGAGAGGTATTTGTACATTGAGCGGAGAGGTACTTGTACATGGAGCGGAGAGGTACTTGTACATAGAGCGGAGAGGTACTTATACATGGAGCGGAGAGGTATTTGTACATTGAGCGGAGAGGTACTTGTACATGGAGCGGAGAGGTACTTGTACATGAGAGCGGAGAGGTATTTGTACATGGAGCGGAAAGGTACTGTCGACACTTGTACATTGAGCGGAGAGCTACTTGTACATGGAGCGGAGAGGTACTTGTACATGAGAGCGGAGAGGTACTTGTACATGGAGCGGAGAGGTATTTGTACATGGAGCGGAGAGGTACTGTCGACACTTGACATTGAGCGGAGAGGTACTTGTACATGGAGCGGAGAGGTACTTGTACATGAGAGCGGAGAGGTATTTGTACATGGAGCGGAGAGGTACTGTCGACACTTGACATTGAGCGGAGAGGTACTTGTACATGGAGCGGAGAGGTACTTGTACATGGAGCGGAGAGGTACTTGTACATGGAGCGGAGAGGTACTTGTACATGGAGCGGAGAGGTACTTGTACATGGAGCGGAGAGGTACTTGTACATTGAGCGGAGATGTACTTGTACATGGAGCGGAGATGTACTTGTACATGGATCGGAGAGGTACTTGTACATGAGAGCGGAGAGGTACTGTCGACACTTGTACATTGAGCGTAGAGGTACTGTCGACACTTGTACATTGAGCGGAGAGGTACTTGTACATGGAGCGGAGAGGTACTGTCGACACTTGTACATTGAGCGGAGAGGTACTTGTACATTGAGCGGAGAGGTACTTGTACATGGAGCGCAGAGGTACTTGTACATTGAGCGGAGAGGTACTTGTACATGGAGCGGAGAGGTACTTGTACATGAGAGCGGAGAGGTACTTGTACATGGAGCGGAGAGGTACTTGTACATTGAGCGGAGAGGTACTGTCGACACTTGTACATTCAGCGGAGAGGTACTTGTACATGGAGCGGAGAGGTACTGTCGATACTTGACATTGAGCGGAGAGGTACTTGTACATGGAGCGGAGAGGTATTTGTACATTGAGCGGAGAGGTACTTGTACATTGAGCGGAGAGGTACTGTCGACACTTGTACATTCAGCGGAGAGCTACTTGTACATGGAGCGGAGAGGTATTTGTACATTGAGCGGAGAGGTACTTGTACATGGAGCGGAGAGGTACTTGTACATAGAGCGGAGAGGTACTTATACATGGAGCGGAGAGGTATTTGTACATTGAGCGGAGAGGTACTTGTACATGGAGCGGAGAGGTACTTGTACATGAGAGCGGAGAGGTATTTGTACATGGAGCGGAAAGGTACTGTCGACACTTGTACATTGAGCGGAGAGCTACTTGTACATGGAGCGGAGAGGTACTTGTACATGAGAGCGGAGAGGTACTTCTACATGGAGCGGAGAGGTATTTGTACATGGAGCGGAGAGGTACTGTCGACACTTGACATTGAGCGGAGAGGTACTTGTACATGGAGCGGAGAGGTACTTGTACATGAGAGCGGAGAGGTATTTGTACATGGAGCGGAGAGGTACTGTCGACACTTGACATTGAGCGGAGAGGTACTTGTACATGGAGCGGAGAGGTACTTGTACATGGAGCGGAGAGGTACTTGTACATGGACCGGAGAGGTACTTGTACATGGAGCGGAGAGGTACTTGTACATGGAGCGGAGATGTACTTGTACATTGAGCGGAGAGGTACTTGTACATGGAGCAGAGATGTACTTGTACATGGAGCGGAGATGTACTTGTACATTGAGCGGAGAGGTACTTGTACATGGAGCGGAGAGGTACTTGTACATGGAGCGGAGATGTACTTGTACATGGAGCGGAGAGGTACTTGTACATGGAGCGGAGATGTACTTGTACATTGAGCGGAGAGGTACTTGTACATGGAGCAGAGATGTACTTGTACATGGAGCGGAGAGGTACTTGTACATGGAGCGGAGAGGTACTTGTACATGGAGCGGAGAGGTACTTGTACATGGAGCGGAGAGGTACTTGTACATTGAGCGGAGAGGTACTTGTACATGGAGCGGAGAGGTACTTGTACATTGAGCGGAGAGGTACTTGTACATGGAGCGGAGAGGTACTTGTACATGGAGCGGAGAGGTACTTGTACATGGAGCGGAGAGGTACTTGTACATGGAGCGGAGAGGTACTTGTACATTGAGCGGAGATGTACTTGTACATGGAGCGGAGATGTACTTGTACATGGATCGGAGAGGTACTTGTACATGAGAGCGGAGAGGTACTGTCGACACTTGTACATTGAGCGTAGAGGTACTGTCGACACTTGTACATTGAGCGGAGAGGTACTTGTACATGGAGCGGAGAGGTACTGTCGACACTTGTACATTGAGCGGAGAGGTACTTGTACATTGAGCGGAGAGGTACTTGTACATGGAGCGCAGAGGTACTTGTACATTGAGGGGAGAGGTACTTGTACATGGAGCGGAGAGGTACTTGTACATGAGAGCGGAGAGGTACTTGTACATGGAGCGGAGAGGTACTTGTACATTGAGCGGAGAGGTACTGTCGACACTTGTACATTCAGCGGAGAGGTACTTGTACATGGAGCGGAGAGGTACTGTCGATACTTGACATTGAGCGGAGAGGTACTTGTACATGGAGCGGAGAGGTATTTGTACATTGAGCGGAGAGGTACTTGTACATTGAGCGGAGAGGTACTGTCGACACTTGTACATTCAGCGGAGAGCTACTTGTACATGGAGCGGAGAGGTATTTGTACATTGAGCGGAGAGGTACTTGTACATGGAGCGGAGAGGTACTTGTACATAGAGCGGAGAGGTACTTATACATGGAGCGGAGAGGTATTTGTACATTGAGCGGAGAGGTACTTGTACATGGAGCGGAGAGGTACTTGTACATGAGAGCGGAGAGGTATTTGTACATGGAGCGGAAAGGTACTGTCGACACTTGTACATTGAGCGGAGAGCTACTTGTACATGGAGCGGAGAGGTACTTGTACATGAGAGCGGAGAGGTACTTGTACATGGAGCGGAGAGGTATTTGTACATGGAGCGGAGAGGTTCTGTCGACACTTGACATTGAGCGGAGAGGTACTTGTACATGGAGCGGAGAGGTACTTGTACATGAGAGCGGAGAGGTATTTGTACATGGAGCGGAGAGGTACTGTCGACACTTGACATTGAGCGGAGAGGTACTTGTACATGGAGCGGAGAGGTACTTGTACATGGAGCGGAGAGGTACTTGTACATGGACCGGAGAGGTACTTGTACATGGAGCGGAGAGGTACTTGTACATGGAGCGGAGATGTACTTGTACATTGAGCGGAGAGGTACTTGTACATGGAGCAGAGATGTACTTGTACATGGAGCGGAGATGTACTTGTACATTGAGCGGAGAGGTACTTGTACATGGAGCGGAGAGGTACTTGTACATGGAGCGGAGATGTACTTGTACATGGAGCGGAGAGGTACTTGTACATGGAGCGGAGATGTACTTGTACATTGAGCGGAGAGGTACTTGTACATGGAGCAGAGATGTACTTGTACATGGAGCGGAGAGGTACTTGTACATGGAGCGGAGAGGTACTTGTACATGGAGCGGAGAGGTACTTGTACATGGAGCGGAGAGGTACTTGTACATTGAGCGGAGAGGTACTTGTACATGGAGCGGAGAGGTACTTGTACATTGAGCGGAGAGGTACTTGTACATGGAGCGGAGAGGTACTTGTACATGGAGCGGAGAGGTACTTGTACATGGAGCGGAGAGGTACTTGTACATTGAGCGGAGATGTACTTGTACATGGAGCGGAGATGTACTTGTACATGGATCGGAGAGGTACTTGTACATGAGAGCGGAGAGGTACTGTCGACACTTGTACATTGAGCGTAGAGGTACTGTCGACACTTGTACATTGAGCGGAGAGGTACTTGTACATGGAGCGGAGAGGTACTGTCGACACTTGTACATTGAGCGGAGAGGTACTTGTACATTGAGCGGAGAGGTACTTGTACATGGAGTGGAGATGTACTTGTACATTGAGCGGAGAGGTACTGGTACATGGAGCGGAGATGTACTTGTACATTGAGCGGAGAGGTACTTGTACATGGAGTGGAGATGTACTTGTACATTGAGCGGAGAGGTACTGGTACATGGAGCGGAGATGTACTTGTACATTGAGCGGAGAGGTACTTGTACATGGAGTGGAGATGTACTTGTACATGGAGCGGAGATGTACTTGTACATTGAGCGGAGAGGTACTTGTACATGGAGCGGAGATGTACTTGTACATGGAGCGGAGAGGTACTTGTACATGGAGCGGAGAGGTACTTGTACATGGAGCGGAGATGTACTTGTACATGGAGCGGAGATGTACTTGTACATGGAGCGGAGAGGTACTTGTACATGGAGCGGAGAGGTACTTATACATTGAGCGGAGACGTACTTGTACATGGAGCGGAGATGTACTTGTACATTGAGCGGAGAGGTACTGGTACATGGAGCGGAGATGTACTTGTACATTGAGCGGAGAGGTACTTGTACATGGAGCGGAGAGGTACTTGTACATTGAGCGGAGAGGTACTTGTACATTGAGCGGAGACGTACTTGTACATTGAGCGGAGATGTACTTGTACATTGAGCGGAGATGTACTTGTACATTGAGCGGAGAGGTACTGGTACATGGAGCGGAGAGGTACTTGTACATGGAGCGGAGAGGTATTTGTACATGGAGCGGAGAGGTATTTGTACATGGAGCGGAGAGGTACTTGTACATTGAGCGGAGAGGTACTTGTACATGGAGCGGAGAGGTACTTGTACATGGAGCGGAGAGGTACTTGTACATGTAGCGGAGAGGTGCTTGTACATGGAGCGGAGAGGTACTTGTACATGGAGCGGAGAGGTATTTGTACATGGAGCGGAGAGGTACTTGTACATGGAGCGGAGAGGTACTTGTACATTCAGCGGAGAGGTACTTGTACATTGAGCGGAGAGGTACTTGTAGATGGAGCGGAGAGGTACTGTCGACACTTGTACATTGAGCGGAGAGGTACTTGTACATGGAGCGGAGAGGTACTTGTACATGGAGCGGAGAGGTACTGTCGACACTTGTACATTGAGCGGAGAGGTACTTGTACATGGAGCGGAGAGGTACTTGTACATGGAGCGGAGATGTACTTGTACAGGGAGCGGAGAGGTACTTGTACATTGAGCGGAGAGGTACTTGTACATGGAGCGGAGAGGTACTTGTACATGGAGCGGAGAGGTACTTGTACATGGAGCGGAGAGGTACTTGTACATTGAGCGGAGAGGTACTTGTACATGGAGCGGAGAGGTACTTGTACATGGAGCGGAGAGGTACTTGTACATTGAGCGGAGAGGTACTTGTACATGGAGCGGAGAGGTACTTGTACATGGAGCGGAGAGGTACTTGTACATGGAGCGGAGAGGTACTTGTACATTGAGCGGAGAGGTACTTGTACATGGAGCGGAGAGGTACTTGTACATGGAGCGGAGAGGTACTTGTACATGGAGCGGAGAGGTACTTGTACATGGAGCGGAGAGGTACTTGTACATTGAGCGGAGATGTACTTGTACATGGAGCGGAGATGTACTTGTACATGGATCGGAGAGGTACTTGTACATGAGAGCGGAGAGGTACTGTCGACACTTGTACATTGAGCGTAGAGGTACTGTCGACACTTGTACATTGAGCGGAGAGGTACTTGTACATGGAGCGGAGAGGTACTGTCGACACTTGTACATTGAGCGGAGAGGTACTTGTACATTGAGCGGAGAGGTACTTGTACATGGAGCGCAGAGGTACTTGTACATTGAGCGGAGAGGTACTTGTACATGGAGCGGAGAGGTACTTGTACATGAGAGCGGAGAGGTACTTGTACATGGAGCGGAGAGGTACTTGTACATTGAGCGGAGAGGTACTGTCGACACTTGTACATTCAGCGGAGAGGTACTTGTACATGGAGCGGAGAGGTACTGTCGATACTTGACATTGAGCGGAGAGGTACTTGTACATGGAGCGGAGAGGTACTTGTACATGGAGCGGAGAGGTACTTGTACATGGAGCGGAGAGGTACTTGTACATGGAGCGGAGAGGTACTTGTACATTGAGCGGAGAGGTACTTGTACATGGAGCGGAGAGGTACTTGTACATTGAGCGGAGAGGTACTGGTACATGGAGCGGAGAGGTACTTGTACATGGAGCGGAGAGGTATTTGTACATGGAGCGGAGAGGTATTTGTACATGGAGCGGAGAGGTACTTGTACATTGAGCGGAGAGGTACTTGTACATGGAGCGGAGAGGTACTTGTACATGGAGCGGAGAGGTACTTGTACATGTAGCGGAGAGGTGCTTGTACATGGAGCGGAGAGGTACTTGTACATGGAGCGGAGAGGTATTTGTACATGGAGCGGAGAGGTACTTGTACATGGAGCGGAGAGGTACTTGTACATTCAGCGGAGAGGTACTTGTACATTGAGCGGAGAGGTACTTGTAGATGGAGCGGAGAGGTACTGTCGACACTTGTACATTGAGCGGAGAGGTACTTGTACATGGAGCGGAGAGGTACTTGTACATGGAGCGGAGAGGTACTGTCGACACTTGTACATTGAGCGGAGAGGTACTTGTACATGGAGCGGAGAGGTACTTGTACATGGAGCGGAGATGTACTTGTACAGGGAGCGGAGAGGTACTTGTACATTGAGCGGAGAGGTACTTGTACATGGAGCGGAGAGGTACTTGTACATGGAGCGGAGAGGTACTTGTACATGGAGCGGAGAGGTACTTGTACATTGAGCGGAGAGGTACTTGTACATGGAGCGGAGAGGTACTTGTACATGGAGCGGAGAGGTACTTGTACATTGAGCGGAGAGGTACTTGTACATGGAGCGGAGAGGTACTTGTACATGGAGCGGAGAGGTACTTGTACATGGAGCGGAGAGGTACTTGTACATTGAGCGGAGAGGTACTTGTACATGGAGCGGAGAGGTACTTGTACATGGAGCGGAGAGGTACTTGTACATGGAGCGGAGAGGTACTTGTACATGGAGCGGAGAGGTACTTGTACATTGAGCGGAGATGTACTTGTACATGGAGCGGAGATGTACTTGTACATGGATCGGAGAGGTACTTGTACATGAGAGCGGAGAGGTACTGTCGACACTTGTACATTGAGCGTAGAGGTACTGTCGACACTTGTACATTGAGCGGAGAGGTACTTGTACATGGAGCGGAGAGGTACTGTCGACACTTGTACATTGAGCGGAGAGGTACTTGTACATTGAGCGGAGAGGTACTTGTACATGGAGCGCAGAGGTACTTGTACATTGAGCGGAGAGGTACTTGTACATGGAGCGGAGAGGTACTTGTACATGAGAGCGGAGAGGTACTTGTACATGGAGCGGAGATGTACTTGTACATTGAGCGGAGAGGTACTGTCGACACTTGTACATTCAGCGGAGAGGTACTTGTACATGGAGCGGAGAGGTACTGTCGATACTTGACATTGAGCGGAGAGGTACTTGTACATGGAGCGGAGAGGTACTTGTACATGGAGCGGAGAGGTACTTGTACATGGAGCGGAGAGGTACTTGTACATTGAGCGGAGAGGTACTTGTACATGGAGCGGAGAGGTACTTGTACATTGAGCGGAGAGGTACTTGTACATGGAGCGGAGAGGTACTTGTACATGGAGCGGAGAGGTACTTGTACATGGAGCGGAGAGGTACTTGTACATGGAGCGGAGAGGTACTTGTACATTGAGCGGAGATGTACTTGTACATGGAGCGGAGATGTACTTGTACATGGATCGGAGAGGTACTTGTACATGAGAGCGGAGAGGTACTGTCGACACTTGTACATTGAGCGTAGAGGTACTGTCGACACTTGTACATTGAGCGGAGAGGTACTTGTACATGGAGCGGAGAGGTACTGTCGACACTTGTACATTGAGCGGAGAGGTACTTGTACATTGAGCGGAGAGGTACTTGTACATGGAGCGCAGAGGTACTTGTACATTGAGCGGAGAGGTACTTGTACATGGAGCGGAGAGGTACTTGTACATGAGAGCGGAGAGGTACTTGTACATGGAGCGGAGAGGTACTTGTACATTGAGCGGAGAGGTACTGTCGACACTTGTACATTCAGCGGAGAGGTACTTGTACATGGAGCGGAGAGGTACTGTCGATACTTGACATTGAGCGGAGAGCTACTTGTACATGGAGCGGAGAGGTATTTGTACATTGAGCGGAGAGGTACTTGTACATTGAGCGGAGAGGTACTGTCGACACTTGTACATTCAGCGGAGAGCTACTTGTACATGGAGCGGAGAGGTATTTGTACATTGAGCGGAGAGGTACTTGTACATGGAGCGGAGAGGTACTTGTACATAGAGCGGAGAGGTACTTATACATGGAGCGGAGAGGTATTTGTACATTGAGCGGAGAGGTACTTGTACATGGAGCGGAGAGGTACTTGTACATGAGAGCGGAGAGGTATTTGTACATGGAGCGGAAAGGTACTGTCGACACTTGTACATTGAGCGGAGAGCTACTTGTACATGGAGCGGAGAGGTACTTGTACATGAGAGCGGAGAGGTACTTATACATGGAGCGGAGAGGTATTTGTACATGGAGCGGAGAGGTACTGTCGACACTTGACATTGAGCGGAGAGGTACTTGTACATGGAGCGGAGAGGTACTTGTACATGAGAGCGGAGAGGTATTTGTACATGGAGCGGAGAGGTACTGTCGACACTTGACATTGAGCGGAGAGGTACTTGTACATGGAGCGGAGAGGTACTTGTACATGGAGCGGAGAGGTACTTGTACATGGACCGGAGAGGTACTTGTACATGGAGCGGAGAGGTACTTGTACATGGAGCGGAGATGTACTTGTACATTGAGCGGAGAGGTACTTGTACATGGAGCAGAGATGTACTTGTACATGGAGCGGAGATGTACTTGTACATTGAGCGGAGAGGTACTTGTACATGGAGCGGAGAGGTACTTGTACATGGAGCGGAGATGTACTTGTACATGGAGCGGAGAGGTACTTGTACATGGAGCGGAGATGTACTTGTACATTGAGCGGAGAGGTACTTGTACATGGAGCAGAGATGTACTTGTACATGGAGCGGAGAGGTACTTGTACATGGAGCGGAGAGGTACTTGTACATGGAGCGGAGAGGTACTTGTACATGGAGCGGAGAGGTACTTGTACATTGAGCGGAGAGGTACTTGTACATGGAGCGGAGAGGTACTTGTACATTGAGCGGATAGGTACTTGTACATGGAGCGGAGAGGTACTTGTACATGGAGCGGAGAGGTACTTGTACATGGAGCGGAGAGGTACTTGTACATGGAGCGGAGAGGTACTTGTACATTGAGCGGAGATGTACTTGTACATGGAGCGGAGATGTACTTGTACATGGATCGGAGAGGTACTTGTACATGAGAGCGGAGAGGTACTGTCGACACTTGTACATTGAGCGTAGAGGTACTGTCGACACTTGTACATTGAGCGGAGAGGTACTTGTACATGGAGCGGAGAGGTACTGTCGACACTTGTACATTGAGCGGAGAGGTACTTGTACATTGAGCGGAGAGGTACTTGTACATGGAGCGCAGAGGTACTTGTACATTGAGCGGAGAGGTACTTGTACATGGAGCGGAGAGGTACTTGTACATGAGAGCGGAGAGGTACTTGTACATGGAGCGGAGAGGTACTTGTACATTGAGCGGAGAGGTACTGTCGACACTTGTACATTCAGCGGAGAGGTACTTGTACATGGAGCGGAGAGGTACTGTCGATACTTGACATTGAGCGGAGAGGTACTTGTACATGGAGCAGAGAGGTATTTGTACATTGAGCGGAGAGGTACTTGTACATTGAGCGGAGAGGTACTGTCGACACTTGTACATTCAGCGGAGAGCTACTTGTACATGGAGCGGAGAGGTATTTGTACATTGAGCGGAGAGGTACTTGTACATGGAGCGGAGAGGTACTTGTACATAGAGCGGAGAGGTACTTATACATGGAGCGGAGAGGTATTTGTACATTGAGCGGAGAGGTACTTGTACATGGAGCGGAGAGGTACTTGTACATGAGAGCGGAGAGGTATTTGTACATGGAGCGGAAAGGTACTGTCGACACTTGTACATTGAGCGGAGAGCTACTTGTACATGGAGCGGAGAGGTACTTGTACATGAGAGCGGAGAGGTACTTGTACATGGAGCGGAGAGGTATTTGTACATGGAGCGGAGAGGTACTGTCGACACTTGACATTGAGCGGAGAGGTACTTGTACATGGAGCGGAGAGGTACTTGTACATGAGAGCGGAGAGGTATTTGTACATGGAGCGGAGAGGTACTGTCGACACTTGACATTGAGCGGAGAGGTACTTGTACATGGAGCGGAGAGGTACTTGTACATGGAGCGGAGAGGTACTTGTACATGGACCGGAGAGGTACTTGTACATGGAGCGGAGATGTACTTGTACATTGAGCGGAGAGGTACTTGTACATGGAGCAGAGATGTACTTGTACATGGAGCGGAGATGTACTTGTACATTGAGCGGAGAGGTACTTGTACATGGAGCGGAGAGGTACTTGTACATGGAGCGGAGATGTACTTGTACATGGAGCGGAGAGGTACTTGTACATGGAGCGGAGATGTACTTGTACATTGAGCGGAGAGGTACTTGTACATGGAGCAGAGATGTACTTGTACATGGAGCGGAGAGGTACTTGTACATGGAGCGGAGAGGTACTTGTACATGGAGCGGAGAGGTACTTGTACATTGAGCGGAGAGGTACTTGTACATGGAGCGGAGAGGTACTTGTACATTGAGCGGAGAGGTACTTGTACATGGAGCGGAGAGGTACTTGTACATGGAGCGGAGAGGTACTTGTACATGGAGCGGAGAGGTACTTGTACATGGAGCGGAGAGGTACTTGTACATTGAGCGGAGATGTACTTGTACATGGAGCGGAGATGTACTTGTACATGGATCGGAGAGGTACTTGTACATGAGAGCGGAGAGGTACTGTCGACACTTGTACATTGAGCGTAGAGGTACTGTCGACACTTGTACATTGAGCGGAGAGGTACTTGTACATGGAGCGGAGAGGTACTGTCGACACTTGTACATTGAGCGGAGAGGTACTTGTACATTGAGCGGAGAGGTACTTGTACATGGAGCGCAGAGGTACTTGTACATTGAGCGGAGAGGTACTTGTACATGGAGCGGAGAGGTACTTGTACATGAGAGCGGAGAGGTACTTGTACATGGAGCGGAGAGGTACTTGTACATTGAGCGGAGAGGTACTGTCGACACTTGTACATTCAGCGGAGAGGTACTTGTACATGGAGCGGAGAGGTACTGTCGATACTTGACATTGAGCGGAGAGGTACTTGTACATGGAGCGGAGAGGTATTTGTACATTGAGCGGAGAGGTACTTGTACATTGAGCGGAGAGGTACTGTCGACACTTGTACATTCAGCGGAGAGCTACTTGTACATGGAGCGGAGAGGTATTTGTACATTGAGCGGAGAGGTACTTGTACATGGAGCGGAGAGGTACTTGTACATAGAGCGGAGAGGTACTTATACATGGAGCGGAGAGGTATTTGTACATTGAGCGGAGAGGTACTTGTACATGGAGCGGAGAGGTACTTGTACATGAGAGCGGAGAGGTATTTGTACATGGAGCGGAAAGGTACTGTCGACACTTGTACATTGAGCGGAGAGCTACTTGTACATGGAGCGGAGAGGTACTTGTACATGAGAGCGGAGAGGTACTTGTACATGGAGCGGAGAGGTATTTGTACATGGAGCGGAGAGGTACTGTCGACACTTGACATTGAGCGGAGAGGTACTTGTACATGGAGCGGAGAGGTACTTGTACATGAGAGCGGAGAGGTATTTGTACATGGAGCGGAGAGGTACTGTCGACACTTGACATTGAGCGGAGAGGTACTTGTACATGGAGCGGAGAGGTACTTGTACATGGAGCGGAGAGGTACTTGTACATGGACCGGAGAGGTACTTGTACATGGAGCGGAGAGGTACTTGTACATGGAGCAGAGATGTACTTGTACATTGAGCGGAGAGGTACTTGTACATGGAGCAGAGATGTACTTGTACATGGAGCGGAGATGTACTTGTACATTGAGCGGAGAGGTACTTGTACATGGAGCGGAGAGGTACTTGTACATGGAGCGGAGATGTACTTGTACATGGAGCGGAGAGGTACTTGTACATGGAGCGGAGATGTACTTGTACATTGAGCGGAGAGGTACTTGTACATGGAGCGGAGAGGTACTTGTACATGGAGCGGAGAGGTACTTGTACATGGAGCGGAGAGGTACTTGTACATGGAGCGGAGAGGTACTTGTACATTGAGCGGAGAGGTACTTGTACATGGAGCGGAGAGGTACTTGTACATTGAGCGGAGAGGTACTTGTACATGGAGCGGAGAGGTACTTGTACATGGAGCGGAGAGGTACTTGTACATGGAGCGGAGAGGTACTTGTACATTGAGCGGAGATGTACTTGTACATGGAGCGGAGATGTACTTGTACATGGATCGGAGAGGTACTTGTACATGAGAGCGGATAGGTACTGTCGACACTTGTACATTGAGCGTAGAGGTACTGTCGACACTTGTACATTGAGCGGAGAGGTACTTGTACATGGAGCGGAGAGGTACTGTCGACACTTGTACATTGAGCGGAGAGGTACTTGTACATTGAGCGGAGAGGTACTTGTACATGGAGTGGAGATGTACTTGTACATTGAGCGGAGAGGTACTGGTACATGGAGCGGAGATGTACTTGTACATTGAGCGGAGAGGTACTTGTACATGGAGTGGAGATGTACTTGTACATTGAGCGGAGAGGTACTGGTACATGGAGCGGAGATGTACTTGTACATTGAGCGGAGAGGTACTTGTACATGGAGTGGAGATGTACTTGTACATGGAGCGGAGATGTACTTGTACATTGAGCGGAGAGGTACTTGTACATGGAGCGGAGATGTACTTGTACATGGAGCGGAGAGGTACTTGTACATGGAGCGGAGAGGTACTTGTACATGGAGCGGAGATGTACTTGTACATGGAGCGGAGATGTACTTGTACATGGAGCGGAGAGGTACTTGTACATGGAGCGGAGAGGTACTTATACATTGAGCGGAGACGTACTTGTACATGGAGCGGAGATGTACTTGTACATTGAGCGGAGAGGTACTTGTACATTGAGCGGAGAGGTACTGGTACATGGAGCGGAGATGTACTTGTACATTGAGCGGAGAGGTACTTGTACATGGAGCGGAGAGGTACTTGTACATTGAGCGGAGAGGTACTTGTACATTGAGCGGAGACGTACTTGTACATTGAGCGGAGATGTACTTGTACATTGAGCGGAGAGGTACTTATACATTGAGCGGAGACGTACTTGTACATTCAGCGGAGAGCTACTTGTACATGGAGCGGAGAGGTATTTGTACATTGAGCGGAGAGGTACTTGTACATGGAGCGGAGAGGTACTTGTACATAGAGCGGAGAGGTACTTATACATGGAGCGGAGAGGTATTTGTACATTGAGCGGAGAGGTACTTGTACATGGAGCGGAGAGGTACTTGTACATGAGAGCGGAGAGGTATTTGTACATGGAGCGGAAAGGTACTGTCGACACTTGTACATTGAGCGGAGAGCTACTTGTACATGGAGCGGAGAGGTACTTGTACATGAGAGCGGAGAGGTACTTGTACATGGAGCGGAGAGGTATTTGTACATGGAGCGGAGAGGTACTGTCGACACTTGACATTGAGCGGAGAGGTACTTGTACATGGAGCGGAGAGGTACTTGTACATGAGAGCGGAGAGGTATTTGTACATGGAGCGGAGAGGTACTGTCGACACTTGACATTGAGCGGAGAGGTACTTGTACATGGAGCGGAGAGGTACTTGTACATGGAGCGGAGAGGTACTTGTACATGGACCGGAGAGGTACTTGTACATGGAGCGGAGAGGTACTTGTACATGGAGCGGAGATGTACTTGTACATTGAGCGGAGAGGTACTTGTACATGGAGCAGAGATGTACTTGTACATGGAGCGGAGATGTACTTGTACATTGAGCGGAGAGGTACTTGTACATGGAGCGGAGAGGTACTTGTACATGGAGCGGAGATGTACTTGTACATGGAGCGGAGAGGTACTTGTACATGGAGCGGAGATGTACTTGTACATTGAGCGGAGAGGTACTTGTACATGGAGCAGAGATGTACTTGTACATGGAGCGGAGAGGTACTTGTACATGGAGCGGAGAGGTACTTGTACATGGAGCGGAGAGGTACTTGTACATGGAGCGGAGAGGTACTTGTACATTGAGCGGAGAGGTACTTGTACATGGAGCGGAGAGGTACTTGTACATTGAGCGGAGAGGTACTTGTACATGGAGCGGAGAGGTACTTGTACATGGAGCGGAGAGGTACTTGTACATGGAGCGGAGAGGTACTTGTACATGGAGCGGAGAGGTACTTGTACATTGAGCGGAGATGTACTTGTACATGGAGCGGAGATGTACTTGTACATGGATCGGAGAGGTACTTGTACATGAGAGCGGAGAGGTACTGTCGACACTTGTACATTGAGCGTAGAGGTACTGTCGACACTTGTACATTGAGCGGAGAGGTACTTGTACATGGAGCGGAGAGGTACTGTCGACACTTGTACATTGAGCGGAGAGGTACTTGTACATTGAGCGGAGAGGTACTTGTACATGGAGCGCAGAGGTACTTGTACATTGAGCGGAGAGGTACTTGTACATGGAGCGGAGAGGTACTTGTACATGAGAGCGGAGAGGTACTTGTACATGGAGCGGAGAGGTACTTGTACATTGAGCGGAGAGGTACTGTCGACACTTGTACATTCAGCGGAGAGGTACTTGTACATGGAGCGGAGAGGTACTGTCGATACTTGACATTGAGCGGAGAGGTACTTGTACATGGAGCGGAGAGGTATTTGTACATTGAGCGGAGAGGTACTTGTACATTGAGCGGAGAGGTACTGTCGACACTTGTACATTCAGCGGAGAGCTACTTGTACATGGAGCGGAGAGGTATTTGTACATTGAGCGGAGAGGTACTTGTACATGGAGCGGAGAGGTACTTGTACATAGAGCGGAGAGGTACTTATACATGGAGCGGAGAGGTATTTGTACATTGAGCGGAGAGGTACTTGTACATGGAGCGGAGAGGTACTTGTACATGAGAGCGGAGAGGTATTTGTACATGGAGCGGAAAGGTACTGTCGACACTTGTACATTGAGCGGAGAGCTACTTGTACATGGAGCGGAGAGGTACTTGTACATGAGAGCGGAGAGGTACTTGTACATGGAGCGGAGAGGTATTTGTACATGGAGCGGAGAGGTACTGTCGACACTTGACATTGAGCGGAGAGGTACTTGTACATGGAGCGGAGAGGTACTTGTACATGAGAGCGGAGAGGTATTTGTACATGGAGCGGAGAGGTACTGTCGACACTTGACATTGAGCGGAGAGGTACTTGTACATGGAGCGGAGAGGTACTTGTACATGGAGCGGAGAGGTACTTGTACATGGACCGGAGAGGTACTTGTACATGGAGCGGAGAGGTACTTGTACATGGAGCAGAGATGTACTTGTACATTGAGCGGAGAGGTACTTGTACATGGAGCAGAGATGTACTTGTACATGGAGCGGAGATGTACTTGTACATTGAGCGGAGAGGTACTTGTACATGGAGCGGAGAGGTACTTGTACATGGAGCGGAGATGTACTTGTACATGGAGCGGAGAGGTACTTGTACATGGAGCGGAGATGTACTTGTACATTGAGCGGAGAGGTACTTGTACATGGAGCAGAGATGTACTTGTACATGGAGCGGAGAGGTACTTGTACATGGAGCGGAGAGGTACTTGTACATGGAGCGGAGAGGTACTTGTACATGGAGCGGAGAGGTACTTGTACATTGAGCGGAGAGGTACTTGTACATGGAGCGGAGAGGTACTTGTACATTGAGCGGAGAGGTACTTGTACATGGAGCGGAGAGGTACTTGTACATGGAGCGGAGAGGTACTTGTACATGGAGCGGAGAGGTACTTGTACATTGAGCGGAGATGTACTTGTACATGGAGCGGAGATGTACTTGTACATGGATCGGAGAGGTACTTGTACATGAGAGCGGAGAGGTACTGTCGACACTTGTACATTGAGCGTAGAGGTACTGTCGACACTTGTACATTGAGCGGAGAGGTACTTGTACATGGAGCGGAGAGGTACTGTCGACACTTGTACATTGAGCGGAGAGGTACTTGTACATTGAGCGGAGAGGTACTTGTACATGGAGTGGAGATGTACTTGTACATTGAGCGGAGAGGTACTGGTACATGGAGCGGAGATGTACTTGTACATTGAGCGGAGAGGTACTTGTACATGGAGTGGAGATGTACTTGTACATTGAGCGGAGAGGTACTGGTACATGGAGCGGAGATGTACTTGTACATTGAGCGGAGAGGTACTTGTACATGGAGTGGAGATGTACTTGTACATGGAGCGGAGATGTACTTGTACATTGAGCGGAGAGGTACTTGTACATGGAGCGGAGATGTACTTGTACATGGAGCGGAGAGGTACTTGTACATGGAGCGGAGAGGTACTTGTACATGGAGCGGAGATGTACTTGTACATGGAGCGGAGATGTACTTGTACATGGAGCGGAGAGGTACTTGTACATGGAGCGGAGAGGTACTTATACATTGAGCGGAGACGTACTTGTACATGGAGCGGAGATGTACTTGTACATTGAGCGGAGAGGTACTTGTACATTGAGCGGAGAGGTACTGGTACATGGAGCGGAGATGTACTTGTACATTGAGCGGAGAGGTACTTGTACATGGAGCAGAGATGTACTTGTACATGGAGCGGAGATGTACTTGTACATTGAGCGGAGAGGTACTTGTACATGGAGCGGAGAGGTACTGTCGATACTTGACATTGAGCGGAGAGCTACTTGTACATGGAGCGGAGAGGTATTTGTACATTGAGCGGAGAGGTACTTGTACATTGAGCGGAGAGGTACTGTCGACACTTGTACATTCAGCGGAGAGCTACTTGTACATGGAGCGGAGAGGTATTTGTACATTGAGCGGAGAGGTACTTGTACATGGAGCGGAGAGGTACTTGTACATAGAGCGGAGAGGTACTTATACATGGAGCGGAGAGGTATTTGTACATTGAGCGGAGAGGTACTTGTACATGGAGCGGAGAGGTACTTGTACATGAGAGCGGAGAGGTATTTGTACATGGAGCGGAAAGGTACTGTCGACACTTGTACATTGAGCGGAGAGCTACTTGTACATGGAGCGGAGAGGTACTTGTACATGAGAGCGGAGAGGTACTTATACATGGAGCGGAGAGGTATTTGTACATGGAGCGGAGAGGTACTGTCGACACTTGACATTGAGCGGAGAGGTACTTGTACATGGAGCGGAGAGGTACTTGTACATGAGAGCGGAGAGGTATTTGTACATGGAGCGGAGAGGTACTGTCGACACTTGACATTGAGCGGAGAGGTACTTGTACATGGAGCGGAGAGGTACTTGTACATGGAGCGGAGAGGTACTTGTACATGGACCGGAGAGGTACTTGTACATGGAGCGGAGAGGTACTTGTACATGGAGCGGAGATGTACTTGTACATTGAGCGGAGAGGTACTTGTACATGGAGCAGAGATGTACTTGTACATGGAGCGGAGATGTACTTGTACATTGAGCGGAGAGGTACTTGTACATGGAGCGGAGAGGTACTTGTACATGGAGCGGAGATGTACTTGTACATGGAGCGGAGAGGTACTTGTACATGGAGCGGAGATGTACTTGTACATTGAGCGGAGAGGTACTTGTACATGGAGCAGAGATGTACTTGTACATGGAGCGGAGAGGTACTTGTACATGGAGCGGAGAGGTACTTGTACATGGAGCGGAGAGGTACTTGTACATGGAGCGGAGAGGTACTTGTACATTGAGCGGAGAGGTACTTGTACATGGAGCGGAGAGGTACTTGTACATTGAGCGGATAGGTACTTGTACATGGAGCGGAGAGGTACTTGTACATGGAGCGGAGAGGTACTTGTACATGGAGCGGAGAGGTACTTGTACATGGAGCGGAGAGGTACTTGTACATTGAGCGGAGATGTACTTGTACATGGAGCGGAGATGTACTTGTACATGGATCGGAGAGGTACTTGTACATGAGAGCGGAGAGGTACTGTCGACACTTGTACATTGAGCGTAGAGGTACTGTCGACACTTGTACATTGAGCGGAGAGGTACTTGTACATGGAGCGGAGAGGTACTGTCGACACTTGTACATTGAGCGGAGAGGTACTTGTACATTGAGCGGAGAGGTACTTGTACATGGAGCGCAGAGGTACTTGTACATTGAGCGGAGAGGTACTTGTACATGGAGCGGAGAGGTACTTGTACATGAGAGCGGAGAGGTACTTGTACATGGAGCGGAGAGGTACTTGTACATTGAGCGGAGAGGTACTGTCGACACTTGTACATTCAGCGGAGAGGTACTTGTACATGGAGCGGAGAGGTACTGTCGATACTTGACATTGAGCGGAGAGGTACTTGTACATGGAGCAGAGAGGTATTTGTACATTGAGCGGAGAGGTACTTGTACATTGAGCGGAGAGGTACTGTCGACACTTGTACATTCAGCGGAGAGCTACTTGTACATGGAGCGGAGAGGTATTTGTACATTGAGCGGAGAGGTACTTGTACATGGAGCGGAGAGGTACTTGTACATAGAGCGGAGAGGTACTTATACATGGAGCGGAGAGGTATTTGTACATTGAGCGGAGAGGTACTTGTACATGGAGCGGAGAGGTACTTGTACATGAGAGCGGAGAGGTATTTGTACATGGAGCGGAAAGGTACTGTCGACACTTGTACATTGAGCGGAGAGCTACTTGTACATGGAGCGGAGAGGTACTTGTACATGAGAGCGGAGAGGTACTTGTACATGGAGCGGAGAGGTATTTGTACATGGAGCGGAGAGGTACTGTCGACACTTGACATTGAGCGGAGAGGTACTTGTACATGGAGCGGAGAGGTACTTGTACATGAGAGCGGAGAGGTATTTGTACATGGAGCGGAGAGGTACTGTCGACACTTGACATTGAGCGGAGAGGTACTTGTACATGGAGCGGAGAGGTACTTGTACATGGAGCGGAGAGGTACTTGTACATGGACCGGAGAGGTACTTGTACATGGAGCAGAGATGTACTTGTACATGGATCGGAGAGGTACTTGTACATGAGAGCGGATAGGTACTGTCGACACTTGTACATTGAGCGTAGAGGTACTGTCGACACTTGTACATTGAGCGGAGAGGTACTTGTACATGGAGCGGAGAGGTACTGTCGACACTTGTACATTGAGCGGAGAGGTACTTGTACATTGAGCGGAGAGGTACTTGTACATGGAGTGGAGATGTACTTGTACATTGAGCGGAGAGGTACTGGTACATGGAGCGGAGATGTACTTGTACATTGAGCGGAGAGGTACTTGTACATGGAGTGGAGATGTACTTGTACATTGAGCGGAGAGGTACTGGTACATGGAGCGGAGATGTACTTGTACATTGAGCGGAGAGGTACTTGTACATGGAGTGGAGATGTACTTGTACATGGAGCGGAGATGTACTTGTACATTGAGCGGAGAGGTACTTGTACATGGAGCGGAGATGTACTTGTACATGGAGCGGAGAGGTACTTGTACATTGAGCGGAGAGGTACTTGTACATGGAGCGGAGATGTACTTGTACATGGAGCGGAGATGTACTTGTACATGGAGCGGAGAGGTACTTGTACATGGAGCGGAGAGGTACTTATACATTGAGCGGAGACGTACTTGTACATGGAGCGGAGATGTACTTGTACATTGAGCGGAGAGGTACTTGTACATTGAGCGGAGAGGTACTGGTACATGGAGCGGAGATGTACTTGTACATTGAGCGGAGAGGTACTTGTACATGGAGCGGAGAGGTACTTGTACATTGAGCGGAGAGGTACTTGTACATTGAGCGGAGACGTACTTGTACATTGAGCGGAGATGTACTTGTACATTGAGCGGAGAGGTACTTATACATTGAGCGGAGACGTACTTGTACATTCAGCGGAGAGCTACTTGTACATGGAGCGGAGAGGTATTTGTACATTGAGCGGAGAGGTACTTGTACATGGAGCGGAGAGGTACTTGTACATAGAGCGGAGAGGTACTTATACATGGAGCGGAGAGGTATTTGTACATTGAGCGGAGAGGTACTTGTACATGGAGCGGAGAGGTACTTGTACATGAGAGCGGAGAGGTATTTGTACATGGAGCGGAAAGGTACTGTCGACACTTGTACATTGAGCGGAGAGCTACTTGTACATGGAGCGGAGAGGTACTTGTACATGAGAGCGGAGAGGTACTTGTACATGGAGCGGAGAGGTATTTGTACATGGAGCGGAGAGGTACTGTCGACACTTGACATTGAGCGGAGAGGTACTTGTACATGGAGCGGAGAGGTACTTGTACATGAGAGCGGAGAGGTATTTGTACATGGAGCGGAGAGGTACTGTCGACACTTGACATTGAGCGGAGAGGTACTTGTACATGGAGCGGAGAGGTACTTGTACATGGAGCGGAGAGGTACTTGTACATGGACCGGAGAGGTACTTGTACATGGAGCGGAGAGGTACTTGTACATGGAGCGGAGATGTACTTGTACATTGAGCGGAGAGGTACTTGTACATGGAGCAGAGATGTACTTGTACATGGAGCGGAGATGTACTTGTACATTGAGCGGAGAGGTACTTGTACATGGAGCGGAGAGGTACTTGTACATGGAGCGGAGATGTACTTGTACATGGAGCGGAGAGGTACTTGTACATGGAGCGGAGATGTACTTGTACATTGAGCGGAGAGGTACTTGTACATGGAGCAGAGATGTACTTGTACATGGAGCGGAGAGGTACTTGTACATGGAGCGGAGAGGTACTTGTACATGGAGCGGAGAGGTACTTGTACATGGAGCGGAGAGGTACTTGTACATTGAGCGGAGAGGTACTTGTACATGGAGCGGAGAGGTACTTGTACATTGAGCGGAGAGGTACTTGTACATGGAGCGGAGAGGTACTTGTACATGGAGCGGAGAGGTACTTGTACATGGAGCGGAGAGGTACTTGTACATGGAGCGGAGAGGTACTTGTACATTGAGCGGAGATGTACTTGTACATGGAGCGGAGATGTACTTGTACATGGATCGGAGAGGTACTTGTACATGAGAGCGGAGAGGTACTGTCGACACTTGTACATTGAGCGTAGAGGTACTGTCGACACTTGTACATTGAGCGGAGAGGTACTTGTACATGGAGCGGAGAGGTACTGTCGACACTTGTACATTGAGCGGAGAGGTACTTGTACATTGAGCGGAGAGGTACTTGTACATGGAGCGCAGAGGTACTTGTACATTGAGCGGAGAGGTACTTGTACATGGAGCGGAGAGGTACTTGTACATGAGAGCGGAGAGGTACTTGTACATGGAGCGGAGAGGTACTTGTACATTGAGCGGAGAGGTACTGTCGACACTTGTACATTCAGCGGAGAGGTACTTGTACATGGAGCGGAGAGGTACTGTCGATACTTGACATTGAGCGGAGAGGTACTTGTACATGGAGCGGAGAGGTATTTGTACATTGAGCGGAGAGGTACTTGTACATTGAGCGGAGAGGTACTGTCGACACTTGTACATTCAGCGGAGAGCTACTTGTACATGGAGCGGAGAGGTATTTGTACATTGAGCGGAGAGGTACTTGTACATGGAGCGGAGAGGTACTTGTACATAGAGCGGAGAGGTACTTATACATGGAGCGGAGAGGTATTTGTACATTGAGCGGAGAGGTACTTGTACATGGAGCGGAGAGGTACTTGTACATGAGAGCGGAGAGGTATTTGTACATGGAGCGGAAAGGTACTGTCGACACTTGTACATTGAGCGGAGAGCTACTTGTACATGGAGCGGAGAGGTACTTGTACATGAGAGCGGAGAGGTACTTGTACATGGAGCGGAGAGGTATTTGTACATGGAGCGGAGAGGTACTGTCGACACTTGACATTGAGCGGAGAGGTACTTGTACATGGAGCGGAGAGGTACTTGTACATGAGAGCGGAGAGGTATTTGTACATGGAGCGGAGAGGTACTGTCGACACTTGACATTGAGCGGAGAGGTACTTGTACATGGAGCGGAGAGGTACTTGTACATGGAGCGGAGAGGTACTTGTACATGGACCGGAGAGGTACTTGTACATGGAGCGGAGAGGTACTTGTACATGGAGCAGAGATGTACTTGTACATTGAGCGGAGAGGTACTTGTACATGGAGCAGAGATGTACTTGTACATGGAGCGGAGATGTACTTGTACATTGAGCGGAGAGGTACTTGTACATGGAGCGGAGAGGTACTTGTACATGGAGCGGAGATGTACTTGTACATGGAGCGGAGAGGTACTTGTACATGGAGCGGAGATGTACTTGTACATTGAGCGGAGAGGTACTTGTACATGGAGCAGAGATGTACTTGTACATGGAGCGGAGAGGTACTTGTACATGGAGCGGAGAGGTACTTGTACATGGAGCGGAGAGGTACTTGTACATGGAGCGGAGAGGTACTTGTACATTGAGCGGAGAGGTACTTGTACATGGAGCGGAGAGGTACTTGTACATTGAGCGGAGAGGTACTTGTACATGGAGCGGAGAGGTACTTGTACATGGAGCGGAGAGGTACTTGTACATGGAGCGGAGAGGTACTTGTACATTGAGCGGAGATGTACTTGTACATGGAGCGGAGATGTACTTGTACATGGATCGGAGAGGTACTTGTACATGAGAGCGGAGAGGTACTGTCGACACTTGTACATTGAGCGTAGAGGTACTGTCGACACTTGTACATTGAGCGGAGAGGTACTTGTACATGGAGCGGAGAGGTACTGTCGACACTTGTACATTGAGCGGAGAGGTACTTGTACATTGAGCGGAGAGGTACTTGTACATGGAGTGGAGATGTACTTGTACATTGAGCGGAGAGGTACTGGTACATGGAGCGGAGATGTACTTGTACATTGAGCGGAGAGGTACTTGTACATGGAGTGGAGATGTACTTGTACATTGAGCGGAGAGGTACTGGTACATGGAGCGGAGATGTACTTGTACATTGAGCGGAGAGGTACTTGTACATGGAGTGGAGATGTACTTGTACATGGAGCGGAGATGTACTTGTACATTGAGCGGAGAGGTACTTGTACATGGAGCGGAGATGTACTTGTACATGGAGCGGAGAGGTACTTGTACATGGAGCGGAGAGGTACTTGTACATGGAGCGGAGATGTACTTGTACATGGAGCGGAGATGTACTTGTACATGGAGCGGAGAGGTACTTGTACATGGAGCGGAGAGGTACTTATACATTGAGCGGAGACGTACTTGTACATGGAGCGGAGATGTACTTGTACATTGAGCGGAGAGGTACTTGTACATTGAGCGGAGAGGTACTGGTACATGGAGCGGAGATGTACTTGTACATTGAGCGGAGAGGTACTTGTACATGGAGCAGAGATGTACTTGTACATGGAGCGGAGATGTACTTGTACATTGAGCGGAGAGGTACTTGTACATGGAGCGGAGAGGTACTGTCGATACTTGACATTGAGCGGAGAGCTACTTGTACATGGAGCGGAGAGGTATTTGTACATTGAGCGGAGAGGTACTTGTACATTGAGCGGAGAGGTACTGTCGACACTTGTACATTCAGCGGAGAGCTACTTGTACATGGAGCGGAGAGGTATTTGTACATTGAGCGGAGAGGTACTTGTACATGGAGCGGAGAGGTACTTGTACATAGAGCGGAGAGGTACTTATACATGGAGCGGAGAGGTATTTGTACATTGAGCGGAGAGGTACTTGTACATGGAGCGGAGAGGTACTTGTACATGAGAGCGGAGAGGTATTTGTACATGGAGCGGAAAGGTACTGTCGACACTTGTACATTGAGCGGAGAGCTACTTGTACATGGAGCGGAGAGGTACTTGTACATGAGAGCGGAGAGGTACTTATACATGGAGCGGAGAGGTATTTGTACATGGAGCGGAGAGGTACTGTCGACACTTGACATTGAGCGGAGAGGTACTTGTACATGGAGCGGAGAGGTACTTGTACATGAGAGCGGAGAGGTATTTGTACATGGAGCGGAGAGGTACTGTCGACACTTGACATTGAGCGGAGAGGTACTTGTACATGGAGCGGAGAGGTACTTGTACATGGAGCGGAGAGGTACTTGTACATGGACCGGAGAGGTACTTGTACATGGAGCGGAGAGGTACTTGTACATGGAGCGGAGATGTACTTGTACATTGAGCGGAGAGGTACTTGTACATGGAGCAGAGATGTACTTGTACATGGAGCGGAGATGTACTTGTACATTGAGCGGAGAGGTACTTGTACATGGAGCGGAGAGGTACTTGTACATGGAGCGGAGATGTACTTGTACATGGAGCGGAGAGGTACTTGTACATGGAGCGGAGATGTACTTGTACATTGAGCGGAGAGGTACTTGTACATGGAGCAGAGATGTACTTGTACATGGAGCGGAGAGGTACTTGTACATGGAGCGGAGAGGTACTTGTACATGGAGCGGAGAGGTACTTGTACATGGAGCGGAGAGGTACTTGTACATTGAGCGGAGAGGTACTTGTACATGGAGCGGAGAGGTACTTGTACATTGAGCGGATAGGTACTTGTACATGGAGCGGAGAGGTACTTGTACATGGAGCGGAGAGGTACTTGTACATGGAGCGGAGAGGTACTTGTACATGGAGCGGAGAGGTACTTGTACATTGAGCGGAGATGTACTTGTACATGGAGCGGAGATGTACTTGTACATGGATCGGAGAGGTACTTGTACATGAGAGCGGAGAGGTACTGTCGACACTTGTACATTGAGCGTAGAGGTACTGTCGACACTTGTACATTGAGCGGAGAGGTACTTGTACATGGAGCGGAGAGGTACTGTCGACACTTGTACATTGAGCGGAGAGGTACTTGTACATTGAGCGGAGAGGTACTTGTACATGGAGCGCAGAGGTACTTGTACATTGAGCGGAGAGGTACTTGTACATGGAGCGGAGAGGTACTTGTACATGAGAGCGGAGAGGTACTTGTACATGGAGCGGAGAGGTACTTGTACATTGAGCGGAGAGGTACTGTCGACACTTGTACATTCAGCGGAGAGGTACTTGTACATGGAGCGGAGAGGTACTGTCGATACTTGACATTGAGCGGAGAGGTACTTGTACATGGAGCAGAGAGGTATTTGTACATTGAGCGGAGAGGTACTTGTACATTGAGCGGAGAGGTACTGTCGACACTTGTACATTCAGCGGAGAGCTACTTGTACATGGAGCGGAGAGGTATTTGTACATTGAGCGGAGAGGTACTTGTACATGGAGCGGAGAGGTACTTGTACATAGAGCGGAGAGGTACTTATACATGGAGCGGAGAGGTATTTGTACATTGAGCGGAGAGGTACTTGTACATGGAGCGGAGAGGTACTTGTACATGAGAGCGGAGAGGTATTTGTACATGGAGCGGAAAGGTACTGTCGACACTTGTACATTGAGCGGAGAGCTACTTGTACATGGAGCGGAGAGGTACTTGTACATGAGAGCGGAGAGGTACTTGTACATGGAGCGGAGAGGTATTTGTACATGGAGCGGAGAGGTACTGTCGACACTTGACATTGAGCGGAGAGGTACTTGTACATGGAGCGGAGAGGTACTTGTACATGAGAGCGGAGAGGTATTTGTACATGGAGCGGAGAGGTACTGTCGACACTTGACATTGAGCGGAGAGGTACTTGTACATGGAGCGGAGAGGTACTTGTACATGGAGCGGAGAGGTACTTGTACATGGACCGGAGAGGTACTTGTACATGGAGCGGAGAGGTACTTGTACATGGAGCGGAGATGTACTTGTACATTGAGCGGAGAGGTACTTGTACATGGAGCAGAGATGTACTTGTACATGGAGCGGAGATGTACTTGTACATTGAGCGGAGAGGTACTTGTACATGGAGCGGAGAGGTACTTGTACATGGAGCGGAGATGTACTTGTACATGGAGCGGAGAGGTACTTGTACATGGAGCGGAGATGTACTTGTACATTGAGCGGAGAGGTACTTGTACATGGAGCAGAGATGTACTTGTACATGGAGCGGAGAGGTACTTGTACATGGAGCGGAGAGGTACTTGTACATGGAGCGGAGAGGTACTTGTACATTGAGCGGAGAGGTACTTGTACATGGAGCGGAGAGGTACTTGTACATTGAGCGGAGAGGTACTTGTACATGGAGCGGAGAGGTACTTGTACATGGAGCGGAGAGGTACTTGTACATGGAGCGGAGAGGTACTTGTACATGGAGCGGAGAGGTACTTGTACATTGAGCGGAGATGTACTTGTACATGGAGCGGAGATGTACTTGTACATGGATCGGAGAGGTACTTGTACATGAGAGCGGAGAGGTACTGTCGACACTTGTACATTGAGCGTAGAGGTACTGTCGACACTTGTACATTGAGCGGAGAGGTACTTGTACATGGAGCGGAGAGGTACTGTCGACACTTGTACATTGAGCGGAGAGGTACTTGTACATTGAGCGGAGAGGTACTTGTACATGGAGCGCAGAGGTACTTGTACATTGAGCGGAGAGGTACTTGTACATGGAGCGGAGAGGTACTTGTACATGAGAGCGGAGAGGTACTTGTACATGGAGCGGAGAGGTACTTGTACATTGAGCGGAGAGGTACTGTCGACACTTGTACATTCAGCGGAGAGGTACTTGTACATGGAGCGGAGAGGTACTGTCGATACTTGACATTGAGCGGAGAGGTACTTGTACATGGAGCGGAGAGGTATTTGTACATTGAGCGGAGAGGTACTTGTACATTGAGCGGAGAGGTACTGTCGACACTTGTACATTCAGCGGAGAGCTACTTGTACATGGAGCGGAGAGGTATTTGTACATTGAGCGGAGAGGTACTTGTACATGGAGCGGAGAGGTACTTGTACATAGAGCGGAGAGGTACTTATACATGGAGCGGAGAGGTATTTGTACATTGAGCGGAGAGGTACTTGTACATGGAGCGGAGAGGTACTTGTACATGAGAGCGGAGAGGTATTTGTACATGGAGCGGAAAGGTACTGTCGACACTTGTACATTGAGCGGAGAGCTACTTGTACATGGAGCGGAGAGGTACTTGTACATGAGAGCGGAGAGGTACTTGTACATGGAGCGGAGAGGTATTTGTACATGGAGCGGAGAGGTACTGTCGACACTTGACATTGAGCGGAGAGGTACTTGTACATGGAGCGGAGAGGTACTTGTACATGAGAGCGGAGAGGTATTTGTACATGGAGCGGAGAGGTACTGTCGACACTTGACATTGAGCGGAGAGGTACTTGTACATGGAGCGGAGAGGTACTTGTACATGGAGCGGAGAGGTACTTGTACATGGACCGGAGAGGTACTTGTACATGGAGCGGAGAGGTACTTGTACATGGAGCAGAGATGTACTTGTACATTGAGCGGAGAGGTACTTGTACATGGAGCAGAGATGTACTTGTACATGGAGCGGAGATGTACTTGTACATTGAGCGGAGAGGTACTTGTACATGGAGCGGAGAGGTACTTGTACATGGAGCGGAGATGTACTTGTACATGGAGCGGAGAGGTACTTGTACATGGAGCGGAGATGTACTTGTACATTGAGCGGAGAGGTACTTGTACATGGAGCGGAGAGGTACTTGTACATGGAGCGGAGAGGTACTTGTACATGGAGCGGAGAGGTACTTGTACATGGAGCGGAGAGGTACTTGTACATTGAGCGGAGAGGTACTTGTACATGGAGCGGAGAGGTACTTGTACATTGAGCGGAGAGGTACTTGTACATGGAGCGGAGAGGTACTTGTACATGGAGCGGAGAGGTACTTGTACATGGAGCGGAGAGGTACTTGTACATTGAGCGGAGATGTACTTGTACATGGAGCGGAGATGTACTTGTACATGGATCGGAGAGGTACTTGTACATGAGAGCGGATAGGTACTGTCGACACTTGTACATTGAGCGTAGAGGTACTGTCGACACTTGTACATTGAGCGGAGAGGTACTTGTACATGGAGCGGAGAGGTACTGTCGACACTTGTACATTGAGCGGAGAGGTACTTGTACATTGAGCGGAGAGGTACTTGTACATGGAGTGGAGATGTACTTGTACATTGAGCGGAGAGGTACTGGTACATGGAGCGGAGATGTACTTGTACATTGAGCGGAGAGGTACTTGTACATGGAGTGGAGATGTACTTGTACATTGAGCGGAGAGGTACTGGTACATGGAGCGGAGATGTACTTGTACATTGAGCGGAGAGGTACTTGTACATGGAGTGGAGATGTACTTGTACATGGAGCGGAGATGTACTTGTACATTGAGCGGAGAGGTACTTGTACATGGAGCGGAGATGTACTTGTACATGGAGCGGAGAGGTACTTGTACATGGAGCGGAGAGGTACTTGTACATGGAGCGGAGATGTACTTGTACATGGAGCGGAGATGTACTTGTACATGGAGCGGAGAGGTACTTGTACATGGAGCGGAGAGGTACTTATACATTGAGCGGAGACGTACTTGTACATGGAGCGGAGATGTACTTGTACATTGAGCGGAGAGGTACTTGTACATTGAGCGGAGAGGTACTGGTACATGGAGCGGAGATGTACTTGTACATTGAGCGGAGAGGTACTTGTACATGGAGCGGAGAGGTACTTGTACATTGAGCGGAGAGGTACTTGTACATTGAGCGGAGACGTACTTGTACATTGAGCGGAGATGTACTTGTACATTGAGCGGAGAGGTACTTATACATTGAGCGGAGACGTACTTGTACATTCAGCGGAGAGCTACTTGTACATGGAGCGGAGAGGTATTTGTACATTGAGCGGAGAGGTACTTGTACATGGAGCGGAGAGGTACTTGTACATAGAGCGGAGAGGTACTTATACATGGAGCGGAGAGGTATTTGTACATTGAGCGGAGAGGTACTTGTACATGGAGCGGAGAGGTACTTGTACATGAGAGCGGAGAGGTATTTGTACATGGAGCGGAAAGGTACTGTCGACACTTGTACATTGAGCGGAGAGCTACTTGTACATGGAGCGGAGAGGTACTTGTACATGAGAGCGGAGAGGTACTTGTACATGGAGCGGAGAGGTATTTGTACATGGAGCGGAGAGGTACTGTCGACACTTGACATTGAGCGGAGAGGTACTTGTACATGGAGCGGAGAGGTACTTGTACATGAGAGCGGAGAGGTATTTGTACATGGAGCGGAGAGGTACTGTCGACACTTGACATTGAGCGGAGAGGTACTTGTACATGGAGCGGAGAGGTACTTGTACATGGAGCGGAGAGGTACTTGTACATGGACCGGAGAGGTACTTGTACATGGAGCGGAGAGGTACTTGTACATGGAGCGGAGATGTACTTGTACATTGAGCGGAGAGGTACTTGTACATGGAGCAGAGATGTACTTGTACATGGAGCGGAGATGTACTTGTACATTGAGCGGAGAGGTACTTGTACATGGAGCGGAGAGGTACTTGTACATGGAGCGGAGATGTACTTGTACATGGAGCGGAGAGGTACTTGTACATGGAGCGGAGATGTACTTGTACATTGAGCGGAGAGGTACTTGTACATGGAGCAGAGATGTACTTGTACATGGAGCGGAGAGGTACTTGTACATGGAGCGGAGAGGTACTTGTACATGGAGCGGAGAGGTACTTGTACATGGAGCGGAGAGGTACTTGTACATTGAGCGGAGAGGTACTTGTACATGGAGCGGAGAGGTACTTGTACATTGAGCGGAGAGGTACTTGTACATGGAGCGGAGAGGTACTTGTACATGGAGCGGAGAGGTACTTGTACATGGAGCGGAGAGGTACTTGTACATGGAGCGGAGAGGTACTTGTACATTGAGCGGAGATGTACTTGTACATGGAGCGGAGATGTACTTGTACATGGATCGGAGAGGTACTTGTACATGAGAGCGGAGAGGTACTGTCGACACTTGTACATTGAGCGTAGAGGTACTGTCGACACTTGTACATTGAGCGGAGAGGTACTTGTACATGGAGCGGAGAGGTACTGTCGACACTTGTACATTGAGCGGAGAGGTACTTGTACATTGAGCGGAGAGGTACTTGTACATGGAGCGCAGAGGTACTTGTACATTGAGCGGAGAGGTACTTGTACATGGAGCGGAGAGGTACTTGTACATGAGAGCGGAGAGGTACTTGTACATGGAGCGGAGAGGTACTTGTACATTGAGCGGAGAGGTACTGTCGACACTTGTACATTCAGCGGAGAGGTACTTGTACATGGAGCGGAGAGGTACTGTCGATACTTGACATTGAGCGGAGAGGTACTTGTACATGGAGCGGAGAGGTATTTGTACATTGAGCGGAGAGGTACTTGTACATTGAGCGGAGAGGTACTGTCGACACTTGTACATTCAGCGGAGAGCTACTTGTACATGGAGCGGAGAGGTATTTGTACATTGAGCGGAGAGGTACTTGTACATGGAGCGGAGAGGTACTTGTACATAGAGCGGAGAGGTACTTATACATGGAGCGGAGAGGTATTTGTACATTGAGCGGAGAGGTACTTGTACATGGAGCGGAGAGGTACTTGTACATGAGAGCGGAGAGGTATTTGTACATGGAGCGGAAAGGTACTGTCGACACTTGTACATTGAGCGGAGAGCTACTTGTACATGGAGCGGAGAGGTACTTGTACATGAGAGCGGAGAGGTACTTGTACATGGAGCGGAGAGGTATTTGTACATGGAGCGGAGAGGTACTGTCGACACTTGACATTGAGCGGAGAGGTACTTGTACATGGAGCGGAGAGGTACTTGTACATGAGAGCGGAGAGGTATTTGTACATGGAGCGGAGAGGTACTGTCGACACTTGACATTGAGCGGAGAGGTACTTGTACATGGAGCGGAGAGGTACTTGTACATGGAGCGGAGAGGTACTTGTACATGGACCGGAGAGGTACTTGTACATGGAGCGGAGAGGTACTTGTACATGGAGCAGAGATGTACTTGTACATTGAGCGGAGAGGTACTTGTACATGGAGCAGAGATGTACTTGTACATGGAGCGGAGATGTACTTGTACATTGAGCGGAGAGGTACTTGTACATGGAGCGGAGAGGTACTTGTACATGGAGCGGAGATGTACTTGTACATGGAGCGGAGAGGTACTTGTACATGGAGCGGAGATGTACTTGTACATTGAGCGGAGAGGTACTTGTACATGGAGCAGAGATGTACTTGTACATGGAGCGGAGAGGTACTTGTACATGGAGCGGAGAGGTACTTGTACATGGAGCGGAGAGGTACTTGTACATGGAGCGGAGAGGTACTTGTACATTGAGCGGAGAGGTACTTGTACATGGAGCGGAGAGGTACTTGTACATTGAGCGGAGAGGTACTTGTACATGGAGCGGAGAGGTACTTGTACATGGAGCGGAGAGGTACTTGTACATGGAGCGGAGAGGTACTTGTACATTGAGCGGAGATGTACTTGTACATGGAGCGGAGATGTACTTGTACATGGATCGGAGAGGTACTTGTACATGAGAGCGGAGAGGTACTGTCGACACTTGTACATTGAGCGTAGAGGTACTGTCGACACTTGTACATTGAGCGGAGAGGTACTTGTACATGGAGCGGAGAGGTACTGTCGACACTTGTACATTGAGCGGAGAGGTACTTGTACATTGAGCGGAGAGGTACTTGTACATGGAGTGGAGATGTACTTGTACATTGAGCGGAGAGGTACTGGTACATGGAGCGGAGATGTACTTGTACATTGAGCGGAGAGGTACTTGTACATGGAGTGGAGATGTACTTGTACATTGAGCGGAGAGGTACTGGTACATGGAGCGGAGATGTACTTGTACATTGAGCGGAGAGGTACTTGTACATGGAGTGGAGATGTACTTGTACATGGAGCGGAGATGTACTTGTACATTGAGCGGAGAGGTACTTGTACATGGAGCGGAGATGTACTTGTACATGGAGCGGAGAGGTACTTGTACATGGAGCGGAGAGGTACTTGTACATGGAGCGGAGATGTACTTGTACATGGAGCGGAGATGTACTTGTACATGGAGCGGAGAGGTACTTGTACATGGAGCGGAGAGGTACTTATACATTGAGCGGAGACGTACTTGTACATGGAGCGGAGATGTACTTGTACATTGAGCGGAGAGGTACTTGTACATTGAGCGGAGAGGTACTGGTACATGGAGCGGAGATGTACTTGTACATTGAGCGGAGAGGTACTTGTACATGGAGCGGAGAGGTACTTGTACATTGAGCGGAGAGGTACTTGTACATTGAGCGGAGACGTACTTGTACATTGAGCGGAGATGTACTTGTACATTGAGCGGAGATGTACTTGTACATTGAGCGGAGAGGTACTGGTACATGGAGCGGAGAGGTACTTGTACATGGAGCGGAGAGGTATTTGTACATGGAGCGGAGAGGTATTTGTACATGGAGCGGAGAGGTACTTGTACATTGAGCGGAGAGGTACTTGTACATGGAGCGGAGAGGTACTTGTACATGGAGCGGAGAGGTACTTGTACATGTAGCGGAGAGGTGCTTGTACATGGAGCGGAGAGGTACTTGTACATGGAGCGGAGAGGTATTTGTACATGGAGCGGAGAGGTACTTGTACATGGAGCGGAGAGGTACTTGTACATTCAGCGGAGAGGTACTTGTACATTGAGCGGAGAGGTACTTGTAGATGGAGCGGAGAGGTACTGTCGACACTTGTACATTGAGCGGAGAGGTACTTGTACATGGAGCGGAGAGGTACTTGTACATGGAGCGGAGAGGTACTGTCGACACTTGTACATTGAGCGGAGAGGTACTTGTACATGGAGCGGAGAGGTACTTGTACATGGAGCGGAGATGTACTTGTACAGGGAGCGGAGAGGTACTTGTACATTGAGCGGAGAGGTACTTGTACATGGAGCGGAGAGGTACTTGTACATGGAGCGGAGAGGTACTTGTACATGGAGCGGAGAGGTACTTGTACATTGAGCGGAGAGGTACTTGTACATGGAGCGGAGAGGTACTTGTACATGGAGCGGAGAGGTACTTGTACATGGAGCGGAGAGGTACTTGTACATTGAGCGGAGAGGTACTTGTACATGGAGCGGAGAGGTACTTGTACATGGAGCGGAGAGGTACTTGTACATGGAGCGGAGAGGTACTTGTACATGGAGCGGAGAGGTACTTGTACATTGAGCGGAGATGTACTTGTACATGGAGCGGAGATGTACTTGTACATGGATCGGAGAGGTACTTGTACATGAGAGCGGAGAGGTACTGTCGACACTTGTACATTGAGCGTAGAGGTACTGTCGACACTTGTACATTGAGCGGAGAGGTACTTGTACATGGAGCGGAGAGGTACTGTCGACACTTGTACATTGAGCGGAGAGGTACTTGTACATTGAGCGGAGAGGTACTTGTACATGGAGCGCAGAGGTACTTGTACATTGAGCGGAGAGGTACTTGTACATGGAGCGGAGAGGTACTTGTACATGAGAGCGGAGAGGTACTTGTACATGGAGCGGAGAGGTACTTGTACATTGAGCGGAGAGGTACTGTCGACACTTGTACATTCAGCGGAGAGGTACTTGTACATGGAGCGGAGAGGTACTGTCGATACTTGACATTGAGCGGAGAGGTACTTGTACATGGAGCGGAGAGGTACTTGTACATGGAGCGGAGAGGTACTTGTACATGGAGCGGAGAGGTACTTGTACATTGAGCGGAGAGGTACTTGTACATGGAGCGGAGAGGTACTTGTACATTGAGCGGAGAGGTACTTGTACATGGAGCGGAGAGGTACTGTCGACACTTGTACATTCAGCGGAGAGCTACTTGTACATGGAGCGGAGAGGTATTTGTACATTGAGCGGAGAGGTACTTGTACATGGAGCGGAGAGGTACTTGTACATAGAGCGGAGAGGTACTTATACATGGAGCGGAGAGGTATTTGTACATTGAGCGGAGAGGTACTTGTACATGGAGCGGAGAGGTACTTGTACATGAGAGCGGAGAGGTATTTGTACATGGAGCGGAAAGGTACTGTCGACACTTGTACATTGAGCGGAGAGCTACTTGTACATGGAGCGGAGAGGTACTTGTACATGAGAGCGGAGAGGTACTTGTACATGGAGCGGAGAGGTATTTGTACATGGAGCGGAGAGGTACTGTCGACACTTGACATTGAGCGGAGAGGTACTTGTACATGGAGCGGAGAGGTACTTGTACATGAGAGCGGAGAGGTATTTGTACATGGAGCGGAGAGGTACTGTCGACACTTGACATTGAGCGGAGAGGTACTTGTACATGGAGCGGAGAGGTACTTGTACATGGAGCGGAGAGGTACTTGTACATGGACCGGAGAGGTACTTGTACATGGAGCGGAGAGGTACTTGTACATGGAGCAGAGATGTACTTGTACATTGAGCGGAGAGGTACTTGTACATGGAGCAGAGATGTACTTGTACATGGAGCGGAGATGTACTTGTACATTGAGCGGAGAGGTACTTGTACATGGAGCGGAGAGGTACTTGTACATGGAGCGGAGATGTACTTGTACATGGAGCGGAGAGGTACTTGTACATGGAGCGGAGATGTACTTGTACATTGAGCGGAGAGGTACTTGTACATGGAGCAGAGATGTACTTGTACATGGAGCGGAGAGGTACTTGTACATGGAGCGGAGAGGTACTTGTACATGGAGCGGAGAGGTACTTGTACATGGAGCGGAGAGGTACTTGTACATTGAGCGGAGAGGTACTTGTACATGGAGCGGAGAGGTACTGTCGACACTTGTACATTGAGCGGAGAGGTACTTGTACATTGAGCGGAGAGGTACTTGTACATGGAGTGGAGATGTACTTGTACATTGAGCGGAGAGGTACTGGTACATGGAGCGGAGATGTACTTGTACATTGAGCGGAGAGGTACTTGTACATGGAGTGGAGATGTACTTGTACATTGAGCGGAGAGGTACTGGTACATGGAGCGGAGATGTACTTGTACATTGAGCGGAGAGGTACTTGTACATGGAGTGGAGATGTACTTGTACATGGAGCGGAGATGTACTTGTACATTGAGCGGAGAGGTACTTGTACATGGAGCGGAGATGTACTTGTACATGGAGCGGAGAGGTACTTGTACATGGAGCGGAGATGTACTTGTACATGGAGCGGAGATGTACTTGTACATGGAGCGGAGAGGTACTTGTACATGGAGCGGAGAGGTACTTATACATTGAGCGGAGACGTACTTGTACATGGAGCGGAGATGTACTTGTACATTGAGCGGAGAGGTACTTGTACATTGAGCGGAGAGGTACTGGTACATGGAGCGGAGATGTACTTGTACATTGAGCGGAGAGGTACTTGTACATGGAGCGGAGAGGTACTTGTACATTGAGCGGAGAGGTACTTGTACATTGAGCGGAGACGTACTTGTACATTGAGCGGAGATGTACTTGTACATTGAGCGGAGATGTACTTGTACATTGAGCGGAGAGGTACTGGTACATGGAGCGGAGAGGTACTTGTACATGGAGCGGAGAGGTATTTGTACATGGAGCGGAGAGGTATTTGTACATGGAGCGGAGAGGTACTTGTACATTGAGCGGAGAGGTACTTGTACATGGAGCGGAGAGGTACTTGTACATGGAGCGGAGAGGTACTTGTACATGTAGCGGAGAGGTGCTTGTACATGGAGCGGAGAGGTACTTGTACATGGAGCGGAGAGGTATTTGTACATGGAGCGGAGAGGTACTTGTACATGGAGCGGAGAGGTACTTGTACATTCAGCGGAGAGGTACTTGTACATTGAGCGGAGAGGTACTTGTAGATGGAGCGGAGAGGTACTGTCGACACTTGTACATTGAGCGGAGAGGTACTTGTACATGGAGCGGAGAGGTACTTGTACATGGAGCGGAGAGGTACTGTCGACACTTGTACATTGAGCGGAGAGGTACTTGTACATGGAGCGGAGAGGTACTTGTACATGGAGCGGAGATGTACTTGTACAGGGAGCGGAGAGGTACTTGTACATTGAGCGGAGAGGTACTTGTACATGGAGCGGAGAGGTACTTGTACATGGAGCGGAGAGGTACTTGTACATGGAGCGGAGAGGTACTTGTACATTGAGCGGAGAGGTACTTGTACATGGAGCGGAGAGGTACTTGTACATGGAGCGGAGAGGTACTTGTACATGGAGCGGAGAGGTACTTGTACATTGAGCGGAGAGGTACTTGTACATGGAGCGGAGAGGTACTTGTACATGGAGCGGAGAGGTACTTGTACATGGAGCGGAGAGGTACTTGTACATGGAGCGGAGAGGTACTTGTACATTGAGCGGAGATGTACTTGTACATGGAGCGGAGATGTACTTGTACATGGATCGGAGAGGTACTTGTACATGAGAGCGGAGAGGTACTGTCGACACTTGTACATTGAGCGTAGAGGTACTGTCGACACTTGTACATTGAGCGGAGAGGTACTTGTACATGGAGCGGAGAGGTACTGTCGACACTTGTACATTGAGCGGAGAGGTACTTGTACATTGAGCGGAGAGGTACTTGTACATGGAGCGCAGAGGTACTTGTACATTGAGCGGAGAGGTACTTGTACATGGAGCGGAGAGGTACTTGTACATGAGAGCGGAGAGGTACTTGTACATGGAGCGGAGAGGTACTTGTACATTGAGCGGAGAGGTACTGTCGACACTTGTACATTCAGCGGAGAGGTACTTGTACATGGAGCGGAGAGGTACTGTCGATACTTGACATTGAGCGGAGAGGTACTTGTACATGGAGCGGAGAGGTACTTGTACATGGAGCGGAGAGGTACTTGTACATGGAGCGGAGAGGTACTTGTACATTGAGCGGAGAGGTACTTGTACATGGAGCGGAGAGGTACTTGTACATTGAGCGGAGAGGTACTTGTACATGGAGCGGAGAGGTACTGTCGACACTTGTACATTCAGCGGAGAGCTACTTGTACATGGAGCGGAGAGGTATTTGTACATTGAGCGGAGAGGTACTTGTACATGGAGCGGAGAGGTACTTGTACATAGAGCGGAGAGGTACTTATACATGGAGCGGAGAGGTATTTGTACATTGAGCGGAGAGGTACTTGTACATGGAGCGGAGAGGTACTTGTACATGAGAGCGGAGAGGTATTTGTACATGGAGCGGAAAGGTACTGTCGACACTTGTACATTGAGCGGAGAGCTACTTGTACATGGAGCGGAGAGGTACTTGTACATGAGAGCGGAGAGGTACTTGTACATGGAGCGGAGAGGTATTTGTACATGGAGCGGAGAGGTACTGTCGACACTTGACATTGAGCGGAGAGGTACTTGTACATGGAGCGGAGAGGTACTTGTACATGAGAGCGGAGAGGTATTTGTACATGGAGCGGAGAGGTACTGTCGACACTTGACATTGAGCGGAGAGGTACTTGTACATGGAGCGGAGAGGTACTTGTACATGGAGCGGAGAGGTACTTGTACATGGACCGGAGAGGTACTTGTACATGGAGCGGAGAGGTACTTGTACATGGAGCAGAGATGTACTTGTACATTGAGCGGAGAGGTACTTGTACATGGAGCAGAGATGTACTTGTACATGGAGCGGAGATGTACTTGTACATTGAGCGGAGAGGTACTTGTACATGGAGCGGAGAGGTACTTGTACATGGAGCGGAGATGTACTTGTACATGGAGCGGAGAGGTACTTGTACATGGAGCGGAGATGTACTTGTACATTGAGCGGAGAGGTACTTGTACATGGAGCAGAGATGTACTTGTACATGGAGCGGAGAGGTACTTGTACATGGAGCGGAGAGGTACTTGTACATGGAGCGGAGAGGTACTTGTACATGGAGCGGAGAGGTACTTGTACATTGAGCGGAGAGGTACTTGTACATGGAGCGGAGAGGTACTTGTACATTGAGCGGAGAGGTACTTGTACATGGAGCGGAGAGGTACTTGTACATGGAGCGGAGAGGTACTTGTACATGGAGCGGAGAGGTACTTGTACATTGAGCGGAGATGTACTTGTACATGGAGCGGAGATGTACTTGTACATGGATCGGAGAGGTACTTGTACATGAGAGCGGAGAGGTACTGTCGACACTTGTACATTGAGCGTAGAGGTACTGTCGACACTTGTACATTGAGCGGAGAGGTACTTGTACATGGAGCGGAGAGGTACTGTCGACACTTGTACATTGAGCGGAGAGGTACTTGTACATTGAGCGGAGAGGTACTTGTACATGGAGTGGAGATGTACTTGTACATTGAGCGGAGAGGTACTGGTACATGGAGCGGAGATGTACTTGTACATTGAGCGGAGAGGTACTTGTACATGGAGTGGAGATGTACTTGTACATTGAGCGGAGAGGTACTGGTACATGGAGCGGAGATGTACTTGTACATTGAGCGGAGAGGTACTTGTACATGGAGTGGAGATGTACTTGTACATGGAGCGGAGATGTACTTGTACATTGAGCGGAGAGGTACTTGTACATGGAGCGGAGATGTACTTGTACATGGAGCGGAGAGGTACTTGTACATGGAGCGGAGAGGTACTTGTACATGGAGCGGAGATGTACTTGTACATGGAGCGGAGATGTACTTGTACATGGAGCGGATAGGTACTTGTACATGGAGCGGAGAGGTACTTATACATTGAGCGGAGACGTACTTGTACATGGAGCGGAGATGTACTTGTACATTGAGCGGAGAGGTACTTGTACATTGAGCGGAGAGGTACTGGTACATGGAGCGGAGATGTACTTGTACATTGAGCGGAGAGGTACTTGTACATGGAGCGGAGAGGTACTTGTACATTGAGCGGAGAGGTACTTGTACATTGAGCGGAGACGTACTTGTACATTGAGCGGAGATGTACTTGTACATTGAGCGGAGATGTACTTGTACATTGAGCGGAGAGGTACTGGTACATGGAGCGGAGAGGTACTTGTACATGGAGCGGAGAGGTATTTGTACATGGAGCGGAGAGGTATTTGTACATGGAGCGGAGAGGTACTTGTACATTGAGCGGAGAGGTACTTGTACATGGAGCGGAGAGGTACTTGTACATGGAGCGGAGAGGTACTTGTACATGTAGCGGAGAGGTGCTTGTACATGGAGCGGAGAGGTACTTGTACATGGAGCGGAGAGGTATTTGTACATGGAGCGGAGAGGTACTTGTACATGGAGCGGAGAGGTACTTGTACATTCAGCGGAGAGGTACTTGTACATTGAGCGGAGAGGTACTTGTAGATGGAGCGGAGAGGTACTGTCGACACTTGTACATTGAGCGGAGAGGTACTTGTACATGGAGCGGAGAGGTACTTGTACATGGAGCGGAGAGGTACTGTCGACACTTGTACATTGAGCGGAGAGGTACTTGTACATGGAGCGGAGAGGTACTTGTACATGGAGCGGAGATGTACTTGTACAGGGAGCGGAGAGGTACTTGTACATTGAGCGGAGAGGTACTTGTACATGGAGCGGAGAGGTACTTGTACATGGAGCGGAGAGGTACTTGTACATGGAGCGGAGAGGTACTTGTACATTGAGCGGAGAGGTACTTGTACATGGAGCGGAGAGGTACTTGTACATGGAGCGGAGAGGTACTTGTACATGGAGCGGAGAGGTACTTGTACATGGAGCGGAGAGGTACTTGTACATTGAGCGGAGAGGTACTTGTACATGGAGCGGAGAGGTACTTGTACATTGAGCGGAGAGGTACTTGTACATGGAGCGGAGAGGTACTTGTACATGGAGCGGAGAGGTACTTGTACATGGAGCGGAGAGGTACTTGTACATGGAGCGGAGAGGTACTTGTACATTGAGCGGATATGTACTTGTACATGGAGCGGAGATGTACTTGTACATGGATCGGAGAGGTACTTGTACATGAGAGCGGAGAGGTACTGTCGACACTTGTACATTGAGCGTAGAGGTACTGTCGACACTTGTACATTGAGCGGAGAGGTACTTGTACATGGAGCGGAGAGGTACTGTCGACACTTGTACATTGAGCGGAGAGGTACTTGTACATTGAGCGGAGAGGTACTTGTACATGGAGCGCAGAGGTACTTGTACATTGAGCGGAGAGGTACTTGTACATGGAGCGGAGAGGTACTTGTACATGGAGCGGAGAGGTACTTGTACATTGAGCGGAGAGGTACTGTCGACACTTGTACATTCAGCGGAGAGGTACTTGTACATGGAGCGGAGAGGTACTGTCGATACTTGACATTGAGCGGAGAGGTACTTGTACATGGAGCGGAGAGGTATTTGTACATTGAGCGGAGAGGTACTTGTACATTGAGCGGAGAGGTACTGTCGACACTTGTACATTCAGCGGAGAGCTACTTGTACATGGAGCGGAGAGGTATTTGTACATTGAGCGGAGAGGTACTTGTACATGGAGCGGAGAGGTACTTGTACATAGAGCGGAGAGGTACTTATACATGGAGCGGAGAGGTATTTGTACATTGAGCGGAGAGGTACTTGTACATGGAGCGGAGAGGTACTTGTACATGAGAGCGGAGAGGTATTTGTACATGGAGCGGAAAGGTACTGTCGACACTTGTACATTGAGCGGAGAGCTACTTGTACATGGAGCGGAGAGGTACTTGTACATGAGAGCGGAGAGGTACTTATACATGGAGCGGAGAGGTATTTGTACATGGAGCGGAGAGGTACTGTCGACACTTGACATTGAGCGGAGAGGTACTTGTACATGGAGCGGAGAGGTACTTGTACATGAGAGCGGAGAGGTATTTGTACATGGAGCGGAGAGGTACTGTCGACACTTGACATTGAGCGGAGAGGTACTTGTACATGGAGCGGAGAGGTACTTGTACATGGAGCGGAGAGGTACTTGTACATGGACCGGAGAGGTACTTGTACATGGAGCGGAGAGGTACTTGTACATGGAGCGGAGATGTACTTGTACATTGAGCGGAGAGGTACTTGTACATGGAGCAGAGATGTACTTGTACATGGAGCGGAGATGTACTTGTACATTGAGCGGAGAGGTACTTGTACATGGAGCGGAGAGGTACTTGTACATGGAGCGGAGATGTACTTGTACATGGAGCGGAGAGGTACTTGTACATGGAGCGGAGATGTACTTGTACATTGAGCGGAGAGGTACTTGTACATGGAGCAGAGATGTACTTGTACATGGAGCGGAGAGGTACTTGTACATGGAGCGGAGAGGTACTTGTACATGGAGCGGAGAGGTACTTGTACATGGAGCGGAGAGGTACTTGTACATGGAGCGGAGAGGTACTTGTACATGGAGCGGAGAGGTACTTGTACATTGAGCGGAGAGGTACTTGTACATGGAGCGGAGAGGTACTTGTACATGGAGCGGAGAGGTACTTGTACATGGAGCGGAGAGGTACTTGTACATGGAGCGGAGAGGTACTTGTACATTGAGCGGAGATGTACTTGTACATGGAGCGGAGATGTACTTGTACATGGATCGGAGAGGTACTTGTACATGAGAGCGGAGAGGTACTGTCGACACTTGTACATTGAGCGTAGAGGTACTGTCGACACTTGTACATTGAGCGGAGAGGTACTTGTACATGGAGCGGATAGGTACTGTCGACACTTGTACATTGAGCGGAGAGGTACTTGTACATTGAGCGGAGAGGTACTTGTACATGGAGCGCAGAGGTACTTGTACATTGAGCGGAGAGGTACTTGTACATGGAGCGGAGAGGTACTTGTACATGAGAGCGGAGAGGTACTTGTACATGGAGCGGAGAGGTACTTGTACATTGAGCGGAGAGGTACTGTCGACACTTGTACATTCAGCGGAGAGCTACTTGTACATGGAGCGGAGAGGTACTGTCGATACTTGACATTGAGCGGAGAGGTACTTGTACATGGAGCGGAGAGGTATTTGTACATTGAGCGGAGAGGTACTTGTACATTGAGCGGAGAGGTACTGTCGACACTTGTACATTCAGCGGAGAGCTACTTGTACATGGAGCGGAGAGGTATTTGTACATTGAGCGGAGAGGTACTTGTACATGGAGCGGAGAGGTACTTGTACATAGAGCGGAGAGGTACTTATACATGGAGCGGAGAGGTATTTGTACATTGAGCGGAGAGGTACTTGTACATGGAGCGGAGATGTACTTGTACATGGAGCGGAGAGGTACTTGTACATGGAGCGGAGAGGTACTTGTACATGGAGCGGAGATGTACTTGTACATGGAGCGGAGAGGTACTTGTACATGGAGCGGAGAGGTACTTGTACATGGAGCGGAGAGGTACTTGTACATTGAGCGGAGAGGTACTTGTACATGGAGCGGAGAGGTACTTGTACATTGAGCGGAGAGGTACTTGTACATGGAGCGGAGAGGTACTTGTACATGGAGCGGAGAGGTACTTGTACATGGAGCGGAGAGGTACTTGTACATTGAGCGGAGATGTACTTGTACATGGAGCGGAGATGTACTTGTACATGGATCGGAGAGGTACTTGTACATGAGAGCGGAGAGGTACTGTCGACACTTGTACATTGAGCGTAGAGGTACTGTCGACACTTGTACATTGAGCGGAGAGGTACTTGTACATGGAGCGGAGAGGTACTGTCGACACTTGTACATTGAGCGGAGAGGTACTTGTACATTGAGCGGAGAGGTACTTGTACATGGAGTGGAGATGTACTTGTACATTGAGCGGAGAGGTACTGGTACATGGAGCGGAGATGTACTTGTACATTGAGCGGAGAGGTACTTGTACATGGAGTGGAGATGTACTTGTACATTGAGCGGAGAGGTACTGGTACATGGAGCGGAGATGTACTTGTACATTGAGCGGAGAGGTACTTGTACATGGAGTGGAGATGTACTTGTACATGGAGCGGAGATGTACTTGTACATTGAGCGGAGAGGTACTTGTACATGGAGCGGAGATGTACTTGTACATGGAGCGGAGAGGTACTTGTACATGGAGCGGAGAGGTACTTGTACATGGAGCGGAGATGTACTTGTACATGGAGCGGAGATGTACTTGTACATGGAGCGGAGAGGTACTTGTACATGGAGCGGAGAGGTACTTATACATTGAGCGGAGACGTACTTGTACATGGAGCGGAGATGTACTTGTACATTGAGCGGAGAGGTACTTGTACATTGAGCGGAGAGGTACTGGTACATGGAGCGGAGATGTACTTGTACATTGAGCGGAGAGGTACTTGTACATGGAGCGGAGAGGTACTTGTACATTGAGCGGAGAGGTACTTGTACATTGAGCGGAGACGTACTTGTACATTGAGCGGAGATGTACTTGTACATTGAGCGGAGATGTACTTGTACATTGAGCGGAGAGGTACTGGTACATGGAGCGGAGAGGTACTTGTACATGGAGCGGAGAGGTATTTGTACATGGAGCGGAGAGGTATTTGTACATGGAGCGGAGAGGTACTTGTACATTGAGCGGAGAGGTACTTGTACATGGAGCGGAGAGGTACTTGTACATGGAGCGGAGAGGTACTTGTACATGTAGCGGAGAGGTGCTTGTACATGGAGCGGAGAGGTACTTGTACATGGAGCGGAGAGGTATTTGTACATGGAGCGGAGAGGTACTTGTACATGGAGCGGAGAGGTACTTGTACATTCAGCGGAGAGGTACTTGTACATTGAGCGGAGAGGTACTTGTAGATGGAGCGGAGAGGTACTGTCGACACTTGTACATTGAGCGGAGAGGTACTTGTACATGGAGCGGAGAGGTACTTGTACATGGAGCGGAGAGGTACTGTCGACACTTGTACATTGAGCGGAGAGGTACTTGTACATGGAGCGGAGAGGTACTTGTACATGGAGCGGAGATGTACTTGTACAGGGAGCGGAGAGGTACTTGTACATTGAGCGGAGAGGTACTTGTACATGGAGCGGAGAGGTACTTGTACATGGAGCGGAGAGGTACTTGTACATGGAGCGGAGAGGTACTTGTACATTGAGCGGAGAGGTACTTGTACATGGAGCGGAGAGGTACTTGTACATGGAGCGGAGAGGTACTTGTACATGGAGCGGAGAGGTACTTGTACATGGAGCGGAGAGGTACTTGTACATTGAGCGGAGAGGTACTTGTACATGGAGCGGAGAGGTACTTGTACATTGAGCGGAGAGGTACTTGTACATGGAGCGGAGAGGTACTTGTACATGGAGCGGAGAGGTACTTGTACATGGAGCGGAGAGGTACTTGTACATGGAGCGGAGAGGTACTTGTACATTGAGCGGATATGTACTTGTACATGGAGCGGAGATGTACTTGTACATGGATCGGAGAGGTACTTGTACATGAGAGCGGAGAGGTACTGTCGACACTTGTACATTGAGCGTAGAGGTACTGTCGACACTTGTACATTGAGCGGAGAGGTACTTGTACATGGAGCGGAGAGGTACTGTCGACACTTGTACATTGAGCGGAGAGGTACTTGTACATTGAGCGGAGAGGTACTTGTACATGGAGCGCAGAGGTACTTGTACATTGAGCGGAGAGGTACTTGTACATGGAGCGGAGAGGTACTTGTACATGGAGCGGAGAGGTACTTGTACATTGAGCGGAGAGGTACTGTCGACACTTGTACATTCAGCGGAGAGGTACTTGTACATGGAGCGGAGAGGTACTGTCGATACTTGACATTGAGCGGAGAGGTACTTGTACATGGAGCGGAGAGGTATTTGTACATTGAGCGGAGAGGTACTTGTACATTGAGCGGAGAGGTACTGTCGACACTTGTACATTCAGCGGAGAGCTACTTGTACATGGAGCGGAGAGGTATTTGTACATTGAGCGGAGAGGTACTTGTACATGGAGCGGAGAGGTACTTGTACATAGAGCGGAGAGGTACTTATACATGGAGCGGAGAGGTATTTGTACATTGAGCGGAGAGGTACTTGTACATGGAGCGGAGAGGTACTTGTACATGAGAGCGGAGAGGTATTTGTACATGGAGCGGAAAGGTACTGTCGACACTTGTACATTGAGCGGAGAGCTACTTGTACATGGAGCGGAGAGGTACTTGTACATGAGAGCGGAGAGGTACTTATACATGGAGCGGAGAGGTATTTGTACATGGAGCGGAGAGGTACTGTCGACACTTGACATTGAGCGGAGAGGTACTTGTACATGGAGCGGAGAGGTACTTGTACATGAGAGCGGAGAGGTATTTGTACATGGAGCGGAGAGGTACTGTCGACACTTGACATTGAGCGGAGAGGTACTTGTACATGGAGCGGAGAGGTACTTGTACATGGAGCGGAGAGGTACTTGTACATGGACCGGAGAGGTACTTGTACATGGAGCGGAGAGGTACTTGTACATGGAGCGGAGATGTACTTGTACATTGAGCGGAGAGGTACTTGTACATGGAGCAGAGATGTACTTGTACATGGAGCGGAGATGTACTTGTACATTGAGCGGAGAGGTACTTGTACATGGAGCGGAGAGGTACTTGTACATGGAGCGGAGATGTACTTGTACATGGAGCGGAGAGGTACTTGTACATGGAGCGGAGATGTACTTGTACATTGAGCGGAGAGGTACTTGTACATGGAGCAGAGATGTACTTGTACATGGAGCGGAGAGGTACTTGTACATGGAGCGGAGAGGTACTTGTACATGGAGCGGAGAGGTACTTGTACATGGAGCGGAGAGGTACTTGTACATTGAGCGGAGAGGTACTTGTACATGGAGCGGAGAGGTACTTGTACATTGAGCGGAGAGGTACTTGTACATGGAGCGGAGAGGTACTTGTACATGGAGCGGAGAGGTACTTGTACATGGAGCGGAGAGGTACTTGTACATGGAGCGGAGAGGTACTTGTACATTGAGCGGAGATGTACTTGTACATGGAGCGGAGATGTACTTGTACATGGATCGGAGAGGTACTTGTACATGAGAGCGGAGAGGTACTGTCGACACTTGTACATTGAGCGTAGAGGTACTGTCGACACTTGTACATTGAGCGGAGAGGTACTTGTACATGGAGCGGATAGGTACTGTCGACACTTGTACATTGAGCGGAGAGGTACTTGTACATTGAGCGGAGAGGTACTTGTACATGGAGCGCAGAGGTACTTGTACATTGAGCGGAGAGGTACTTGTACATGGAGCGGAGAGGTACTTGTACATGAGAGCGGAGAGGTACTTGTACATGGAGCGGAGAGGTACTTGTACATTGAGCGGAGAGGTACTGTCGACACTTGTACATTCAGCGGAGAGCTACTTGTACATGGAGCGGAGAGGTACTGTCGATACTTGACATTGAGCGGAGAGGTACTTGTACATGGAGCGGAGAGGTATTTGTACATTGAGCGGAGAGGTACTTGTACATTGAGCGGAGAGGTACTGTCGACACTTGTACATTCAGCGGAGAGCTACTTGTACATGGAGCGGAGAGGTATTTGTACATTGAGCGGAGAGGTACTTGTACATGGAGCGGAGAGGTACTTGTACATAGAGCGGAGAGGTACTTATACATGGAGCGGAGAGGTATTTGTACATTGAGCGGAGAGGTACTTGTACATGGAGCGGAGATGTACTTGTACATGGAGCGGAGAGGTACTTGTACATGGAGCGGAGAGGTACTTGTACATGGAGCGGAGATGTACTTGTACATGGAGCGGAGAGGTACTTGTACATGGAGCGGAGAGGTACTTGTACATGGAGCGGAGAGGTACTTGTACATTGAGCGGAGAGGTACTTGTACATGGAGCGGAGAGGTACTTGTACATTGAGCGGAGAGGTACTTGTACATGGAGCGGAGAGGTACTTGTACATGGAGCGGAGAGGTACTTGTACATGGAGCGGAGAGGTACTTGTACATTGAGCGGAGATGTACTTGTACATGGAGCGGAGATGTACTTGTACATGGATCGGAGAGGTACTTGTACATGAGAGCGGAGAGGTACTGTCGACACTTGTACATTGAGCGTAGAGGTACTGTCGACACTTGTACATTGAGCGGAGAGGTACTTGTACATGGAGCGGAGAGGTACTGTCGACACTTGTACATTGAGCGGAGAGGTACTTGTACATTGAGCGGAGAGGTACTTGTACATGGAGTGGAGATGTACTTGTACATTGAGCGGAGAGGTACTGGTACATGGAGCGGAGATGTACTTGTACATTGAGCGGAGAGGTACTTGTACATGGAGTGGAGATGTACTTGTACATTGAGCGGAGAGGTACTGGTACATGGAGCGGAGATGTACTTGTACATTGAGCGGAGAGGTACTTGTACATGGAGTGGAGATGTACTTGTACATGGAGCGGAGATGTACTTGTACATTGAGCGGAGAGGTACTTGTACATGGAGCGGAGATGTACTTGTACATGGAGCGGAGAGGTACTTGTACATGGAGCGGAGAGGTACTTGTACATGGAGCGGAGATGTACTTGTACATGGAGCGGAGATGTACTTGTACATGGAGCGGAGAGGTACTTGTACATGGAGCGGAGAGGTACTTATACATTGAGCGGAGACGTACTTGTACATGGAGCGGAGATGTACTTGTACATTGAGCGGAGAGGTACTTGTACATTGAGCGGAGAGGTACTGGTACATGGAGCGGAGATGTACTTGTACATTGAGCGGAGAGGTACTTGTACATGGAGCGGAGAGGTACTTGTACATTGAGCGGAGAGGTACTTGTACATTGAGCGGAGACGTACTTGTACATTGAGCGGAGATGTACTTGTACATTGAGCGGAGATGTACTTGTACATTGAGCGGAGAGGTACTGGTACATGGAGCGGAGAGGTACTTGTACATGGAGCGGAGAGGTATTTGTACATGGAGCGGAGAGGTATTTGTACATGGAGCGGAGAGGTACTTGTACATTGAGCGGAGAGGTACTTGTACATGGAGCGGAGAGGTACTTGTACATGGAGCGGAGAGGTACTTGTACATGTAGCGGAGAGGTGCTTGTACATGGAGCGGAGAGGTACTTGTACATGGAGCGGAGAGGTATTTGTACATGGAGCGGAGAGGTACTTGTACATGGAGCGGAGAGGTACTTGTACATTCAGCGGAGAGGTACTTGTACATTGAGCGGAGAGGTACTTGTAGATGGAGCGGAGAGGTACTGTCGACACTTGTACATTGAGCGGAGAGGTACTTGTACATGGAGCGGAGAGGTACTTGTACATGGAGCGGAGAGGTACTGTCGACACTTGTACATTGAGCGGAGAGGTACTTGTACATGGAGCGGAGAGGTACTTGTACATGGAGCGGAGATGTACTTGTACAGGGAGCGGAGAGGTACTTGTACATTGAGCGGAGAGGTACTTGTACATGGAGCGGAGAGGTACTTGTACATGGAGCGGAGAGGTACTTGTACATGGAGCGGAGAGGTACTTGTACATTGAGCGGAGAGGTACTTGTACATGGAGCGGAGAGGTACTTGTACATGGAGCGGAGAGGTACTTGTACATGGAGCGGAGAGGTACTTGTACATTGAGCGGAGAGGTACTTGTACATGGAGCGGAGAGGTACTTGTACATGGAGCGGAGAGGTACTTGTACATGGAGCGGAGAGGTACTTGTACATGGAGCGGAGAGGTACTTGTACATTGAGCGGAGATGTACTTGTACATGGAGCGGAGATGTACTTGTACATGGATCAGAGAGGTACTTGTACATGAGAGCGGAGAGGTACTGTCGACACTTGTACATTGAGCGTAGAGGTACTGTCGACACTTGTACATTGAGCGGAGAGGTACTTGTACATGGAGCGGAGAGGTACTGTCGACACTTGTACATTGAGCGGAGAGGTACTTGTACATTGAGCGGAGAGGTACTTGTACATGGAGCGCAGAGGTACTTGTACATTGAGCGGAGAGGTACTTGTACATGGAGCGGAGAGGTACTTGTACATGAGAGCGGAGAGGTACTTGTACATGGAGCGGAGAGGTACTTGTACATTGAGCGGAGAGGTACTGTCGACACTTGTACATTCAGCGGAGAGGTACTTGTACATGGAGCGGAGAGGTACTGTCGATACTTGACATTGAGCGGAGAGGTACTTGTACATGGAGCGGAGAGGTACTTGTACATGGAGCGGAGAGGTACTTGTACATGGAGCGGAGAGGTACTTGTACATTGAGCGGAGAGGTACTTGTACATGGAGCGGAGAGGTACTTGTACATTGAGCGGAGAGGTACTTGTACATGGAGCGGAGAGGTACTGTCGACACTTGTACATTCAGCGGAGAGCTACTTGTACATGGAGCGGAGAGGTATTTGTACATTGAGCGGAGAGGTACTTGTACATGGAGCGGAGAGGTACTTGTACATAGAGCGGAGAGGTACTTATACATGGAGCGGAGAGGTATTTGTACATTGAGCGGAGAGGTACTTGTACATGGAGCGGAGAGGTACTTGTACATGAGAGCGGAGAGGTATTTGTACATGGAGCGGAAAGGTACTGTCGACACTTGTACATTGAGCGGAGAGCTACTTGTACATGGAGCGGAGAGGTACTTGTACATGAGAGCGGAGAGGTACTTGTACATGGAGCGGAGAGGTATTTGTACATGGAGCGGAGAGGTACTGTCGACACTTGACATTGAGCGGAGAGGTACTTGTACATGGAGCGGAGAGGTACTTGTACATGAGAGCGGAGAGGTATTTGTACATGGAGCGGAGAGGTACTGTCGACACTTGACATTGAGCGGAGAGGTACTTGTACATGGAGCGGAGAGGTACTTGTACATGGAGCGGAGAGGTACTTGTACATGGACCGGAGAGGTACTTGTACATGGAGCGGAGAGGTACTTGTACATGGAGCAGAGATGTACTTGTACATTGAGCGGAGAGGTACTTGTACATGGAGCAGAGATGTACTTGTACATGGAGCGGAGATGTACTTGTACATTGAGCGGAGAGGTACTTGTACATGGAGCGGAGAGGTACTTGTACATGGAGCGGAGATGTACTTGTACATGGAGCGGAGAGGTACTTGTACATGGAGCGGAGATGTACTTGTACATTGAGCGGAGAGGTACTTGTACATGGAGCAGAGATGTACTTGTACATGGAGCGGAGAGGTACTTGTACATGGAGCGGAGAGGTACTTGTACATGGAGCGGAGAGGTACTTGTACATGGAGCGGAGAGGTACTTGTACATTGAGCGGAGAGGTACTTGTACATGGAGCGGAGAGGTACTGTCGACACTTGTACATTGAGCGGAGAGGTACTTGTACATTGAGCGGAGAGGTACTTGTACATGGAGTGGAGATGTACTTGTACATTGAGCGGAGAGGTACTGGTACATGGAGCGGAGATGTACTTGTACATTGAGCGGAGAGGTACTTGTACATGGAGTGGAGATGTACTTGTACATTGAGCGGAGAGGTACTGGTACATGGAGCGGAGATGTACTTGTACATTGAGCGGAGAGGTACTTGTACATGGAGTGGAGATGTACTTGTACATGGAGCGGAGATGTACTTGTACATTGAGCGGAGAGGTACTTGTACATGGAGCGGAGATGTACTTGTACATGGAGCGGAGAGGTACTTGTACATGGAGCGGAGAGGTACTTGTACATGGAGCGGAGATGTACTTGTACATGGAGCGGAGATGTACTTGTACATGGAGCGGAGAGGTACTTGTACATGGAGCGGAGAGGTACTTATACATTGAGCGGAGACGTACTTGTACATGGAGCGGAGATGTACTTGTACATTGAGCGGAGAGGTACTTGTACATTGAGCGGAGAGGTACTGGTACATGGAGCGGAGATGTACTTGTACATTGAGCGGAGAGGTACTTGTACATGGAGCGGAGAGGTACTTGTACATTGAGCGGAGAGGTACTTGTACATTGAGCGGAGACGTACTTGTACATTGAGCGGAGATGTACTTGTACATTGAGCGGAGATGTACTTGTACATTGAGCGGAGAGGTACTGGTACATGGAGCGGAGAGGTACTTGTACATGGAGCGGAGAGGTATTTGTACATGGAGCGGAGAGGTATTTGTACATGGAGCGGAGAGGTACTTGTACATTGAGCGGAGAGGTACTTGTACATGGAGCGGAGAGGTACTTGTACATGGAGCGGAGAGGTACTTGTACATGTAGCGGAGAGGTGCTTGTACATGGAGCGGAGAGGTACTTGTACATGGAGCGGAGAGGTATTTGTACATGGAGCGGAGAGGTACTTGTACATGGAGCGGAGAGGTACTTGTACATTCAGCGGAGAGGTACTTGTACATTGAGCGGAGAGGTACTTGTAGATGGAGCGGAGAGGTACTGTCGACACTTGTACATTGAGCGGAGAGGTACTTGTACATGGAGCGGAGAGGTACTTGTACATGGAGCGGAGAGGTACTGTCGACACTTGTACATTGAGCGGAGAGGTACTTGTACATGGAGCGGAGAGGTACTTGTACATGGAGCGGAGATGTACTTGTACAGGGAGCGGAGAGGTACTTGTACATTGAGCGGAGAGGTACTTGTACATGGAGCGGAGAGGTACTTGTACATGGAGCGGAGAGGTACTTGTACATGGAGCGGAGAGGTACTTGTACATTGAGCGGAGAGGTACTTGTACATGGAGCGGAGAGGTACTTGTACATGGAGCGGAGAGGTACTTGTACATGGAGCGGAGAGGTACTTGTACATTGAGCGGAGAGGTACTTGTACATGGAGCGGAGAGGTACTTGTACATGGAGCGGAGAGGTACTTGTACATGGAGCGGAGAGGTACTTGTACATGGAGCGGAGAGGTACTTGTACATTGAGCGGAGATGTACTTGTACATGGAGCGGAGATGTACTTGTACATGGATCGGAGAGGTACTTGTACATGAGAGCGGAGAGGTACTGTCGACACTTGTACATTGAGCGTAGAGGTACTGTCGACACTTGTACATTGAGCGGAGAGGTACTTGTACATGGAGCGGAGAGGTACTGTCGACACTTGTACATTGAGCGGAGAGGTACTTGTACATTGAGCGGAGAGGTACTTGTACATGGAGCGCAGAGGTACTTGTACATTGAGCGGAGAGGTACTTGTACATGGAGCGGAGAGGTACTTGTACATGAGAGCGGAGAGGTACTTGTACATGGAGCGGAGAGGTACTTGTACATTGAGCGGAGAGGTACTGTCGACACTTGTACATTCAGCGGAGAGGTACTTGTACATGGAGCGGAGAGGTACTGTCGATACTTGACATTGAGCGGAGAGGTACTTGTACATGGAGCGGAGAGGTACTTGTACATGGAGCGGAGAGGTACTTGTACATGGAGCGGAGAGGTACTTGTACATTGAGCGGAGAGGTACTTGTACATGGAGCGGAGAGGTACTTGTACATTGAGCGGAGAGGTACTTGTACATGGAGCGGAGAGGTACTGTCGACACTTGTACATTCAGCGGAGAGCTACTTGTACATGGAGCGGAGAGGTATTTGTACATTGAGCGGAGAGGTACTTGTACATGGAGCGGAGAGGTACTTGTACATAGAGCGGAGAGGTACTTATACATGGAGCGGAGAGGTATTTGTACATTGAGCGGAGAGGTACTTGTACATGGAGCGGAGAGGTACTTGTACATGAGAGCGGAGAGGTATTTGTACATGGAGCGGAAAGGTACTGTCGACACTTGTACATTGAGCGGAGAGCTACTTGTACATGGAGCGGAGAGGTACTTGTACATGAGAGCGGAGAGGTACTTGTACATGGAGCGGAGAGGTATTTGTACATGGAGCGGAGAGGTACTGTCGACACTTGACATTGAGCGGAGAGGTACTTGTACATGGAGCGGAGAGGTACTTGTACATGAGAGCGGAGAGGTATTTGTACATGGAGCGGAGAGGTACTGTCGACACTTGACATTGAGCGGAGAGGTACTTGTACATGGAGCGGAGAGGTACTTGTACATGGAGCGGAGAGGTACTTGTACATGGACCGGAGAGGTACTTGTACATGGAGCGGAGAGGTACTTGTACATGGAGCAGAGATGTACTTGTACATTGAGCGGAGAGGTACTTGTACATGGAGCAGAGATGTACTTGTACATGGAGCGGAGATGTACTTGTACATTGAGCGGAGAGGTACTTGTACATGGAGCGGAGAGGTACTTGTACATGGAGCGGAGATGTACTTGTACATGGAGCGGAGAGGTACTTGTACATGGAGCGGAGATGTACTTGTACATTGAGCGGAGAGGTACTTGTACATGGAGCAGAGATGTACTTGTACATGGAGCGGAGAGGTACTTGTACATGGAGCGGAGAGGTACTTGTACATGGAGCGGAGAGGTACTTGTACATGGAGCGGAGAGGTACTTGTACATTGAGCGGAGAGGTACTTGTACATGGAGCGGAGAGGTACTTGTACATTGAGCGGAGAGGTACTTGTACATGGAGCGGAGAGGTACTTGTACATGGAGCGGAGAGGTACTTGTACATGGAGCGGAGAGGTACTTGTACATTGAGCGGAGATGTACTTGTACATGGAGCGGAGATGTACTTGTACATGGATCGGAGAGGTACTTGTACATGAGAGCGGAGAGGTACTGTCGACACTTGTACATTGAGCGTAGAGGTACTGTCGACACTTGTACATTGAGCGGAGAGGTACTTGTACATGGAGCGGAGAGGTACTGTCGACACTTGTACATTGAGCGGAGAGGTACTTGTACATTGAGCGGAGAGGTACTTGTACATGGAGTGGAGATGTACTTGTACATTGAGCGGAGAGGTACTGGTACATGGAGCGGAGATGTACTTGTACATTGAGCGGAGAGGTACTTGTACATGGAGTGGAGATGTACTTGTACATTGAGCGGAGAGGTACTGGTACATGGAGCGGAGATGTACTTGTACATTGAGCGGAGAGGTACTTGTACATGGAGTGGAGATGTACTTGTACATGGAGCGGAGATGTACTTGTACATTGAGCGGAGAGGTACTTGTACATGGAGCGGAGATGTACTTGTACATGGAGCGGAGAGGTACTTGTACATGGAGCGGAGAGGTACTTGTACATGGAGCGGAGATGTACTTGTACATGGAGCGGAGATGTACTTGTACATGGAGCGGAGAGGTACTTGTACATGGAGCGGAGAGGTACTTATACATTGAGCGGAGACGTACTTGTACATGGAGCGGAGATGTACTTGTACATTGAGCGGAGAGGTACTTGTACATTGAGCGGAGAGGTACTGGTACATGGAGCGGAGATGTACTTGTACATTGAGCGGAGAGGTACTTGTACATGGAGCGGAGAGGTACTTGTACATTGAGCGGAGAGGTACTTGTACATTGAGCGGAGACGTACTTGTACATTGAGCGGAGATGTACTTGTACATTGAGCGGAGATGTACTTGTACATTGAGCGGAGAGGTACTGGTACATGGAGCGGAGAGGTACTTGTACATGGAGCGGAGAGGTATTTGTACATGGAGCGGAGAGGTATTTGTACATGGAGCGGAGAGGTACTTGTACATTGAGCGGAGAGGTACTTGTACATGGAGCGGAGAGGTACTTGTACATGGAGCGGAGAGGTACTTGTACATGTAGCGGAGAGGTGCTTGTACATGGAGCGGAGAGGTACTTGTACATGGAGCGGAGAGGTATTTGTACATGGAGCGGAGAGGTACTTGTACATGGAGCGGAGAGGTACTTGTACATTCAGCGGAGAGGTACTTGTACATTGAGCGGAGAGGTACTTGTAGATGGAGCGGAGAGGTACTGTCGACACTTGTACATTGAGCGGAGAGGTACTTGTACATGGAGCGGAGAGGTACTTGTACATGGAGCGGAGAGGTACTGTCGACACTTGTACATTGAGCGGAGAGGTACTTGTACATGGAGCGGAGAGGTACTTGTACATGGAGCGGATATGTACTTGTACAGGGAGCGGAGAGGTACTTGTACATTGAGCGGAGAGGTACTTGTACATGGAGCGGAGAGGTACTTGTACATGGAGCGGAGAGGTACTTGTACATGGAGCGGAGAGGTACTTGTACATTGAGCGGAGAGGTACTTGTACATGGAGCGGAGAGGTACTTGTACATGGAGCGGAGAGGTACTTGTACATGGAGCGGAGAGGTACTTGTACATTGAGCGGAGAGGTACTTGTACATGGAGCGGAGAGGTACTTGTACATGGAGCGGAGAGGTACTTGTACATGGAGCGGAGAGGTACTTGTACATGGAGCGGAGAGGTACTTGTACATTGAGCGGAGATGTACTTGTACATGGAGCGGAGATGTACTTGTACATGGATCGGAGAGGTACTTGTACATGAGAGCGGAGAGGTAATGTCGACACTTGTACATTGAGCGTAGAGGTACTGTCGACACTTGTACATTGAGCGGAGAGGTACTTGTACATGGAGCGGAGAGGTACTGTCGACACTTGTACATTGAGCGGAGAGGTACTTGTACATTGAGCGGAGAGGTACTTGTACATGGAGCGCAGAGGTACTTGTACATTGAGCGGAGAGGTACTTGTACATGGAGCGGAGAGGTACTTGTACATGAGAGCGGAGAGGTACTTGTACATGGAGCGGAGAGGTACTTGTACATTGAGCGGAGAGGTACTGTCGACACTTGTACATTCAGCGGAGAGGTACTTGTACATGGAGCGGAGAGGTACTGTCGATACTTGACATTGAGCGGAGAGGTACTTGTACATGGAGCGGAGAGGTACTTGTACATGGAGCGGAGAGGTACTTGTACATGGAGCGGAGAGGTACTTGTACATTGAGCGGAGAGGTACTTGTACATGGAGCGGAGAGGTACTTGTACATTGAGCGGAGAGGTACTTGTACATGGAGCGGAGAGGTACTTGTACATGGAGCGGAGAGGTACTTGTACATGGAGCGGAGAGGTACTTGTACATGGAGCGGAGAGGTACTTGTACATTGAGCGGAGATGTACTTGTACATGGAGCGGAGATGTACTTGTACATGGATCGGAGAGGTACTTGTACATGAGAGCGGAGAGGTACTGTCGACACTTGTACATTGAGCGTAGAGGTACTGTCGACACTTGTACATTGAGCGGAGAGGTACTTGTACATGGAGCGGAGAGGTACTGTCGATACTTGACATTGAGCGGAGAGGTACTTGTACATGGAGCGGAGAGGTATTTGTACATTGAGCGGAGAGGTACTTGTACATTGAGCGGAGAGGTACTGTCGACACTTGTACATTCAGCGGAGAGCTACTTGTACATGGAGCGGAGAGGTATTTGTACATTGAGCGGAGAGGTACTTGTACATGGAGCGGAGAGGTACTTGTACATAGAGCGGAGAGGTACTTATACATGGAGCGGAGAGGTATTTGTACATTGAGCGGAGAGGTACTTGTACATGGAGCGGAGAGGTACTTGTACATGAGAGCGGAGAGGTATTTGTACATGGAGCGGAAAGGTACTGTCGACACTTGTACATTGAGCGGAGAGCTACTTGTACATGGAGCGGAGAGGTACTTGTACATGAGAGCGGAGAGGTACTTGTACATGGAGCGGAGAGGTATTTGTACATGGAGCGGAGAGGTACTGTCGACACTTGACATTGAGCGGAGAGGTACTTGTACATGGAGCGGAGAGGTACTTGTACATGAGAGCGGAGAGGTATTTGTACATGGAGCGGAGAGGTACTGTCGACACTTGACATTGAGCGGAGAGGTACTTGTACATGGAGCGGAGAGGTACTTGTACATGGAGCGGAGAGGTACTTGTACATGGACCGGAGAGGTACTTGTACATGGAGCGGAGAGGTACTTGTACATGGAGCGGAGATGTACTTGTACATTGAGCGGAGAGGTACTTGTACATGGAGCAGAGATGTACTTGTACATGGAGCGGAGATGTACTTGTACATTGAGCGGAGAGGTACTTGTACATGGAGCGGAGAGGTACTTGTACATGGAGCGGAGATGTACTTGTACATGGAGCGGAGAGGTACTTGTACATGGAGCGGAGATGTACTTGTACATTGAGCGGAGAGGTACTTGTACATGGAGCAGAGATGTACTTGTACATGGAGCGGAGAGGTACTTGTACATGGAGCGGAGAGGTACTTGTACATGGAGCGGAGAGGTACTTGTACATGGAGCGGAGAGGTACTTGTACATTGAGCGGAGAGGTACTTGTACATGGAGCGGAGAGGTACTTGTACATTGAGCGGAGAGGTACTTGTACATGGAGCGGAGAGGTACTTGTACATGGAGCGGAGAGGTACTTGTACATGGAGCGGAGAGGTACTTGTACATGGAGCGGAGAGGTACTTGTACATTGAGCGGAGATGTACTTGTACATGGAGCGGAGATGTACTTGTACATGGATCGGAGAGGTACTTGTACATGAGAGCGGAGAGGTACTGTCGACACTTGTACATTGAGCGTAGAGGTACTGTCGACACTTGTACATTGAGCGGAGAGGTACTTGTACATGGAGCGGATAGGTACTGTCGACACTTGTACATTGAGCGGAGAGGTACTTGTACATTGAGCGGAGAGGTACTTGTACATTGAGCGGAGAGGTACTTGTACATGGAGCGCAGAGGTACTTGTACATTGAGCGGAGAGGTACTTGTACATGGAGCGGAGAGGTACTGTCGACACTTGTACATTGAGCGGAGAGGTACTTGTACATTGAGCGGAGAGGTACTTGTACATGGAGCGCAGAGGTACTTGTACATTGAGCGGAGAGGTACTTGTACATGGAGCGGAGAGGTACTTGTACATTGAGCGGAGAGGTACTGTCGACACTTGTACATTCAGCGGAGAGGTACTTGTACATGGAGCGGAGAGGTACTGTCGATACTTGACATTGAGCGGAGAGGTACTTGTACATGGAGCGGAGAGGTATTTGTACATTGAGCGGAGAGGTACTTGTACATTGAGCGGAGAGGTACTGTCGACACTTGTACATTCAGCGGAGAGCTACTTGTACATGGAGCGGAGAGGTATTTGTACATTGAGCGGAGAGGTACTTGTACATGGAGCGGAGAGGTACTTGTACATAGAGCGGAGAGGTACTTATACATGGAGCGGAGAGGTATTTGTACATTGAGCGGAGAGGTACTTGTACATGGAGCGGAGAGGTACTTGTACATGAGAGCGGAGAGGTATTTGTACATGGAGCGGAAAGGTACTGTCGACACTTGTACATTGAGCGGAGAGCTACTTGTACATGGAGCGGAGAGGTACTTGTACATGAGAGCGGAGAGGTACTTGTACATGGAGCGGAGAGGTATTTGTACATGGAGCGGAGAGGTACTGTCGACACTTGACATTGAGCGGAGAGGTACTTGTACATGGAGCGGAGAGGTACTTGTACATGAGAGCGGAGAGGTATTTGTACATGGAGCGGAGAGGTACTGTCGACACTTGACATTGAGCGGAGAGGTACTTGTACATGGAGCGGAGAGGTACTTGTACATGGAGCGGAGAGGTACTTGTACATGGACCGGAGAGGTACTTGTACATGGAGCGGAGAGGTACTTGTACATGGAGCGGAGATGTACTTGTACATTGAGCGGAGAGGTACTTGTACATGGAGCAGAGATGTACTTGTACATGGAGCGGAGATGTACTTGTACATTGAGCGGAGAGGTACTTGTACATGGAGCGGAGAGGTACTTGTACATGGAGCGGAGATGTACTTGTACATGGAGCGGAGAGGTACTTGTACATGGAGCGGAGATGTACTTGTACATTGAGCGGAGAGGTACTTGTACATGGAGCAGAGATGTACTTGTACATGGAGCGGAGAGGTACTTGTACATGGAGCGGAGAGGTACTTGTACATGGAGCGGAGAGGTACTTGTACATGGAGCGGAGAGGTACTTGTACATTGAGCGGAGAGGTACTTGTACATGGAGCGGAGAGGTACTTGTACATTGAGCGGAGAGGTACTTGTACATGGAGCGGAGAGGTACTTGTACATGGAGCGGAGAGGTACTTGTACATGGAGCGGAGAGGTACTTGTACATGGAGCGGAGAGGTACTTGTACATTGAGCGGAGATGTACTTGTACATGGAGCGGAGATGTACTTGTACATGGATCGGAGAGGTACTTGTACATGAGAGCGGAGAGGTACTGTCGACACTTGTACATTGAGCGTAGAGGTACTGTCGACACTTGTACATTGAGCGGAGAGGTACTTGTACATGGAGCGGATAGGTACTGTCGACACTTGTACATTGAGCGGAGAGGTACTTGTACATTGAGCGGAGAGGTACTTGTACATGGAGCGCAGAGGTACTTGTACATTGAGCGGAGAGGTACTTGTACATGGAGCGGAGAGGTACTTGTACATGAGAGCGGAGAGGTACTTGTACATGGAGCGGAGAGGTACTTGTACATTGAGCGGAGAGGTACTGTCGACACTTGTACATTCAGCGGAGAGGTACTTGTACATGGAGCGGAGAGGTACTGTCGATACTTGACATTGAGCGGAGAGGTACTTGTACATGGAGCGGAGAGGTATTTGTACATTGAGCGGAGAGGTACTTGTACATTGAGCGGAGAGGTACTGTCGACACTTGTACATTCAGCGGAGAGCTACTTGTACATGGAGCGGAGAGGTATTTGTACATTGAGCGGAGAGGTACTTGTACATGGAGCGGAGAGGTACTTGTACATAGAGCGGAGAGGTACTTATACATGGAGCGGAGAGGTATTTGTACATTGAGCGGAGAGGTACTTGTACATGGAGCGGAGATGTACTTGTACATGGAGCGGAGAGGTACTTGTACATGGAGCGGAGAGGTACTTGTACATGGAGCGGAGATGTACTTGTACATGGAGCGGAGATGTACTTGTACATGGAGCGGAGAGGTACTTGTACATGGAGCGGAGAGGTACTTATACATTGAGCGGAGACGTACTTGTACATGGAGCGGAGATGTACTTGTACATTGAGCGGAGAGGTACTTGTACATTGAGCGGAGAGGTACTGGTACATGGAGCGGAGATGTACTTGTACATTGAGCGGAGAGGTACTTGTACATGGAGCGGAGAGGTACTTGTACATTGAGCGGAGAGGTACTTGTACATTGAGCGGAGACGTACTTGTACATTGAGCGGAGATGTACTTGTACATTGAGCGGAGATGTACTTGTACATTGAGCGGAGAGGTACTGGTACATGGAGCGGAGAGGTACTTGTACATGGAGCGGAGAGGTATTTGTACATGGAGCGGAGAGGTATTTGTACATGGAGCGGAGAGGTACTTGTACATTGAGCGGAGAGGTACTTGTACATGGAGCGGAGAGGTACTTGTACATGGAGCGGAGAGGTACTTGTACATGTAGCGGAGAGGTGCTTGTACATGGAGCGGAGAGGTACTTGTACATGGAGCGGAGAGGTATTTGTACATGGAGCGGAGAGGTACTTGTACATGGAGCGGAGAGGTACTTGTACATTCAGCGGAGAGGTACTTGTACATTGAGCGGAGAGGTACTTGTAGATGGAGCGGAGAGGTGCTGTCGACACTTGTACATTGAGCGGAGAGGTACTTGTACATGGAGCGGAGAGGTACTTGTACATGGAGCGGAGAGGTACTGTCGACACTTGTACATTGAGCGGAGAGGTACTTGTACATGGAGCGGAGAGGTACTTGTACATGGAGCGGATATGTACTTGTACAGGGAGCGGAGAGGTACTTGTACATTGAGCGGAGAGGTACTTGTACATGGAGCGGAGAGGTACTTGTACATGGAGCGGAGAGGTACTTGTACATGGAGCGGAGAGGTACTTGTACATTGAGCGGAGAGGTACTTGTACATGGAGCGGAGAGGTACTTGTACATGGAGCGGAGAGGTACTTGTACATGGAGCGGAGAGGTACTTGTACATTGAGCGGAGAGGTACTTGTACATGGAGCGGAGAGGTACTTGTACATGGAGCGGAGAGGTACTTGTACATGGAGCGGAGAGGTACTTGTACATGGAGCGGAGAGGTACTTGTACATTGATCGGAGATGTACTTGTACATGGAGCGGAGATGTACTTGTACATGGATCGGAGAGGTACTTGTACATGAGAGCGGAGAGGTACTGTCGACACTTGTACATTGAGCGTAGAGGTACTGTCGACACTTGTACATTGAGCGGAGAGGTACTTGTACATGGAGCGGAGAGGTACTGTCGACACTTGTACATTGAGCGGAGAGGTACTTGTACATTGAGCGGAGAGGTACTTGTACATGGAGCGCAGAGGTACTTGTACATTGAGCGGAGAGGTACTTGTACATGGAGCGGAGAGGTACTTGTACATGAGAGCGGAGAGGTACTTGTACATGGAGCGGAGAGGTACTTGTACATTGAGCGGAGAGGTACTGTCGACACTTGTACATTCAGCGGAGAGGTACTTGTACATGGAGCGGAGAGGTACTGTCGATACTTGACATTGAGCGGAGAGGTACTTGTACATGGAGCGGAGAGGTACTTGTACATGGAGCGGAGAGGTACTTGTACATGGAGCGGAGAGGTACTTGTACATTGAGCGGAGAGGTACTTGTACATGGAGCGGAGAGGTACTTGTACATTGAGCGGAGAGGTACTTGTACATGGAGCGGAGAGGTACTTGTACATGGAGCGGAGAGGTACTTGTACATGGAGCGGAGAGGTACTTGTACATGGAGCGGAGAGGTACTTGTACATTGAGCGGAGATGTACTTGTACATGGAGCGGAGATGTACTTGTACATGGATCGGAGAGGTACTTGTACATGAGAGCGGAGAGGTACTGTCGACACTTGTACATTGAGCGTAGAGGTACTGTCGACACTTGTACATTGAGCGGAGAGGTACTTGTACATGGAGCGGAGAGGTACTGTCGACACTTGTACATTGAGCGGAGAGGTACTTGTACATTGAGCGGAGAGGTACTTGTACATGGAGCGCAGAGGTACTTGTACATTGAGCGGAGAGGTACTTGTACATGGAGCGGAGAGGTACTTGTACATGAGAGCGGAGAGGTACTTGTACATGGAGCGGAGAGGTACTTGTACATTGAGCGGAGAGGTACTGTCGACACTTGTACATTCAGCGGAGAGGTACTTGTACATGGAGCGGAGAGGTACTGTCGATACTTGACATTGAGCGGAGAGGTACTTGTACATGGAGCGGAGAGGTATTTGTACATTGAGCGGAGAGGTACTTGTACATTGAGCGGAGAGGTACTGTCGACACTTGTACATTCAGCGGAGAGCTACTTGTACATGGAGCGGAGAGGTATTTGTACATTGAGCGGAGAGGTACTTGTACATGGAGCGGAGAGGTACTTGTACATAGAGCGGAGAGGTACTTATACATGGAGCGGAGAGGTATTTGTACATTGAGCGGAGAGGTACTTGTACATGGAGCGGAGAGGTACTTGTACATGAGAGCGGAGAGGTATTTGTACATGGAGCGGAAAGGTACTGTCGACACTTGTACATTGAGCGGAGAGCTACTTGTACATGGAGCGGAGAGGTACTTGTACATGAGAGCGGAGAGGTACTTGTACATGGAGCGGAGAGGTATTTGTACATGGAGCGGAGAGGTACTGTCGACACTTGACATTGAGCGGAGAGGTACTTGTACATGGAGCGGAGAGGTACTTGTACATGAGAGCGGAGAGGTATTTGTACATGGAGCGGAGAGGTACTGTCGACACTTGACATTGAGCGGAGAGGTACTTGTACATGGAGCGGAGAGGTACTTGTACATGGAGCGGAGAGGTACTTGTACATGGACCGGAGAGGTACTTGTACATGGAGCGGAGAGGTACTTGTACATGGAGCGGAGATGTACTTGTACATTGAGCGGAGAGGTACTTGTACATGGAGCAGAGATGTACTTGTACATGGAGCGGAGATGTACTTGTACATTGAGCGGAGAGGTACTTGTACATGGAGCGGAGAGGTACTTGTACATGGAGCGGAGATGTACTTGTACATGGAGCGGAGAGGTACTTGTACATGGAGCGGAGATGTACTTGTACATTGAGCGGAGAGGTACTTGTACATGGAGCAGAGATGTACTTGTACATGGAGCGGAGAGGTACTTGTACATGGAGCGGAGAGGTACTTGTACATGGAGCGGAGAGGTACTTGTACATGGAGCGGAGAGGTACTTGTACATTGAGCGGAGAGGTACTTGTACATGGAGCGGAGAGGTACTTGTACATTGAGCGGAGAGGTACTTGTACATGGAGCGGAGAGGTACTTGTACATGGAGCGGAGAGGTACTTGTACATGGAGCGGAGAGGTACTTGTACATGGAGCGGAGAGGTACTTGTACATTGAGCGGAGATGTACTTGTACATGGAGCGGAGATGTACTTGTACATGGATCGGAGAGGTACTTGTACATGAGAGCGGAGAGGTACTGTCGACACTTGTACATTGAGCGTAGAGGTACTGTCGACACTTGTACATTGAGCGGAGAGGTACTTGTACATGGAGCGGATAGGTACTGTCGACACTTGTACATTGAGCGGAGAGGTACTTGTACATTGAGCGGAGAGGTACTTGTACATGGAGCGCAGAGGTACTTGTACATTGAGCGGAGAGGTACTTGTACATGGAGCGGAGAGGTACTTGTACATGAGAGCGGAGAGGTACTTGTACATGGAGCGGAGAGGTACTTGTACATTGAGCGGAGAGGTACTGTCGACACTTGTACATTCAGCGGAGAGGTACTTGTACATGGAGCGGAGAGGTACTGTCGATACTTGACATTGAGCGGAGAGGTACTTGTACATGGAGCGGAGAGGTATTTGTACATTGAGCGGAGAGGTACTTGTACATTGAGCGGAGAGGTACTGTCGACACTTGTACATTCAGCGGAGAGCTACTTGTACATGGAGCGGAGAGGTATTTGTACATTGAGCGGAGAGGTACTTGTACATGGAGCGGAGAGGTACTTGTACATAGAGCGGAGAGGTACTTATACATGGAGCGGAGAGGTATTTGTACATTGAGCGGAGAGGTACTTGTACATGGAGCGGAGAGGTACTTGTACATGAGAGCGGAGAGGTATTTGTACATGGAGCGGAAAGGTACTGTCGACACTTGTACATTGAGCGGAGAGCTACTTGTACATGGAGCGGAGAGGTACTTGTACATGAGAGCGGAGAGGTACTTGTACATGGAGCGGAGAGGTATTTGTACATGGAGCGGAGAGGTACTGTCGACACTTGACATTGAGCGGAGAGGTACTTGTACATGGAGCGGAGAGGTACTTGTACATGAGAGCGGAGAGGTATTTGTACATGGAGCGGAGAGGTACTGTCGACACTTGACATTGAGCGGAGAGGTACTTGTACATGGAGCGGAGAGGTACTTGTACATGGAGCGGAGAGGTACTTGTACATGGACCGGAGAGGTACTTGTACATGGAGCGGAGAGGTACTTGTACATGGAGCGGAGATGTACTTGTACATTGAGCGGAGAGGTACTTGTACATGGAGCAGAGATGTACTTGTACATGGAGCGGAGAGGTACTTGTACATGGAGCGGAGAGGTACTTGTACATGGAGCGGAGAGGTACTTGTACATGGAGCGGAGAGGTACTTGTACATTGAGCGGAGAGGTACTTGTACATGGAGCGGAGAGGTACTTGTACATTGAGCGGAGAGGTACTTGTACATGGAGCGGAGAGGTACTTGTACATGGAGCGGAGAGGTACTTGTACATGGAGCGGAGAGGTACTTGTACATGGAGCGGAGAGGTACTTGTACATTGAGCGGAGATGTACTTGTACATGGAGCGGAGATGTACTTGTACATGGATCGGAGAGGTACTTGTACATGAGAGCGGAGAGGTACTGTCGACACTTGTACATTGAGCGTAGAGGTACTGTCGACACTTGTACATTGAGCGGAGAGGTACTTGTACATGGAGCGGAGAGGTACTGTCGACACTTGTACATTGAGCGGAGAGGTACTTGTACATTGAGCGGAGAGGTACTTGTACATGGAGCGCAGAGGTACTTGTACATTGAGCGGAGAGGTACTTGTACATGGAGCGGAGAGGTACTTGTACATGAGAGCGGAGAGGTACTTGTACATGGAGCGGAGAGGTACTTGTACATTGAGCGGAGAGGTACTGTCGACACTTGTACATTCAGCGGAGAGGTACTTGTACATGGAGCGGAGAGGTACTGTCGATACTTGACATTGAGCGGAGAGGTACTTGTACATGGAGCGGAGAGGTATTTGTACATTGAGCGGAGAGGTACTTGTACATTGAGCGGAGAGGTACTGTCGACACTTGTACATTCAGCGGAGAGCTACTTGTACATGGAGCGGAGAGGTATTTGTACATTGAGCGGAGAGGTACTTGTACATGGAGCGGAGAGGTACTTGTACATAGAGCGGAGAGGTACTTATACATGGAGCGGAGAGGTATTTGTACATTGAGCGGAGAGGTACTTGTACATGGAGCGGAGAGGTACTTGTACATGAGAGCGGAGAGGTATTTGTACATGGAGCGGAAAGGTACTGTCGACACTTGTACATTGAGCGGAGAGCTACTTGTACATGGAGCGGAGAGGTACTTGTACATGAGAGCGGAGAGGTACTTGTACATGGAGCGGAGAGGTATTTGTACATGGAGCGGAGAGGTACTGTCGACACTTGACATTGAGCGGAGAGGTACTTGTACATGGAGCGGAGAGGTACTTGTACATGAGAGCGGAGAGGTATTTGTACATGGAGCGGAGAGGTACTGTCGACACTTGACATTGAGCGGAGAGGTACTTGTACATGGAGCGGAGAGGTACTTGTACATGGAGCGGAGAGGTACTTGTACATGGACCGGAGAGGTACTTGTACATGGAGCGGAGAGGTACTTGTACATGGAGCGGAGATGTACTTGTACATTGAGCGGAGAGGTACTTGTACATGGAGCAGAGATGTACTTGTACATGGAGCGGAGATGTACTTGTACATTGAGCGGAGAGGTACTTGTACATGGAGCGGAGAGGTACTTGTACATGGAGCGGAGATGTACTTGTACATGGAGCGGAGAGGTACTTGTACATGGAGCGGAGATGTACTTGTACATTGAGCGGAGAGGTACTTGTACATGGAGCAGAGATGTACTTGTACATGGAGCGGAGAGGTACTTGTACATGGAGCGGAGAGGTACTTGTACATGGAGCGGAGAGGTACTTGTACATGGAGCGGAGATGTACTTGTACATTGAGCGGAGAGGTACTTGTACATGGAGCGGAGAGGTACTTGTACATGGAGCGGAGAGGTACTTGTACATGGAGCGGAGAGGTACTTGTACATGGAGCGGAGAGGTACTTGTACATTGAGCGGAGAGGTACTTGTACATGGAGCGGAGAGGTACTTGTACATTGAGCGGAGAGGTACTTGTACATGGAGCGGAGAGGTACTTGTACATGGAGCGGAGAGGTACTTGTACATGGAGCGGAGAGGTACTTGTACATGGAGCGGAGAGGTACTTGTACATTGAGCGGAGATGTACTTGTACATGGAGCGGAGATGTACTTGTACATGGATCGGAGAGGTACTTGTACATGAGAGCGGAGAGGTACTGTCGACACTTGTACATTGAGCGTAGAGGTACTGTCGACACTTGTACATTGAGCGGAGAGGTACTTGTACATGGAGCGGATAGGTACTGTCGACACTTGTACATTGAGCGGAGAGGTACTTGTACATTGAGCGGAGAGGTACTTGTACATGGAGCGCAGAGGTACTTGTACATTGAGCGGAGAGGTACTTGTACATGGAGCGGAGAGGTACTTGTACATGAGAGCGGAGAGGTACTTGTACATGGAGCGGAGAGGTACTTGTACATTGAGCGGAGAGGTACTGTCGACACTTGTACATTCAGCGGAGAGGTACTTGTACATGGAGCGGAGAGGTACTGTCGATACTTGACATTGAGCGGAGAGGTACTTGTACATGGAGCGGAGAGGTATTTGTACATTGAGCGGAGAGGTACTTGTACATTGAGCGGAGAGGTACTGTCGACACTTGTACATTCAGCGGAGAGCTACTTGTACATGGAGCGGAGAGGTATTTGTACATTGAGCGGAGAGGTACTTGTACATGGAGCGGAGAGGTACTTGTACATAGAGCGGAGAGGTACTTATACATGGAGCGGAGAGGTATTTGTACATTGAGCGGAGAGGTACTTGTACATGGAGCGGAGAGGTACTTGTACATGAGAGCGGAGAGGTATTTGTACATGGAGCGGAAAGGTACTGTCGACACTTGTACATTGAGCGGAGAGCTACTTGTACATGGAGCGGAGAGGTACTTGTACATGAGAGCGGAGAGGTACTTGTACATGGAGCGGAGAGGTATTTGTACATGGAGCGGAGAGGTACTGTCGACACTTGACATTGAGCGGAGAGGTACTTGTACATGGAGCGGAGAGGTACTTGTACATGAGAGCGGAGAGGTATTTGTACATGGAGCGGAGAGGTACTGTCGACACTTGACATTGAGCGGAGAGGTACTTGTACATGGAGCGGAGAGGTACTTGTACATGGAGCGGAGAGGTACTTGTACATGGACCGGAGAGGTACTTGTACATGGAGCGGAGAGGTACTTGTACATGGAGCGGAGATGTACTTGTACATTGAGCGGAGAGGTACTTGTACATGGAGCAGAGATGTACTTGTACATGGAGCGGAGAGGTACTTGTACATGGAGCGGAGAGGTACTTGTACATGGAGCGGAGAGGTACTTGTACATGGAGCGGAGAGGTACTTGTACATTGAGCGGAGAGGTACTTGTACATGGAGCGGAGAGGTACTTGTACATTGAGCGGAGAGGTACTTGTACATGGAGCGGAGAGGTACTTGTACATGGAGCGGAGAGGTACTTGTACATGGAGCGGAGAGGTACTTGTACATGGAGCGGAGAGGTACTTGTACATTGAGCGGAGATGTACTTGTACATGGAGCGGAGATGTACTTGTACATGGATCGGAGAGGTACTTGTACATGAGAGCGGAGAGGTACTGTCGACACTTGTACATTGAGCGTAGAGGTACTGTCGACACTTGTACATTGAGCGGAGAGGTACTTGTACATGGAGCGGAGAGGTACTGTCGACACTTGTACATTGAGCGGAGAGGTACTTGTACATTGAGCGGAGAGGTACTTGTACATGGAGCGCAGAGGTACTTGTACATTGAGCGGAGAGGTACTTGTACATGGAGCGGAGAGGTACTTGTACATGAGAGCGGAGAGGTACTTGTACATGGAGCGGAGAGGTACTTGTACATTGAGCGGAGAGGTACTGTCGACACTTGTACATTCAGCGGAGAGGTACTTGTACATGGAGCGGAGAGGTACTGTCGATACTTGACATTGAGCGGAGAGGTACTTGTACATGGAGCGGAGAGGTATTTGTACATTGAGCGGAGAGGTACTTGTACATTGAGCGGAGAGGTACTGTCGACACTTGTACATTCAGCGGAGAGCTACTTGTACATGGAGCGGAGAGGTATTTGTACATTGAGCGGAGAGGTACTTGTACATGGAGCGGAGAGGTACTTGTACATAGAGCGGAGAGGTACTTATACATGGAGCGGAGAGGTATTTGTACATTGAGCGGAGAGGTACTTGTACATGGAGCGGAGAGGTACTTGTACATGAGAGCGGAGAGGTATTTGTACATGGAGCGGAAAGGTACTGTCGACACTTGTACATTGAGCGGAGAGCTACTTGTACATGGAGCGGAGAGGTACTTGTACATGAGAGCGGAGAGGTACTTGTACATGGAGCGGAGAGGTATTTGTACATGGAGCGGAGAGGTACTGTCGACACTTGACATTGAGCGGAGAGGTACTTGTACATGGAGCGGAGAGGTACTTGTACATGAGAGCGGAGAGGTATTTGTACATGGAGCGGAGAGGTACTGTCGACACTTGACATTGAGCGGAGAGGTACTTGTACATGGAGCGGAGAGGTACTTGTACATGGAGCGGAGAGGTACTTGTACATGGACCGGAGAGGTACTTGTACATGGAGCGGAGAGGTACTTGTACATGGAGCGGAGATGTACTTGTACATTGAGCGGAGAGGTACTTGTACATGGAGCAGAGATGTACTTGTACATGGAGCGGAGATGTACTTGTACATTGAGCGGAGAGGTACTTGTACATGGAGCGGAGAGGTACTTGTACATGGAGCGGAGATGTACTTGTACATGGAGCGGAGAGGTACTTGTACATGGAGCGGAGATGTACTTGTACATTGAGCGGAGAGGTACTTGTACATGGAGCAGAGATGTACTTGTACATGGAGCGGAGAGGTACTTGTACATGGAGCGGAGAGGTACTTGTACATGGAGCGGAGAGGTACTTGTACATGGAGCGGAGATGTACTTGTACATTGAGCGGAGAGGTACTTGTACATGGAGCGGAGAGGTACTTGTACATTGAGCGGAGAGGTACTTGTACATGGAGCGGAGAGGTACTTGTACATGGAGCGGAGAGGTACTTGTACATGGAGCGGAGAGGTACTTGTACATGGAGCGGAGAGGTACTTGTACATTGAGCGGAGATGTACTTGTACATGGAGCGGAGATGTACTTGTACATGGATCGGAGAGGTACTTGTACATGAGAGCGGAGAGGTACTGTCGACACTTGTACATTGAGCGTAGAGGTACTGTCGACACTTGTACATTGAGCGGAGAGGTACTTGTACATGGAGCGGAGAGGTACTGTCGACACTTGTACATTGAGCGGAGAGGTACTTGTACATTGAGCGGAGAGGTACTTGTACATGGAGCGCAGAGGTACTTGTACATTGAGGGGAGAGGTACTTGTACATGGAGCGGAGAGGTACTTGTACATGAGAGCGGAGAGGTACTTGTACATGGAGCGGAGAGGTACTTGTACATTGAGCGGAGAGGTACTGTCGACACTTGTACATTCAGCGGAGAGGTACTTGTACATGGAGCGGAGAGGTACTGTCGATACTTGACATTGAGCGGAGAGGTACTTGTACATGGAGCGGAGAGGTATTTGTACATTGAGCGGAGAGGTACTTGTACATTGAGCGGAGAGGTACTGTCGACACTTGTACATTCAGCGGAGAGCTACTTGTACATGGAGCGGAGAGGTATTTGTACATTGAGTGGAGAGGTACTTGTACATGGAGCGGAGAGGTACTTGTACATAGAGCGGAGAGGTACTTATACATGGAGCGGAGAGGTATTTGTACATTGAGCGGAGAGGTACTTGTACATGGAGCGGAGAGGTACTTGTACATGAGAGCGGAGAGGTATTTGTACATGGAGCGGAAAGGTACTGTCGACACTTGTACATTGAGCGGAGAGCTACTTGTACATGGAGCGGAGAGGTACTTGTACATGAGAGCGGAGAGGTACTTGTACATGGAGCGGAGAGGTATTTGTACATGGAGCGGAGAGGTACTGTCGACACTTGACATTGAGCGGAGAGGTACTTGTACATGGAGCGGAGAGGTACTTGTACATGAGAGCGGAGAGGTATTTGTACATGGAGCGGAGAGGTACTGTCGACACTTGACATTGAGCGGAGAGGTACTTGTACATGGAGCGGAGAGGTACTTGTACATGGAGCGGAGAGGTACTTGTACATGGACCGGAGAGGTACTTGTACATGGAGCGGAGAGGTACTTGTACATGGAGCGGAGATGTACTTGTACATTGAGCGGAGAGGTACTTGTACATGGAGCAGAGATGTACTTGTACATGGAGCGGAGATGTACTTGTACATTGAGCGGAGAGGTACTTGTACATGGAGCGGAGAGGTACTTGTACATGGAGCGGAGATGTACTTGTACATGGAGCGGAGAGGTACTTGTACATGGAGCGGAGATGTACTTGTACATTGAGCGGAGAGGTACTTGTACATGGAGCAGAGATGTACTTGTACATGGAGCGGAGAGGTACTTGTACATGGAGCGGAGAGGTACTTGTACATGGAGCGGAGAGGTACTTGTACATGGAGCGGAGAGGTACTTGTACATTGAGCGGAGAGGTACTTGTACATGGAGCGGAGAGGTACTTGTACATTGAGCGGAGAGGTACTTGTACATGGAGCGGAGAGGTACTTGTACATGGAGCGGAGAGGTACTTGTACATGGAGCGGAGAGGTACTTGTACATGGAGCGGAGAGGTACTTGTACATTGAGCGGAGATGTACTTGTACATGGAGCGGAGATGTACTTGTACATGGATCGGAGAGGTACTTGTACATGAGAGCGGAGAGGTACTGTCGACACTTGTACATTGAGCGTAGAGGTACTGTCGACACTTGTACATTGAGCGGAGAGGTACTTGTACATGGAGCGGAGAGGTACTGTCGACACTTGTACATTGAGCGGAGAGGTACTTGTACATTGAGCGGAGAGGTACTTGTACATGGAGCGCAGAGGTACTTGTACATTGAGCGGAGAGGTACTTGTACATGGAGCGGAGAGGTACTTGTACATGAGAGCGGAGAGGTACTTGTACATGGAGCGGAGAGGTACTTGTACATTGAGCGGAGAGGTACTGTCGACACTTGTACATTCAGCGGAGAGGTACTTGTACATGGAGCGCAGAGGTACTTGTACATTGAGCGGAGAGGTACTTGTACATGGAGCGGAGAGGTACTTGTACATAGAGCGGAGAGGTACTTATACATGGAGCGGAGAGGTATTTGTACATTGAGCGGAGAGGTACTTGTACATGGAGCGGAGAGGTACTTGTACATGAGAGCGGAGAGGTATTTGTACATGGAGCGGAAAGGTACTGTCGACACTTGTACATTGAGCGGAGAGCTACTTGTACATGGAGCGGAGAGGTACTTGTACATGAGAGCGGAGAGGTACTTGTACATGGAGCGGAGAGGTATTTGTACATGGAGCGGAGAGGTACTGTCGACACTTGACATTGAGCGGAGAGGTACTTGTACATGGAGCGGAGAGGTACTTGTACATGAGAGCGGAGAGGTATTTGTACATGGAGCGGAGAGGTACTGTCGACACTTGACATTGAGCGGAGAGGTACTTGTACATGGAGCGGAGAGGTACTTGTACATGGAGCGGAGAGGTACTTGTACATGGACCGGAGAGGTACTTGTACATGGAGCGGAGAGGTACTTGTACATGGAGCGGAGATGTACTTGTACATTGAGCGGAGAGGTACTTGTACATGGAGCAGAGATGTACTTGTACATGGAGCGGAGATGTACTTGTACATTGAGCGGAGAGGTACTTGTACATGGAGCGGAGAGGTACTTGTACATGGAGCGGAGATGTACTTGTACATGGAGCGGAGAGGTACTTGTACATGGAGCGGAGATGTACTTGTACATTGAGCGGAGAGGTACTTGTACATGGAGCAGAGATGTACTTGTACATGGAGCGGAGAGGTACTTGTACATGGAGCGGAGAGGTACTTGTACATGGAGCGGAGAGGTACTTGTACATGGAGCGGAGATGTACTTGTACATTGAGCGGAGAGGTACTTGTACATGGAGCGGAGAGGTACTTGTACATTGAGCGGAGAGGTACTTGTACATGGAGCGGAGAGGTACTTGTACATGGAGCGGAGAGGTACTTGTACATGGAGCGGAGAGGTACTTGTACATGGAGCGGAGAGGTACTTGTACATTGAGCGGAGATGTACTTGTACATGGAGCGGAGATGTACTTGTACATGGATCGGAGAGGTACTTGTACATGAGAGCGGAGAGGTACTGTCGACACTTGTACATTGAGCGTAGAGGTACTGTCGACACTTGTACATTGAGCGGAGAGGTACTTGTACATGGAGCGGAGAGGTACTGTCGACACTTGTACATTGAGCGGAGAGGTACTTGTACATTGAGCGGAGAGGTACTTGTACATGGAGCGCAGAGGTACTTGTACATTGAGGGGAGAGGTACTTGTACATGGAGCGGAGAGGTACTTGTACATGAGAGCGGAGAGGTACTTGTACATGGAGCGGAGAGGTACTTGTACATTGAGCGGAGAGGTACTGTCGACACTTGTACATTCAGCGGAGAGGTACTTGTACATGGAGCGGAGAGGTACTGTCGATACTTGACATTGAGCGGAGAGGTACTTGTACATGGAGCGGAGAGGTATTTGTACATTGAGCGGAGATGTACTTGTACATTGAGCGGAGAGGTACTGTCGACACTTGTACATTCAGCGGAGAGCTACTTGTACATGGAGCGGAGAGGTATTTGTACATTGAGCGGAGAGGTACTTGTACATGGAGCGGAGAGGTACTTGTACATAGAGCGGAGAGGTACTTATACATGGAGCGGAGAGGTATTTGTACATTGAGCGGAGAGGTACTTGTACATGGAGCGGAGAGGTACTTGTACATGAGAGCGGAGAGGTATTTGTACATGGAGCGGAAAGGTACTGTCGACACTTGTACATTGAGCGGAGAGCTACTTGTACATGGAGCGGAGAGGTACTTGTACATGAGAGCGGAGAGGTACTTGTACATGGAGCGGAGAGGTATTTGTACATGGAGCGGAGAGGTACTGTCGACACTTGACATTGAGCGGAGAGGTACTTGTACATGGAGCGGAGAGGTACTTGTACATGAGAGCGGAGAGGTATTTGTACATGGAGCGGAGAGGTACTGTCGACACTTGACATTGAGCGGAGAGGTACTTGTACATGGAGCGGAGAGGTACTTGTACATGGAGCGGAGAGGTACTTGTACATGGACCGGAGAGGTACTTGTACATGGAGCGGAGAGGTACTTGTACATGGAGCGGAGATGTACTTGTACATTGAGCGGAGAGGTACTTGTACATGGAGCAGAGATGTACTTGTACATGGAGCGGAGATGTACTTGTACATTGAGCGGAGAGGTACTTGTACATGGAGCGGAGAGGTACTTGTACATGGAGCGGAGATGTACTTGTACATGGAGCGGAGAGGTACTTGTACATGGAGCGGAGATGTACTTGTACATTGAGCGGAGAGGTACTTGTACATGGAGCAGAGATGTACTTGTACATGGAGCGGAGAGGTACTTGTACATGGAGCGGAGAGGTACTTGTACATGGAGCGGAGAGGTACTTGTACATGGAGCGGAGAGGTACTTGTACATTGAGCGGAGAGGTACTTGTACATGGAGCGGAGAGGTACTTGTACATTGAGCGGAGAGGTACTTGTACATGGAGCGGAGAGGTACTTGTACATGGAGCGGAGAGGTACTTGTACATGGAGCGGAGAGGTACTTGTACATGGAGCGGAGAGGTACTTGTACATTGAGCGGAGATGTACTTGTACATGGAGCGGAGATGTACTTGTACATGGATCGGAGAGGTACTTGTACATGAGAGCAGAGAGGTACTGTCGACACTTGTACATTGAGCGTAGAGGTACTGTCGACACTTGTACATTGAGCGGAGAGGTACTTGTACATGGAGCGGAGAGGTACTGTCGACACTTGTACATTGAGCGGAGAGGTACTTGTACATTGAGCGGAGAGGTACTTGTACATGGAGCGCAGAGGTACTTGTACATTGAGGGGAGAGGTACTTGTACATGGAGCGGAGAGGTACTTGTACATGAGAGCGGAGAGGTACTTGTACATGGAGCGGAGAGGTACTTGTACATTGAGCGGAGAGGTACTGTCGACACTTGTACATTCAGCGGAGAGGTACTTGTACATGGAGCGGAGAGGTACTGTCGATACTTGACATTGAGCGGAGAGGTACTTGTACATGGAGCGGAGAGGTATTTGTACATTGAGCGGAGAGGTACTTGTACATTGAGCGGAGAGGTACTGTCGACACTTGTACATTCAGCGGAGAGCTACTTGTACATGGAGCGGAGAGGTATTTGTACATTGAGCGGAGAGGTACTTGTACATGGAGCGGAGAGGTACTTGTACATAGAGCGGAGAGGTACTTATACATGGAGCGGAGAGGTATTTGTACATTGAGCGGAGAGGTACTTGTACATGGAGCGGAGAGGTACTTGTACATGAGAGCGGAGAGGTATTTGTACATGGAGCGGAAAGGTACTGTCGACACTTGTACATTGAGCGGAGAGCTACTTGTACATGGAGCGGAGAGGTACTTGTACATGAGAGCGGAGAGGTACTTGTACATGGAGCGGAGAGGTATTTGTACATGGAGCGGAGAGGTACTGTCGACACTTGACATTGAGCGGAGAGGTACTTGTACATGGAGCGGAGAGGTACTTGTACATGAGAGCGGAGAGGTATTTGTACATGGAGCGGAGAGGTACTGTCGACACTTGACATTGAGCGGAGAGGTACTTGTACATGGAGCGGAGAGGTACTTGTACATGGAGCGGAGAGGTACTTGTACATGGACCGGAGAGGTACTTGTACATGGAGCGGAGAGGTACTTGTACATGGAGCGGAGATGTACTTGTACATTGAGCGGAGAGGTACTTGTACATGGAGCAGAGATGTACTTGTACATGGAGCGGAGATGTACTTGTACATTGAGCGGAGAGGTACTTGTACATAGAGCGGAGAGGTACTTGTACATGGAGCGGAGATGTACTTGTACATGGAGCGGAGAGGTACTTGTACATGGAGCGGAGATGTACTTGTACATTGAGCGGAGAGGTACTTGTACATGGAGCAGAGATGTACTTGTACATGGAGCGGAGAGGTACTTGTACATGGAGCGGAGAGGTACTTGTACATGGAGCGGAGAGGTACTTGTACATGGAGCGGAGAGGTACTTGTACATTGAGCGGAGAGGTACTTGTACATGGAGCGGAGAGGTACTTGTACATTGAGCGGAGAGGTACTTGTACATGGAGCGGAGAGGTACTTGTACATGGAGCGGAGAGGTACTTGTACATGGAGCGGAGAGGTACTTGTACATTGAGCGGAGATGTACTTGTACATGGAGCGGAGATGTACTTGTACATGGATCGGAGAGGTACTTGTACATGAGAGCGGAGAGGTACTGTCGACACTTGTACATTGAGCGTAGAGGTACTGTCGACACTTGTACATTGAGCGGAGAGGTACTTGTACATGGAGCGGAGAGGTACTGTCGACACTTGTACATTGAGCGGAGAGGTACTTGTACATTGAGCGGAGAGGTACTTGTACATGGAGTGGAGATGTACTTGTACATTGAGCGGAGAGGTACTGGTACATGGAGCGGAGATGTACTTGTACATTGAGCGGAGAGGTACTTGTACATGGAGTGGAGATGTACTTGTACATTGAGCGGAGAGGTACTGGTACATGGAGCGGAGATGTACTTGTACATTGAGCGGAGAGGTACTTGTACATGGAGTGGAGATGTACTTGTACATGGAGCGGAGATGTACTTGTACATTGAGCGGAGAGGTACTTGTACATGGAGCGGAGATGTACTTGTACATGGAGCGGAGAGGTACTTGTACATGGAGCGGAGAGGTACTTGTACATGGAGCGGAGATGTACTTGTACATGGAGCGGAGATGTACTTGTACATGGAGCGGAGAGGTACTTGTACATGGAGCGGAGAGGTACTTATACATTGAGCGGAGACGTACTTGTACATGGAGCGGAGATGTACTTGTACATTGAGCGGAGAGGTACTTGTACATTGAGCGGAGAGGTACTGGTACATGGAGCGGAGATGTACTTGTACATTGAGCGGAGAGGTACTTGTACATGGAGCGGAGAGGTACTTGTACATTGAGCGGAGAGGTACTTGTACATTGAGCGGAGACGTACTTGTACATTGAGCGGAGATGTACTTGTACATTGAGCGGAGATGTACTTGTACATTGAGCGGAGAGGTACTGGTACATGGAGCGGAGAGGTACTTGTACATGGAGCGGAGAGGTATTTGTACATGGAGCGGAGAGGTATTTGTACATGGAGCGGAGAGGTACTTGTACATTGAGCGGAGAGGTACTTGTACATGGAGCGGAGAGGTACTTGTACATGGAGCGGAGAGGTACTTGTACATGTAGCGGAGAGGTGCTTGTACATGGAGCGGAGAGGTACTTGTACATGGAGCGGAGAGGTATTTGTACATGGAGCGGAGAGGTACTTGTACATGGAGCGGAGAGGTACTTGTACATTCAGCGGAGAGGTACTTGTACATTGAGCGGAGAGGTACTTGTAGATGGAGCGGAGAGGTACTGTCGACACTTGTACATTGAGCGGAGAGGTACTTGTACATGGAGCGGAGAGGTACTTGTACATGGAGCGGAGAGGTACTGTCGACACTTGTACATTGAGCGGAGAGGTACTTGTACATGGAGCGGAGAGGTACTTGTACATGGAGCGGAGATGTACTTGTACAGGGAGCGGAGAGGTACTTGTACATTGAGCGGAGAGGTACTTGTACATGGAGCGGAGAGGTACTTGTACATGGAGCGGAGAGGTACTTGTACATGGAGCGGAGAGGTACTTGTACATTGAGCGGAGAGGTACTTGTACATGGAGCGGAGAGGTACTTGTACATGGAGCGGAGAGGTACTTGTACATTGGGCGGAGAGGTACTTGTACATGGAGCGGAGAGGTACTTGTACATGGAGCGGAGAGGTACTTGTACATGGAGCGGAGAGGTACTTGTACATTGAGCGGAGAGGTACTTGTACATGGAGCGGAGAGGTACTTGTACATGGAGCGGAGAGGTACTTGTACATGGAGCGGAGAGGTACTTGTACATGGAGCGGAGAGGTACTTGTACATTGAGCGGAGATGTACTTGTACATGGAGCGGAGATGTACTTGTACATGGATCGGAGAGGTACTTGTACATGAGAGCGGAGAGGTACTGTCGACACTTGTACATTGAGCGTAGAGGTACTGTCGACACTTGTACATTGAGCGGAGAGGTACTTGTACATGGAGCGGAGAGGTACTGTCGACACTTGTACATTGAGCGGAGAGGTACTTGTACATTGAGCGGAGAGGTACTTGTACATGGAGCGCAGAGGTACTTGTACATTGAGCGGAGAGGTACTTGTACATGGAGCGGAGAGGTACTTGTACATGAGAGCGGAGAGGTACTTGTACATGGAGCGGAGAGGTACTTGTACATTGAGCGGAGAGGTACTGTCGACACTTGTACATTCAGCGGAGAGGTACTTGTACATGGAGCGGAGAGGTACTGTCGATACTTGACATTGAGCGGAGAGGTACTTGTACATGGAGCGGAGAGGTACTTGTACATGGAGCGGAGAGGTACTTGTACATGGAGCGGAGAGGTACTTGTACATTGAGCGGAGAGGTACTTGTACATGGAGCGGAGAGGTACTTGTACATTGAGCGGAGAGGTACTTGTACATGGAGCGGAGAGGTACTTGTACATGGAGCGGAGAGGTACTTGTACATGGAGCGGAGAGGTACTTGTACATGGAGCGGAGAGGTACTTGTACATTGAGCGGAGATGTACTTGTACATGGAGCGGAGATGTACTTGTACATGGATCGGAGAGGTACTTGTACATGAGAGCGGAGAGGTACTGTCGACACTTGTACATTGAGCGTAGAGGTACTGTCGACACTTGTACATTGAGCGGAGAGGTACTTGTACATGGAGCGGAGAGGTACTGTCGACACTTGTACATTGAGCGGAGAGGTACTTGTACATTGAGCGGAGAGGTACTTGTACATGGAGCGCAGAGGTACTTGTACATTGAGCGGAGAGGTACTTGTACATGGAGCGGAGAGGTACTTGTACATGAGAGCGGAGAGGTACTTGTACATGGAGCGGAGAGGTACTTGTACATTGAGCGGAGAGGTACTGTCGACACTTGTACATTCAGCGGAGAGGTACTTGTACATGGAGCGGAGAGGTACTGTCGATACTTGACATTGAGCGGAGAGGTACTTGTACATGGAGCGGAGAGGTATTTGTACATTGAGCGGAGAGGTACTTGTACATTGAGCGGAGAGGTACTGTCGACACTTGTACATTCAGCGGAGAGCTACTTGTACATGGAGCGGAGAGGTATTTGTACATTGAGCGGAGAGGTACTTGTACATGGAGCGGAGAGGTACTTGTACATAGAGCGGAGAGGTACTTATACATGGAGCGGAGAGGTATTTGTACATTGAGCGGAGAGGTACTTGTACATGGAGCGGAGAGGTACTTGTACATGGAGCGGAGAGGTACTTGTACATGGAGCGGAGAGGTACTTGTACATTGAGCGGAGAGGTACTTGTACATGGAGCGGAGAGGTACTTGTACATGGAGCGGAGAGGTACTTGTACATTGGGCGGAGAGGTACTTGTACATGGAGCGGAGAGGTACTTGTACATGGAGCGGAGAGGTACTTGTACATGGAGCGGAGAGGTACTTGTACATTGAGCGGAGAGGTACTTGTACATGGAGCGGAGAGGTACTTGTACATGGAGCGGAGAGGTACTTGTACATGGAGCGGAGAGGTACTTGTACATGGAGCGGAGAGGTACTTGTACATTGAGCGGAGATGTACTTGTACATGGAGCGGAGATGTACTTGTACATGGATCGGAGAGGTACTTGTACATGAGAGCGGAGAGGTACTGTCGACACTTGTACATTGAGCGTAGAGGTACTGTCGACACTTGTACATTGAGCGGAGAGGTACTTGTACATGGAGCGGAGAGGTACTGTCGACACTTGTACATTGAGCGGAGAGGTACTTGTACATTGAGCGGAGAGGTACTTGTACATGGAGCGCAGAGGTACTTGTACATTGAGCGGAGAGGTACTTGTACATGGAGCGGAGAGGTACTTGTACATGAGAGCGGAGAGGTACTTGTACATGGAGCGGAGAGGTACTTGTACATTGAGCGGAGAGGTACTGTCGACACTTGTACATTCAGCGGAGAGGTACTTGTACATGGAGCGGAGAGGTACTGTCGATACTTGACATTGAGCGGAGAGGTACTTGTACATGGAGCGGAGAGGTACTTGTACATGGAGCGGAGAGGTACTTGTACATGGAGCGGAGAGGTACTTGTACATTGAGCGGAGAGGTACTTGTACATGGAGCGGAGAGGTACTTGTACATTGAGCGGAGAGGTACTTGTACATGGAGCGGAGAGGTACTTGTACATGGAGCGGAGAGGTACTTGTACATGGAGCGGAGAGGTACTTGTACATGGAGCGGAGAGGTACTTGTACATTGAGCGGAGATGTACTTGTACATGGAGCGGAGATGTACTTGTACATGGATCGGAGAGGTACTTGTACATGAGAGCGGAGAGGTACTGTCGACACTTGTACATTGAGCGTAGAGGTACTGTCGACACTTGTACATTGAGCGGAGAGGTACTTGTACATGGAGCGGAGAGGTACTGTCGACACTTGTACATTGAGCGGAGAGGTACTTGTACATTGAGCGGAGAGGTACTTGTACATGGAGCGCAGAGGTACTTGTACATTGAGCGGAGAGGTACTTGTACATGGAGCGGAGAGGTACTTGTACATGAGAGCGGAGAGGTACTTGTACATGGAGCGGAGAGGTACTTGTACATTGAGCGGAGAGGTACTGTCGACACTTGTACATTCAGCGGAGAGGTACTTGTACATGGAGCGGAGAGGTACTGTCGATACTTGACATTGAGCGGAGAGGTACTTGTACATGGAGCGGAGAGGTATTTGTACATTGAGCGGAGAGGTACTTGTACATTGAGCGGAGAGGTACTGTCGACACTTGTACATTCAGCGGAGAGCTACTTGTACATGGAGCGGAGAGGTATTTGTACATTGAGCGGAGAGGTACTTGTACATGGAGCGGAGAGGTACTTGTACATAGAGCAGAGAGGTACTTATACATGGAGCGGAGAGGTATTTGTACATTGAGCGGAGAGGTACTTGTACATGGAGCGGAGAGGTACTTGTACATGAGAGCGGAGAGGTATTTGTACATGGAGCGGAAAGGTACTGTCGACACTTGTACATTGAGCGGAGAGCTACTTGTACATGGAGCGGAGAGGTACTTGTACATGAGAGCGGAGAGGTACTTGTACATGGAGCGGAGAGGTATTTGTACATGGAGCGGAGAGGTACTGTCGACACTTGACATTGAGCGGAGAGGTACTTGTACATGGAGCGGAGAGGTACTTGTACATGAGAGCGGAGAGGTATTTGTACATGGAGCGGAGAGGTACTGTCGACACTTGACATTGAGCGGAGAGGTACTTGTACATGGAGCGGAGAGGTACTTGTACATGGAGCGGAGAGGTACTTGTACATGGACCGGAGAGGTACTTGTACATGGAGCGGAGAGGTACTTGTACATGGAGCAGAGATGTACTTGTACATTGAGCGGAGAGGTACTTGTACATGGAGCAGAGATGTACTTGTACATGGAGCGGAGATGTACTTGTACATTGAGCGGAGAGGTACTTGTACATGGAGCGGAGATGTACTTGTACATGGATCGGAGAGGTACTTGTACATGAGAGCGGAGAGGTACTTATACATTGAGCGGAGACGTACTTGTACATGGAGCGGAGATGTACTTGTACATTGAGCGGAGAGGTACTTGTACATTGAGCGGAGAGGTACTGGTACATGGAGCGGAGATGTACTTGTACATTGAGCGGAGAGGTACTTGTACATGGAGCGGAGAGGTACTTGTACATTGAGCGGAGAGGTACTTGTACATTGAGCGGAGACGTACTTGTACATTGAGCGGAGATGTACTTGTACATTGAGCGGAGATGTACTTGTACATTGAGCGGAGAGGTACTGGTACATGGAGCGGAGAGGTACTTGTACATGGAGCGGAGAGGTATTTGTACATGGAGCGGAGAGGTATTTGTACATGGAGCGGAGAGGTACTTGTACATTGAGCGGAGAGGTACTTGTACATGGAGCGGAGAGGTACTTGTACATGGAGCGGAGAGGTACTTGTACATGTAGCGGAGAGGTGCTTGTACATGGAGCGGAGAGGTACTTGTACATGGAGCGGAGAGGTATTTGTACATGGAGCGGAGAGGTACTTGTACATGGAGCGGAGAGGTACTTGTACATTCAGCGGAGAGGTACTTGTACATTGAGCGGAGAGGTACTTGTAGATGGAGCGGAGAGGTACTGTCGACACTTGTACATTGAGCGGAGAGGTACTTGTACATGGAGCGGAGAGGTACTTGTACATGGAGCGGAGAGGTACTGTCGACACTTGTACATTGAGCGGAGAGGTACTTGTACATGGAGCGGAGAGGTACTTGTACATGGAGCGGAGATGTACTTGTACAGGGAGCGGAGAGGTACTTGTACATTGAGCGGAGAGGTACTTGTACATGGAGCGGAGAGGTACTTGTACATGGAGCGGAGAGGTACTTGTACATGGAGCGGAGAGGTACTTGTACATGGAGCGGAGATGTACTTGTACATTGAGCGGAGAGGTACTTGTACATGGAGCAGAGATGTACTTGTACATGGAGCGGAGATGTACTTGTACATTGAGCGGAGAGGTACTTGTACATGGAGCGGAGATGTACTTGTACATGGATCGGAGAGGTACTTGTACATGAGAGCGGAGAGGTACTTATACATTGAGCGGAGACGTACTTGTACATGGAGCGGAGATGTACTTGTACATTGAGCGGAGAGGTACTTGTACATTGAGCGGAGAGGTACTGGTACATGGAGCGGAGATGTACTTGTACATTGAGCGGAGAGGTACTTGTACATGGAGCGGAGAGGTACTTGTACATTGAGCGGAGAGGTACTTGTACATTGAGCGGAGACGTACTTGTACATTGAGCGGAGATGTACTTGTACATTGAGCGGAGATGTACTTGTACATTGAGCGGAGAGGTACTGGTACATGGAGCGGAGAGGTACTTGTACATGGAGCGGAGAGGTATTTGTACATGGAGCGGAGAGGTATTTGTACATGGAGCGGAGAGGTACTTGTACATTGAGCGGAGAGGTACTTGTACATGGAGCGGAGAGGTACTTGTACATGGAGCGGAGAGGTACTTGTACATGTAGCGGAGAGGTGCTTGTACATGGAGCGGAGAGGTACTTGTACATGGAGCGGAGAGGTATTTGTACATGGAGCGGAGAGGTACTTGTACATGGAGCGGAGAGGTACTTGTACATTCAGCGGAGAGGTACTTGTACATTGAGCGGAGAGGTACTTGTAGATGGAGCGGAGAGGTACTGTCGACACTTGTACATTGAGCGGAGAGGTACTTGTACATGGAGCGGAGAGGTACTTGTACATGGAGCGGAGAGGTACTGTCGACACTTGTACATTGAGCGGAGAGGTACTTGTACATGGAGCGGAGAGGTACTTGTACATGGAGCGGAGATGTACTTGTACAGGGAGCGGAGAGGTACTTGTACATTGAGCGGAGAGGTACTTGTACATGGAGCGGAGAGGTACTTGTACATGGAGCGGAGAGGTACTTGTACATGGAGCGGAGAGGTACTTGTACATGGAGCGGAGATGTACTTGTACATTGAGCGGAGAGGTACTTGTACATGGAGCAGAGATGTACTTGTACATGGAGCGGAGAGGTACTTGTACATGGAGCGGAGAGGTACTTGTACATGGAGCGGAGAGGTACTTGTACATGGAGCGGAGAGGTACTTGTACATTGAGCGGAGAGGTACTTGTACATGGAGCGGAGAGGTACTTGTACATTGAGCGGAGAGGTACTTGTACATGGAGCGGAGAGGTACTTGTACATGGAGCGGAGAGGTACTTGTACATGGAGCGGAGAGGTACTTGTACATTGAGCGGAGATGTACTTGTACATGGAGCGGAGATGTACTTGTACATGGATCGGAGAGGTACTTGTACATGAGAGCGGAGAGGTACTGTCGACACTTGTACATTGAGCGTAGAGGTACTGTCGACACTTGTACATTGAGCGGAGAGGTACTTGTACATGGAGCGGAGAGGTACTGTCGACACTTGTACATTGAGCGGAGAGGTACTTGTACATTGAGCGGAGAGGTACTTGTACATGGAGTGGAGATGTACTTGTACATTGAGCGGAGAGGTACTGGTACATGGAGCGGAGATGTACTTGTACATTGAGCGGAGAGGTACTTGTACATGGAGTGGAGATGTACTTGTACATTGAGCGGAGAGGTACTGGTACATGGAGCGGAGATGTACTTGTACATTGAGCGGAGAGGTACTTGTACATGGAGTGGAGATGTACTTGTACATGGAGCGGAGATGTACTTGTACATTGAGCGGAGAGGTACTTGTACATGGAGCGGAGATGTACTTGTACATGGAGCGGAGAGGTACTTGTACATGGAGCGGAGAGGTACTTGTACATGGAGCGGAGATGTACTTGTACATGGAGCGGAGATGTACTTGTACATGGAGCGGAGAGGTACTTGTACATGGAGCGGAGAGGTACTTATACATTGAGCGGAGACGTACTTGTACATGGAGCGGAGATGTACTTGTACATTGAGCGGAGAGGTACTTGTACATTGAGCGGAGAGGTACTGGTACATGGAGCGGAGATGTACTTGTACATTGAGCGGAGAGGTACTTGTACATGGAGCGGAGAGGTACTTGTACATTGAGCGGAGAGGTACTTGTACATTGAGCGGAGACGTACTTGTACATTGAGCGGAGATGTACTTGTACATTGAGCGGAGATGTACTTGTACATTGAGCGGAGAGGTACTGGTACATGGAGCGGAGAGGTACTTGTACATGGAGCGGAGAGGTATTTGTACATGGAGCGGAGAGGTATTTGTACATGGAGCGGAGAGGTACTTGTACATTGAGCGGAGAGGTACTTGTACATGGAGCGGAGAGGTACTTGTACATGGAGCGGAGAGGTACTTGTACATGTAGCGGAGAGGTGCTTGTACATGGAGCGGAGAGGTACTTGTACATGGAGCGGAGAGGTATTTGTACATGGAGCGGAGAGGTACTTGTACATGGAGCGGAGAGGTACTTGTACATTCAGCGGAGAGGTACTTGTACATTGAGCGGAGAGGTACTTGTAGATGGAGCGGAGAGGTACTGTCGACACTTGTACATTGAGCGGAGAGGTACTTGTACATGGAGCGGAGAGGTACTTGTACATGGAGCGGAGAGGTACTGTCGACACTTGTACATTGAGCGGAGAGGTACTTGTACATGGAGCGGAGAGGTACTTGTACATGGAGCGGAGATGTACTTGTACAGGGAGCGGAGAGGTACTTGTACATTGAGCGGAGAGGTACTTGTACATGGAGCGGAGAGGTACTTGTACATGGAGCGGAGAGGTACTTGTACATGGAGCGGAGAGGTACTTGTACATTGAGCGGAGAGGTACTTGTACATGGAGCGGAGAGGTACTTGTACATGGAGCGGAGAGGTACTTGTACATTGGGCGGAGAGGTACTTGTACATGGAGCGGAGAGGTACTTGTACATGGAGCGGAGAGGTACTTGTACATGGAGCGGAGAGGTACTTGTACATTGAGCGGAGAGGTACTTGTACATGGAGCGGAGAGGTACTTGTACATGGAGCGGAGAGGTACTTGTACATGGAGCGGAGAGGTACTTGTACATGGAGCGGAGAGGTACTTGTACATGGAGCGGAGAGGTACTTGTACATTGAGCGGAGATGTACTTGTACATGGAGCGGAGATGTACTTGTACATGGATCGGAGAGGTACTTGTACATGAGAGCGGAGAGGTACTGTCGACACTTGTACATTGAGCGTAGAGGTACTGTCGACACTTGTACATTGAGCGGAGAGGTACTTGTACATGGAGCGGAGAGGTACTGTCGACACTTGTACATTGAGCGGAGAGGTACTTGTACATTGAGCGGAGAGGTACTTGTACATGGAGCGCAGAGGTACTTGTACATTGAGCGGAGATGTACTTGTACATGGAGCGGAGATGTACTTGTACATGGATCGGAGAGGTACTTGTACATGAGAGCGGAGAGGTACTGTCGACACTTGTACATTGAGCGTAGAGGTACTGTCGACACTTGTACATTGAGCGGAGAGGTACTTGTACATGGAGCGGAGAGGTACTGTCGACACTTGTACATTGAGCGGAGAGGTACTTGTACATTGAGCGGAGAGGTACTTGTACATGGAGCGCAGAGGTACTTGTACATTGAGCGGAGAGGTACTTGTACATGGAGCGGAGAGGTACTTGTACATGAGAGCGGAGAGGTACTTGTACATGGAGCGGAGAGGTACTTGTACATTGAGCGGAGAGGTACTGTCGACACTTGTACATTCAGCGGAGAGGTACTTGTACATGGAGCGGAGAGGTACTGTCGATACTTGACATTGAGCGGAGAGGTACTTGTACATGGAGCGGAGAGGTATTTGTACATTGAGCGGAGAGGTACTTGTACATTGAGCGGAGAGGTACTGTCGACACTTGTACATTCAGCGGAGAGCTACTTGTACATGGAGCGGAGAGGTATTTGTACATTGAGCGGAGAGGTACTTGTACATGGAGCGGAGAGGTACTTGTACATAGAGCGGAGAGGTACTTATACATGGAGCGGAGAGGTATTTGTACATTGAGCGGAGAGGTACTTGTACATGGAGCGGAGAGGTACTTGTACATGAGAGCGGAGAGGTATTTGTACATGGAGCGGAAAGGTACTGTCGACACTTGTACATTGAGCGGAGAGCTACTTGTACATGGAGCGGAGAGGTACTTGTACATGAGAGCGGAGAGGTACTTGTACATGGAGCGGAGAGGTATTTGTACATGGAGCGGAGAGGTACTGTCGACACTTGACATTGAGCGGAGAGGTACTTGTACATGGAGCGGAGAGGTACTTGTACATGAGAGCGGAGAGGTATTTGTACATGGAGCGGAGAGGTACTGTCGACACTTGACATTGAGCGGAGAGGTACTTGTACATGGAGCGGAGAGGTACTTGTACATGGAGCGGAGAGGTACTTGTACATGGACCGGAGAGGTACTTGTACATGGAGCGGAGAGGTACTTGTACATGGAGCAGAGATGTACTTGTACATTGAGCGGAGAGGTACTTGTACATGGAGCAGAGATGTACTTGTACATGGAGCGGAGATGTACTTGTACATTGAGCGGAGAGGTACTTGTACATGGAGCGGAGATGTACTTGTACATGGATCGGAGAGGTACTTGTACATGAGAGCGGAGAGGTACTTATACATTGAGCGGAGACGTACTTGTACATGGAGCGGAGATGTACTTGTACATTGAGCGGAGAGGTACTTGTACATTGAGCGGAGAGGTACTGGTACATGGAGCGGAGATGTACTTGTACATTGAGCGGAGAGGTACTTGTACATGGAGCGGAGAGGTACTTGTACATTGAGCGGAGAGGTACTTGTACATTGAGCGGAGACGTACTTGTACATTGAGCGGAGATGTACTTGTACATTGAGCGGAGATGTACTTGTACATTGAGCGGAGAGGTACTGGTACATGGAGCGGAGAGGTACTTGTACATGGAGCGGAGAGGTATTTGTACATGGAGCGGAGAGGTATTTGTACATGGAGCGGAGAGGTACTTGTACATTGAGCGGAGAGGTACTTGTACATGGAGCGGAGAGGTACTTGTACATGGAGCGGAGAGGTACTTGTACATGTAGCGGAGAGGTGCTTGTACATGGAGCGGAGAGGTACTTGTACATGGAGCGGAGAGGTATTTGTACATGGAGCGGAGAGGTACTTGTACATGGAGCGGAGAGGTACTTGTACATTCAGCGGAGAGGTACTTGTACATTGAGCGGAGAGGTACTTGTAGATGGAGCGGAGAGGTACTGTCGACACTTGTACATTGAGCGGAGAGGTACTTGTACATGGAGCGGAGAGGTACTTGTACATGGAGCGGAGAGGTACTGTCGACACTTGTACATTGAGCGGAGAGGTACTTGTACATGGAGCGGAGAGGTACTTGTACATGGAGCGGAGATGTACTTGTACAGGGAGCGGAGAGGTACTTGTACATTGAGCGGAGAGGTACTTGTACATGGAGCGGAGAGGTACTTGTACATGGAGCGGAGAGGTACTTGTACATGGAGCGGAGAGGTACTTGTACATGGAGCGGAGATGTACTTGTACATTGAGCGGAGAGGTACTTGTACATGGAGCAGAGATGTACTTGTACATGGAGCGGAGATGTACTTGTACATTGAGCGGAGAGGTACTTGTACATGGAGCGGAGATGTACTTGTACATGGATCGGAGAGGTACTTGTACATGAGAGCGGAGAGGTACTTATACATTGAGCGGAGACGTACTTGTACATGGAGCGGAGATGTACTTGTACATTGAGCGGAGAGGTACTTGTACATTGAGCGGAGAGGTACTGGTACATGGAGCGGAGATGTACTTGTACATTGAGCGGAGAGGTACTTGTACATGGAGCGGAGAGGTACTTGTACATTGAGCGGAGAGGTACTTGTACATTGAGCGGAGACGTACTTGTACATTGAGCGGAGATGTACTTGTACATTGAGCGGAGATGTACTTGTACATTGAGCGGAGAGGTACTGGTACATGGAGCGGAGAGGTACTTGTACATGGAGCGGAGAGGTATTTGTACATGGAGCGGAGAGGTATTTGTACATGGAGCGGAGAGGTACTTGTACATTGAGCGGAGAGGTACTTGTACATGGAGCGGAGAGGTACTTGTACATGGAGCGGAGAGGTACTTGTACATGTAGCGGATAGGTGCTTGTACATGGAGCGGAGAGGTACTTGTACATGGAGCGGAGAGGTATTTGTACATGGAGCGGAGAGGTACTTGTACATGGAGCGGAGAGGTACTTGTACATTCAGCGGAGAGGTACTTGTACATTGAGCGGAGAGGTACTTGTAGATGGAGCGGAGAGGTACTGTCGACACTTGTACATTGAGCGGAGAGGTACTTGTACATGGAGCGGAGAGGTACTTGTACATGGAGCGGAGAGGTACTGTCGACACTTGTACATTGAGCGGAGAGGTACTTGTACATGGAGCGGAGAGGTACTTGTACATGGAGCGGAGATGTACTTGTACAGGGAGCGGAGAGGTACTTGTACATTGAGCGGAGAGGTACTTGTACATGGAGCGGAGAGGTACTTGTACATGGAGCGGAGAGGTACTTGTACATGGAGCGGAGAGGTACTTGTACATGGAGCGGAGATGTACTTGTACATTGAGCGGAGAGGTACTTGTACATGGAGCAGAGATGTACTTGTACATGGAGCGGAGAGGTACTTGTACATGGAGCGGAGAGGTACTTGTACATGGAGCGGAGAGGTACTTGTACATGGAGCGGAGAGGTACTTGTACATTGAGCGGAGAGGTACTTGTACATGGAGCGGAGAGGTACTTGTACATTGAGCGGAGAGGTACTTGTACATGGAGCGGAGAGGTACTTGTACATGGAGCGGAGAGGTACTTGTACATGGAGCGGAGAGGTACTTGTACATTGAGCGGAGATGTACTTGTACATGGAGCGGAGATGTACTTGTACATGGATCGGAGAGGTACTTGTACATGAGAGCGGAGAGGTACTGTCGACACTTGTACATTGAGCGTAGAGGTACTGTCGACACTTGTACATTGAGCGGAGAGGTACTTGTACATGGAGCGGAGAGGTACTGTCGACACTTGTACATTGAGCGGAGAGGTACTTGTACATTGAGCGGAGAGGTACTTGTACATGGAGTGGAGATGTACTTGTACATTGAGCGGAGAGGTACTGGTACATGGAGCGGAGATGTACTTGTACATTGAGCGGAGAGGTACTTGTACATGGAGTGGAGATGTACTTGTACATTGAGCGGAGAGGTACTGGTACATGGAGCGGAGATGTACTTGTACATTGAGCGGAGAGGTACTTGTACATGGAGTGGAGATGTACTTGTACATGGAGCGGAGATGTACTTGTACATTGAGCGGAGAGGTACTTGTACATGGAGCGGAGATGTACTTGTACATGGAGCGGAGAGGTACTTGTACATGGAGCGGAGAGGTACTTGTACATGGAGCGGAGATGTACTTGTACATGGAGCGGAGATGTACTTGTACATGGAGCGGAGAGGTACTTGTACATGGAGCGGAGAGGTACTTATACATTGAGCGGAGACGTACTTGTACATGGAGCGGAGATGTACTTGTACATTGAGCGGAGAGGTACTTGTACATTGAGCGGAGAGGTACTGGTACATGGAGCGGAGATGTACTTGTACATTGAGCGGAGAGGTACTTGTACATGGAGCGGAGAGGTACTTGTACATTGAGCGGAGAGGTACTTGTACATTGAGCGGAGACGTACTTGTACATTGAGCGGAGATGTACTTGTACATTGAGCGGAGATGTACTTGTACATTGAGCGGAGAGGTACTGGTACATGGAGCGGAGAGGTACTTGTACATGGAGCGGAGAGGTATTTGTACATGGAGCGGAGAGGTATTTGTACATGGAGCGGAGAGGTACTTGTACATTGAGCGGAGAGGTACTTGTACATGGAGCGGAGAGGTACTTGTACATGGAGCGGAGAGGTACTTGTACATGTAGCGGAGAGGTGCTTGTACATGGAGCGGAGAGGTACTTGTACATGGAGCGGAGAGGTATTTGTACATGGAGCGGAGAGGTACTTGTACATGGAGCGGAGAGGTACTTGTACATTCAGCGGAGAGGTACTTGTACATTGAGCGGAGAGGTACTTGTAGATGGAGCGGAGAGGTACTGTCGACACTTGTACATTGAGCGGAGAGGTACTTGTACATGGAGCGGAGAGGTACTTGTACATGGAGCGGAGAGGTACTGTCGACACTTGTACATTGAGCGGAGAGGTACTTGTACATGGAGCGGAGAGGTACTTGTACATGGAGCGGAGATGTACTTGTACAGGGAGCGGAGAGGTACTTGTACATTGAGCGGAGAGGTACTTGTACATGGAGCGGAGAGGTACTTGTACATGGAGCGGAGAGGTACTTGTACATGGAGCGGAGAGGTACTTGTACATTGAGCGGAGAGGTACTTGTACATGGAGCGGAGAGGTACTTGTACATGGAGCGGAGAGGTACTTGTACATTGGGCGGAGAGGTACTTGTACATGGAGCGGAGAGGTACTTGTACATGGAGCGGAGAGGTACTTGTACATGGAGCGGAGAGGTACTTGTACATTGAGCGGAGAGGTACTTGTACATGGAGCGGAGAGGTACTTGTACATGGAGCGGAGAGGTACTTGTACATGGAGCGGAGAGGTACTTGTACATGGAGCGGAGAGGTACTTGTACATTGAGCGGAGATGTACTTGTACATGGAGCGGAGATGTACTTGTACATGGATCGGAGAGGTACTTGTACATGAGAGCGGAGAGGTACTGTCGACACTTGTACATTGAGCGTAGAGGTACTGTCGACACTTGTACATTGAGCGGAGAGGTACTTGTACATGGAGCGGAGAGGTACTGTCGACACTTGTACATTGAGCGGAGAGGTACTTGTACATTGAGCGGAGAGGTACTTGTACATGGAGCGCAGAGGTACTTGTACATTGAGCGGAGAGGTACTTGTACATGGAGCGGAGAGGTACTTGTACATGAGAGCGGAGAGGTACTTGTACATGGAGCGGAGAGGTACTTGTACATTGAGCGGAGAGGTACTGTCGACACTTGTACATTCAGCGGAGAGGTACTTGTACATGGAGCGGAGAGGTACTGTCGATACTTGACATTGAGCGGAGAGGTACTTGTACATGGAGCGGAGAGGTACTTGTACATGGAGCGGAGAGGTACTTGTACATGGAGCGGAGAGGTACTTGTACATTGAGCGGAGAGGTACTTGTACATGGAGCGGAGAGGTACTTGTACATTGAGCGGAGAGGTACTTGTACATGGAGCGGAGAGGTACTTGTACATGGAGCGGAGAGGTACTTGTACATGGAGCGGAGAGGTACTTGTACATGGAGCGGAGAGGTACTTGTACATTGAGCGGAGATGTACTTGTACATGGAGCGGAGATGTACTTGTACATGGATCGGAGAGGTACTTGTACATGAGAGCGGAGAGGTACTGTCGACACTTGTACATTGAGCGTAGAGGTACTGTCGACACTTGTACATTGAGCGGAGAGGTACTTGTACATGGAGCGGAGAGGTACTGTCGACACTTGTACATTGAGCGGAGAGGTACTTGTACATTGAGCGGAGAGGTACTTGTACATGGAGCGCAGAGGTACTTGTACATTGAGCGGAGAGGTACTTGTACATGGAGCGGAGAGGTACTTGTACATGAGAGCGGAGAGGTACTTGTACATGGAGCGGAGAGGTACTTGTACATTGAGCGGAGAGGTACTGTCGACACTTGTACATTCAGCGGAGAGGTACTTGTACATGGAGCGGAGAGGTACTGTCGATACTTGACATTGAGCGGAGAGGTACTTGTACATGGAGCGGAGAGGTATTTGTACATTGAGCGGAGAGGTACTTGTACATTGAGCGGAGAGGTACTGTCGACACTTGTACATTCAGCGGAGAGCTACTTGTACATGGAGCGGAGAGGTATTTGTACATTGAGCGGAGAGGTACTTGTACATGGAGCGGAGAGGTACTTGTACATAGAGCGGAGAGGTACTTATACATGGAGCGGAGAGGTATTTGTACATTGAGCGGAGAGGTACTTGTACATGGAGCGGAGAGGTACTTGTACATGAGAGCGGAGAGGTATTTGTACATGGAGCGGAAAGGTACTGTCGACACTTGTACATTGAGCGGAGAGCTACTTGTACATGGAGCGGAGAGGTACTTGTACATGAGAGCGGAGAGGTACTTGTACATGGAGCGGAGAGGTATTTGTACATGGAGCGGAGAGGTACTGTCGACACTTGACATTGAGCGGAGAGGTACTTGTACATGGAGCGGAGAGGTACTTGTACATGAGAGCGGAGAGGTATTTGTACATGGAGCGGAGAGGTACTGTCGACACTTGACATTGAGCGGAGAGGTACTTGTACATGGAGCGGAGAGGTACTTGTACATGGAGCGGAGAGGTACTTGTACATGGACCGGAGAGGTACTTGTACATGGAGCGGAGAGGTACTTGTACATGGAGCGGAGATGTACTTGTACATTGAGCGGAGAGGTACTTGTACATGGAGCAGAGATGTACTTGTACATGGAGCGGAGATGTACTTGTACATTGAGCGGAGAGGTACTTGTACATGGAGCGGAGATGTACTTGTACATGGATCGGAGAGGTACTTGTACATGAGAGCGGAGAGGTACTTATACATTGAGCGGAGACGTACTTGTACATGGAGCGGAGATGTACTTGTACATTGAGCGGAGAGGTACTTGTACATTGAGCGGAGAGGTACTGGTACATGGAGCGGAGATGTACTTGTACATTGAGCGGAGAGGTACTTGTACATGGAGCGGAGAGGTACTTGTACATTGAGCGGAGAGGTACTTGTACATTGAGCGGAGACGTACTTGTACATTGAGCGGAGATGTACTTGTACATTGAGCGGAGATGTACTTGTACATTGAGCGGAGAGGTACTGGTACATGGAGCGGAGAGGTACTTGTACATGGAGCGGAGAGGTATTTGTACATGGAGCGGAGAGGTATTTGTACATGGAGCGGAGAGGTACTTGTACATTGAGCGGAGAGGTACTTGTACATGGAGCGGAGAGGTACTTGTACATGGAGCGGAGAGGTACTTGTACATGTAGCGGAGAGGTGCTTGTACATGGAGCGGAGAGGTACTTGTACATGGAGCGGAGAGGTATTTGTACATGGAGCGGAGAGGTACTTGTACATGGAGCGGAGAGGTACTTGTACATTCAGCGGAGAGGTACTTGTACATTGAGCGGAGAGGTACTTGTAGATGGAGCGGAGAGGTACTGTCGACACTTGTACATTGAGCGGAGAGGTACTTGTACATGGAGCGGAGAGGTACTTGTACATGGAGCGGAGAGGTACTGTCGACACTTGTACATTGAGCGGAGAGGTACTTGTACATGGAGCGGAGAGGTACTTGTACATGGAGCGGAGATGTACTTGTACAGGGAGCGGAGAGGTACTTGTACATTGAGCGGAGAGGTACTTGTACATGGAGCGGAGAGGTACTTGTACATGGAGCGGAGAGGTACTTGTACATGGAGCGGAGAGGTACTTGTACATTGAGCGGAGAGGTACTTGTACATGGAGCGGAGAGGTACTTGTACATGGAGCGGAGAGGTACTTGTACATTGAGCGGAGAGGTACTTGTACATGGAGCGGAGAGGTACTTGTACATGGAGCGGAGAGGTACTTGTACATGGAGCGGAGAGGTACTTGTACATTGAGCGGAGAGGTACTTGTACATGGAGCGGAGAGGTACTTGTACATGGAGCGGAGAGGTACTTGTACATGGAGCGGAGAGGTACTTGTACATGGAGCGGAGAGGTACTTGTACATTGAGCGGAGATGTACTTGTACATGGAGCGGAGATGTACTTGTACATGGATCGGAGAGGTACTTGTACATGAGAGCGGAGAGGTACTGTCGACACTTGTACATTGAGCGTAGAGGTACTGTCGACACTTGTACATTGAGCGGAGAGGTACTTGTACATGGAGCGGAGAGGTACTGTCGACACTTGTACATTGAGCGGAGAGGTACTTGTACATTGAGCGGAGAGGTACTTGTACATGGAGCGCAGAGGTACTTGTACATTGAGCGGAGAGGTACTTGTACATGGAGCGGAGAGGTACTTGTACATGAGAGCGGAGAGGTACTTGTACATGGAGCGGAGAGGTACTTGTACATTGAGCGGAGAGGTACTGTCGACACTTGTACATTCAGCGGAGAGGTACTTGTACATGGAGCGGAGAGGTACTGTCGATACTTGACATTGAGCGGAGAGGTACTTGTTCATGGAGCGGAGAGGTACTTGTACATGGAGCGGAGAGGTACTTGTACATGGAGCGGAGAGGTACTTGTACATTGAGCGGAGAGGTACTTGTACATGGAGCGGAGAGGTACTTGTACATTGAGCGGAGAGGTACTTGTACATGGAGCGGAGAGGTACTTGTACATGGAGCGGAGAGGTACTTGTACATGGAGCGGAGAGGTACTTGTACATGGAGCGGAGAGGTACTTGTACATTGAGCGGAGATGTACTTGTACATGGAGCGGAGATGTACTTGTACATGGATCGGAGAGGTACTTGTACATGAGAGCGGAGAGGTACTGTCGACACTTGTACATTGAGCGTAGAGGTACTGTCGACACTTGTACATTGAGCGGAGAGGTACTTGTACATGGAGCGGAGAGGTACTGTCGACACTTGTACATTGAGCGGAGAGGTACTTGTACATGGAGCGGAGAGGTACTTGTACATGGAGCGGAGAGGTACTGTCGACACTTGTACATTGAGCGGAGAGGTACTTGTACATGGAGCGGAGAGGTACTTGTACATGGAGCGGAGATGTACTTGTACAGGGAGCGGAGAGGTACTTGTACATTGAGCGGAGAGGTACTTGTACATGGAGCGGAGAGGTACTTGTACATGGAGCGGAGAGGTACTTGTACATGGAGCGGAGAGGTACTTGTACATTGAGCGGAGAGGTACTTGTACATGGAGCGGAGAGGTACTTGTACATGGAGCGGAGAGGTACTTGTACATTGAGCGGAGAGGTACTTGTACATGGAGCGGAGAGGTACTTGTACATGGAGCGGAGAGGTACTTGTACATGGAGCGGAGAGGTACTTGTACATTGAGCGGAGAGGTACTTGTACATGGAGCGGAGAGGTACTTGTACATGGAGCGGAGAGGTACTTGTACATGGAGCGGAGAGGTACTTGTACATGGAGCGGAGAGGTACTTGTACATTGAGCGGAGATGTACTTGTACATGGAGCGGAGATGTACTTGTACATGGATCGGAGAGGTACTTGTACATGAGAGCGGAGAGGTACTGTCGACACTTGTACATTGAGCGTAGAGGTACTGTCGACACTTGTACATTGAGCGGAGAGGTACTTGTACATGGAGCGGAGAGGTACTGTCGACACTTGTACATTGAGCGGAGAGGTACTTGTACATTGAGCGGAGAGGTACTTGTACATGGAGCGCAGAGGTACTTGTACATTGAGCGGAGAGGTACTTGTACATGGAGCGGAGAGGTACTTGTACATGAGAGCGGAGAGGTACTTGTACATGGAGCGGAGAGGTACTTGTACATTGAGCGGAGAGGTACTGTCGACACTTGTACATTCAGCGGAGAGGTACTTGTACATGGAGCGGAGAGGTACTGTCGATACTTGACATTGAGCGGAGAGGTACTTGTACATGGAGCGGAGAGGTACTTGTACATGGAGCGGAGAGGTACTTGTACATGGAGCGGAGAGGTACTTGTACATTGAGCGGAGAGGTACTTGTACATGGAGCGGAGAGGTACTTGTACATTGAGCGGAGAGGTACTTGTACATGGAGCGGAGAGGTACTTGTACATGGAGCGGAGAGGTACTTGTACATGGAGCGGAGAGGTACTTGTACATGGAGCGGAGAGGTACTTGTACATTGAGCGGAGATGTACTTGTACATGGAGCGGAGATGTACTTGTACATGGATCGGAGAGGTACTTGTACATGAGAGCGGAGAGGTACTGTCGACACTTGTACATTGAGCGTAGAGGTACTGTCGACACTTGTACATTGAGCGGAGAGGTACTTGTACATGGAGCGGAGAGGTACTGTCGACACTTGTACATTGAGCGGAGAGGTACTTGTACATTGAGCGGAGAGGTACTTGTACATGGAGCGCAGAGGTACTTGTACATTGAGCGGAGAGGTACTTGTACATGGAGCGGAGAGGTACTTGTACATGAGAGCGGAGAGGTACTTGTACATGGAGCGGAGAGGTACTTGTACATTGAGCGGAGAGGTACTGTCGACACTTGTACATTCAGCGGAGAGGTACTTGTACATGGAGCGGAGAGGTACTGTCGATACTTGACATTGAGCGGAGAGGTACTTGTACATGGAGCGGAGAGGTATTTGTACATTGAGCGGAGAGGTACTTGTACATTGAGCGGAGAGGTACTGTCGACACTTGTACATTCAGCGGAGAGCTACTTGTACATGGAGCGGAGAGGTATTTGTACATTGAGCGGAGAGGTACTTGTACATGGAGCGGAGAGGTACTTGTACATAGAGCGGAGAGGTACTTATACATGGAGCGGAGAGGTATTTGTACATTGAGCGGAGAGGTACTTGTACATGGAGCGGAGAGGTACTTGTACATGAGAGCGGAGAGGTATTTGTACATGGAGCGGAAAGGTACTGTCGACACTTGTACATTGAGCGGAGAGCTACTTGTACATGGAGCGGAGAGGTACTTGTACATGAGAGCGGAGAGGTACTTGTACATGGAGCGGAGAGGTATTTGTACATGGAGCGGAGAGGTACTGTCGACACTTGACATTGAGCGGAGAGGTACTTGTACATGGAGCGGAGAGGTACTTGTACATGAGAGCGGAGAGGTATTTGTACATGGAGCGGAGAGGTACTGTCGACACTTGACATTGAGCGGAGAGGTACTTGTACATGGAGCGGAGAGGTACTTGTACATGGAGCGGAGAGGTACTTGTACATGGACCGGAGAGGTACTTGTACATGGAGCGGAGAGGTACTTGTACATGGAGCGGAGATGTACTTGTACATTGAGCGGAGAGGTACTTGTACATGGAGCAGAGATGTACTTGTACATGGAGCGGAGATGTACTTGTACATTGAGCGGAGAGGTACTTGTACATGGAGCGGAGATGTACTTGTACATGGATCGGAGAGGTACTTGTACATGAGAGCGGAGAGGTACTTATACATTGAGCGGAGACGTACTTGTACATGGAGCGGAGATGTACTTGTACATTGAGCGGAGAGGTACTTGTACATTGAGCGGAGAGGTACTGGTACATGGAGCGGAGATGTACTTGTACATTGAGCGGAGAGGTACTTGTACATGGAGCGGAGAGGTACTTGTACATTGAGCGGAGAGGTACTTGTACATTGAGCGGAGACGTACTTGTACATTGAGCGGAGATGTACTTGTACATTGAGCGGAGATGTACTTGTACATTGAGCGGAGAGGTACTGGTACATGGAGCGGAGAGGTACTTGTACATGGAGCGGAGAGGTATTTGTACATGGAGCGGAGAGGTATTTGTACATGGAGCGGAGAGGTACTTGTACATTGAGCGGAGAGGTACTTGTACATGGAGCGGAGAGGTACTTGTACATGGAGCGGAGAGGTACTTGTACATGTAGCGGAGAGGTGCTTGTACATGGAGCGGAGAGGTACTTGTACATGGAGCGGAGAGGTATTTGTACATGGAGCGGAGAGGTACTTGTACATGGAGCGGAGAGGTACTTGTACATTCAGCGGAGAGGTACTTGTACATTGAGCGGAGAGGTACTTGTAGATGGAGCGGAGAGGTACTGTCGACACTTGTACATTGAGCGGAGAGGTACTTGTACATGGAGCGGAGAGGTACTTGTACATGGAGCGGAGAGGTACTGTCGACACTTGTACATTGAGCGGAGAGGTACTTGTACATGGAGCGGAGAGGTACTTGTACATGGAGCGGAGATGTACTTGTACAGGGAGCGGAGAGGTACTTGTACATTGAGCGGAGAGGTACTTGTACATGGAGCGGAGAGGTACTTGTACATGGAGCGGAGAGGTACTTGTACATGGAGCGGAGAGGTACTTGTACATTGAGCGGAGAGGTACTTGTACATGGAGCGGAGAGGTACTTGTACATGGAGCGGAGAGGTACTTGTACATTGAGCGGAGAGGTACTTGTACATGGAGCGGAGAGGTACTTGTACATGGAGCGGAGAGGTACTTGTACATGGAGCGGAGAGGTACTTGTACATTGAGCGGAGAGGTACTTGTACATGGAGCGGAGAGGTACTTGTACATGGAGCGGAGAGGTACTTGTACATGGAGCGGAGAGGTACTTGTACATGGAGCGGAGAGGTACTTGTACATTGAGCGGAGATGTACTTGTACATGGAGCGGAGATGTACTTGTACATGGATCGGAGAGGTACTTGTACATGAGAGCGGAGAGGTACTGTCGACACTTGTACATTGAGCGTAGAGGTACTGTCGACACTTGTACATTGAGCGGAGAGGTACTTGTACATGGAGCGGAGAGGTACTGTCGACACTTGTACATTGAGCGGAGAGGTACTTGTACATTGAGCGGAGAGGTACTTGTACATGGAGCGCAGAGGTACTTGTACATTGAGCGGAGAGGTACTTGTACATGGAGCGGAGAGGTACTTGTACATGAGAGCGGAGAGGTACTTGTACATGGAGCGGAGAGGTACTTGTACATTGAGCGGAGAGGTACTGTCGACACTTGTACATTCAGCGGAGAGGTACTTGTACATGGAGCGGAGAGGTACTGTCGATACTTGACATTGAGCGGAGAGGTACTTGTACATGGAGCGGAGAGGTACTTGTACATGGAGCGGAGAGGTACTTGTACATGGAGCGGAGAGGTACTTGTACATTGAGCGGAGAGGTACTTGTACATGGAGCGGAGAGGTACTTGTACATTGAGCGGAGAGGTACTTGTACATGGAGCGGAGAGGTACTTGTACATGGAGCGGAGAGGTACTTGTACATGGAGCGGAGAGGTACTTGTACATGGAGCGGAGAGGTACTTGTACATTGAGCGGAGATGTACTTGTACATGGAGCGGAGATGTACTTGTACATGGATCGGAGAGGTACTTGTACATGAGAGCGGAGAGGTACTGTCGACACTTGTACATTGAGCGTAGAGGTACTGTCGACACTTGTACATTGAGCGGAGAGGTACTTGTACATGGAGCGGAGAGGTACTGTCGACACTTGTACATTGAGCGGAGAGGTACTTGTACATGGAGCGGAGAGGTACTTGTACATGGAGCGGAGAGGTACTGTCGACACTTGTACATTGAGCGGAGAGGTACTTGTACATGGAGCGGAGAGGTACTTGTACATGGAGCGGAGATGTACTTGTACAGGGAGCGGAGAGGTACTTGTACATTGAGCGGAGAGGTACTTGTACATGGAGCGGAGAGGTACTTGTACATGGAGCGGAGAGGTACTTGTACATGGAGCGGAGAGGTACTTGTACATTGAGCGGAGAGGTACTTGTACATGGAGCGGAGAGGTACTTGTACATGGAGCGGAGAGGTACTTGTACATTGAGCGGAGAGGTACTTGTACATGGAGCGGAGAGGTACTTGTACATGGAGCGGAGAGGTACTTGTACATGGAGCGGAGAGGTACTTGTACATTGAGCGGAGAGGTACTTGTACATGGAGCGGAGAGGTACTTGTACATGGAGCGGAGAGGTACTTGTACATGGAGCGGAGAGGTACTTGTACATGGAGCGGAGAGGTACTTGTACATTGAGCGGAGATGTACTTGTACATGGAGCGGAGATGTACTTGTACATGGATCGGAGAGGTACTTGTACATGAGAGCGGAGAGGTACTGTCGACACTTGTACATTGAGCGTAGAGGTACTGTCGACACTTGTACATTGAGCGGAGAGGTACTTGTACATGGAGCGGAGAGGTACTGTCGACACTTGTACATTGAGCGGAGAGGTACTTGTACATTGAGCGGAGAGGTACTTGTACATGGAGCGCAGAGGTACTTGTACATTGAGCGGAGAGGTACTTGTACATGGAGCGGAGAGGTACTTGTACATGAGAGCGGAGAGGTACTTGTACATGGAGCGGAGAGGTACTTGTACATTGAGCGGAGAGGTACTGTCGACACTTGTACATTCAGCGGAGAGGTACTTGTACATGGAGCGGAGAGGTACTGTCGATACTTGACATTGAGCGGAGAGGTACTTGTACATGGAGCGGAGAGGTACTTGTACATGGAGCGGAGAGGTACTTGTACATGGAGCGGAGAGGTACTTGTACATTGAGCGGAGAGGTACTTGTACATGGAGCGGAGAGGTACTTGTACATTGAGCGGAGAGGTACTTGTACATGGAGCGGAGAGGTACTTGTACATGGAGCGGAGAGGTACTTGTACATGGAGCGGAGAGGTACTTGTACATGGAGCGGAGAGGTACTTGTACATTGAGCGGAGATGTACTTGTACATGGAGCGGAGATGTACTTGTACATGGATCGGAGAGGTACTTGTACATGAGAGCGGAGAGGTACTGTCGACACTTGTACATTGAGCGTAGAGGTACTGTCGACACTTGTACATTGAGCGGAGAGGTACTTGTACATGGAGCGGAGAGGTACTGTCGACACTTGTACATTGAGCGGAGAGGTACTTGTACATTGAGCGGAGAGGTACTTGTACATGGAGCGCAGAGGTACTTGTACATTGAGCGGAGAGGTACTTGTACATGGAGCGGAGAGGTACTTGTACATGAGAGCGGAGAGGTACTTGTACATGGAGCGGAGAGGTACTTGTACATTGAGCGGAGAGGTACTGTCGACACTTGTACATTCAGCGGAGAGGTACTTGTACATGGAGCGGAGAGGTACTGTCGATACTTGACATTGAGCGGAGAGGTACTTGTACATGGAGCGGAGAGGTATTTGTACATTGAGCGGAGAGGTACTTGTACATTGAGCGGAGAGGTACTGTCGACACTTGTACATTCAGCGGAGAGCTACTTGTACATGGAGCGGAGAGGTATTTGTACATTGAGCGGAGAGGTACTTGTACATGGAGCGGAGAGGTACTTGTACATAGAGCGGAGAGGTACTTATACATGGAGCGGAGAGGTATTTGTACATTGAGCGGAGAGGTACTTGTACATGGAGCGGAGAGGTACTTGTACATGAGAGCGGAGAGGTATTTGTACATGGAGCGGAAAGGTACTGTCGACACTTGTACATTGAGCGGAGAGCTACTTGTACATGGAGCGGAGAGGTACTTGTACATGAGAGCGGAGAGGTACTTGTACATGGAGCGGAGAGGTATTTGTACATGGAGCGGAGAGGTACTGTCGACACTTGACATTGAGCGGAGAGGTACTTGTACATGGAGCGGAGAGGTACTTGTACATGAGAGCGGAGAGGTATTTGTACATGGAGCGGAGAGGTACTGTCGACACTTGACATTGAGCGGAGAGGTACTTGTACATGGAGCGGAGAGGTACTTGTACATGGAGCGGAGAGGTACTTGTACATGGACCGGAGAGGTACTTGTACATGGAGCGGAGAGGTACTTGTACATGGAGCGGAGATGTACTTGTACATTGAGCGGAGAGGTACTTGTACATGGAGCAGAGATGTACTTGTACATGGAGCGGAGATGTACTTGTACATTGAGCGGAGAGGTACTTGTACATGGAGCGGAGATGTACTTGTACATGGATCGGAGAGGTACTTGTACATGAGAGCGGAGAGGTACTTATACATTGAGCGGAGACGTACTTGTACATGGAGCGGAGATGTACTTGTACATTGAGCGGAGAGGTACTTGTACATTGAGCGGAGAGGTACTGGTACATGGAGCGGAGATGTACTTGTACATTGAGCGGAGAGGTACTTGTACATGGAGCGGAGAGGTACTTGTACATTGAGCGGAGAGGTACTTGTACATTGAGCGGAGACGTACTTGTACATTGAGCGGAGATGTACTTGTACATTGAGCGGAGATGTACTTGTACATTGAGCGGAGAGGTACTGGTACATGGAGCGGAGAGGTACTTGTACATGGAGCGGAGAGGTATTTGTACATGGAGCGGAGAGGTATTTGTACATGGAGCGGAGAGGTACTTGTACATTGAGCGGAGAGGTACTTGTACATGGAGCGGAGAGGTACTTGTACATGGAGCGGAGAGGTACTTGTACATGTAGCGGAGAGGTGCTTGTACATGGAGCGGAGAGGTACTTGTACATGGAGCGGAGAGGTATTTGTACATGGAGCGGAGAGGTACTTGTACATGGAGCGGAGAGGTACTTGTACATTCAGCGGAGAGGTACTTGTACATTGAGCGGAGAGGTACTTGTAGATGGAGCGGAGAGGTACTGTCGACACTTGTACATTGAGCGGAGAGGTACTTGTACATGGAGCGGAGAGGTACTTGTACATGGAGCGGAGAGGTACTGTCGACACTTGTACATTGAGCGGAGAGGTACTTGTACATGGAGCGGAGAGGTACTTGTACATGGAGCGGAGATGTACTTGTACAGGGAGCGGAGAGGTACTTGTACATTGAGCGGAGAGGTACTTGTACATGGAGCGGAGAGGTACTTGTACATGGAGCGGAGAGGTACTTGTACATGGAGCGGAGAGGTACTTGTACATTGAGCGGAGAGGTACTTGTACATGGAGCGGAGAGGTACTTGTACATGGAGCGGAGAGGTACTTGTACATTGAGCGGAGAGGTACTTGTACATGGAGCGGAGAGGTACTTGTACATGGAGCGGAGAGGTACTTGTACATGGAGCGGAGAGGTACTTGTACATTGAGCGGAGAGGTACTTGTACATGGAGCGGAGAGGTACTTGTACATGGAGCGGAGAGGTACTTGTACATGGAGCGGAGAGGTACTTGTACATGGAGCGGAGAGGTACTTGTACATTGAGCGGAGATGTACTTGTACATGGAGCGGAGATGTACTTGTACATGGATCGGAGAGGTACTTGTACATGAGAGCGGAGAGGTACTGTCGACACTTGTACATTGAGCGTAGAGGTACTGTCGACACTTGTACATTGAGCGGAGAGGTACTTGTACATGGAGCGGAGAGGTACTGTCGACACTTGTACATTGAGCGGAGAGGTACTTGTACATTGAGCGGAGAGGTACTTGTACATGGAGCGCAGAGGTACTTGTACATTGAGCGGAGAGGTACTTGTACATGGAGCGGAGAGGTACTTGTACATGAGAGCGGAGAGGTACTTGTACATGGAGCGGAGAGGTACTTGTACATTGAGCGGAGAGGTACTGTCGACACTTGTACATTCAGCGGAGAGGTACTTGTACATGGAGCGGAGAGGTACTGTCGATACTTGACATTGAGCGGAGAGGTACTTGTACATGGAGCGGAGAGGTACTTGTACATGGAGCGGAGAGGTACTTGTACATGGAGCGGAGAGGTACTTGTACATTGAGCGGAGAGGTACTTGTACATGGAGCGGAGAGGTACTTGTACATTGAGCGGAGAGGTACTTGTACATGGAGCGGAGAGGTACTTGTACATGGAGCGGAGAGGTACTTGTACATGGAGCGGAGAGGTACTTGTACATGGAGCGGAGAGGTACTTGTACATTGAGCGGAGATGTACTTGTACATGGAGCGGAGATGTACTTGTACATGGATCGGAGAGGTACTTGTACATGAGAGCGGAGAGGTACTGTCGACACTTGTACATTGAGCGTAGAGGTACTGTCGACACTTGTACATTGAGCGGAGAGGTACTTGTACATGGAGCGGAGAGGTACTGTCGACACTTGTACATTGAGCGGAGAGGTACTTGTACATGGAGCGGAGAGGTACTTGTACATGGAGCGGAGAGGTACTGTCGACACTTGTACATTGAGCGGAGAGGTACTTGTACATGGAGCGGAGAGGTACTTGTACATGGAGCGGAGATGTACTTGTACAGGGAGCGGAGAGGTACTTGTACATTGAGCGGAGAGGTACTTGTACATGGAGCGGAGAGGTACTTGTACATGGAGCGGAGAGGTACTTGTACATGGAGCGGAGAGGTACTTGTACATTGAGCGGAGAGGTACTTGTACATGGAGCGGAGAGGTACTTGTACATGGAGCGGAGAGGTACTTGTACATTGAGCGGAGAGGTACTTGTACATGGAGCGGAGAGGTACTTGTACATGGAGCGGAGAGGTACTTGTACATGGAGCGGAGAGGTACTTGTACATTGAGCGGAGAGGTACTTGTACATGGAGCGGAGAGGTACTTGTACATGGAGCGGAGAGGTACTTGTACATGGAGCGGAGAGGTACTTGTACATGGAGCGGAGAGGTACTTGTACATTGAGCGGAGATGTACTTGTACATGGAGCGGAGATGTACTTGTACATGGATCGGAGAGGTACTTGTACATGAGAGCGGAGAGGTACTGTTGACACTTGTACATTGAGCGTAGAGGTACTGTCGACACTTGTACATTGAGCGGAGAGGTACTTGTACATGGAGCGGAGAGGTACTGTCGACACTTGTACATTGAGCGGAGAGGTACTTGTACATTGAGCGGAGAGGTACTTGTACATGGAGCGCAGAGGTACTTGTACATTGAGCGGAGAGGTACTTGTACATGGAGCGGAGAGGTACTTGTACATGAGAGCGGAGAGGTACTTGTACATGGAGCGGAGAGGTACTTGTACATTGAGCGGAGAGGTACTGTCGACACTTGTACATTCAGCGGAGAGGTACTTGTACATGGAGCGGAGAGGTACTGTCGATACTTGACATTGAGCGGAGAGGTACTTGTACATGGAGCGGAGAGGTACTTGTACATGGAGCGGAGAGGTACTTGTACATGGAGCGGAGAGGTACTTGTACATTGAGCGGAGAGGTACTTGTACATGGAGCGGAGAGGTACTTGTACATTGAGCGGAGAGGTACTTGTACATGGAGCGGAGAGGTACTTGTACATGGAGCGGAGAGGTACTTGTACATGGAGCGGAGAGGTACTTGTACATGGAGCGGAGAGGTACTTGTACATTGAGCGGAGATGTACTTGTACATGGAGCGGAGATGTACTTGTACATGGATCGGAGAGGTACTTGTACATGAGAGCGGAGAGGTACTGTCGACACTTGTACATTGAGCGTAGAGGTACTGTCGACACTTGTACATTGAGCGGAGAGGTACTTGTACATGGAGCGGAGAGGTACTGTCGACACTTGTACATTGAGCGGAGAGGTACTTGTACATTGAGCGGAGAGGTACTTGTACATGGAGCGCAGAGGTACTTGTACATTGAGCGGAGAGGTACTTGTACATGGAGCGGAGAGGTACTTGTACATGAGAGCGGAGAGGTACTTGTACATGGAGCGGAGAGGTACTTGTACATTGAGCGGAGAGGTACTGTCGACACTTGTACATTCAGCGGAGAGGTACTTGTACATGGAGCGGAGAGGTACTGTCGATACTTGACATTGAGCGGAGAGGTACTTGTACATGGAGCGGAGAGGTATTTGTACATTGAGCGGAGAGGTACTTGTACATTGAGCGGAGAGGTACTGTCGACACTTGTACATTCAGCGGAGAGCTACTTGTACATGGAGCGGAGAGGTATTTGTACATTGAGCGGAGAGGTACTTGTACATGGAGCGGAGAGGTACTTGTACATAGAGCGGAGAGGTACTTGTACATTGAGCGGAGATGTACTTGTACATGGAGCGGAGATGTACTTGTACATGGATCGGAGAGGTACTTGTACATGAGAGCGGAGAGGTACTGTCGACACTTGTACATTGAGCGTAGAGGTACTGTCGACACTTGTACATTGAGCGGAGAGGTACTTGTACATGGAGCGGAGAGGTACTGTCGACACTTGTACATTGAGCGGAGAGGTACTTGTACATGGAGCGGAGAGGTACTTGTACATGGAGCGGAGAGGTACTGTCGACACTTGTACATTGAGCGGAGAGGTACTTGTACATGGAGCGGAGAGGTACTTGTACATGGAGCGGAGATGTACTTGTACAGGGAGCGGAGAGGTACTTGTACATTGAGCGGAGAGGTACTTGTACATGGAGCGGAGAGGTACTTGTACATGGAGCGGAGAGGTACTTGTACATGGAGCGGAGAGGTACTTGTACATTGAGCGGAGAGGTACTTGTACATGGAGCGGAGAGGTACTTGTACATGGAGCGGAGAGGTACTTGTACATTGAGCGGAGAGGTACTTGTACATGGAGCGGAGAGGTACTTGTACATGGAGCGGAGAGGTACTTGTACATGGAGCGGAGAGGTACTTGTACATTGAGCGGAGAGGTACTTGTACATGGAGCGGAGAGGTACTTGTACATGGAGCGGAGAGGTACTTGTACATGGAGCGGAGAGGTACTTGTACATGGAGCGGAGAGGTACTTGTACATTGAGCGGAGATGTACTTGTACATGGAGCGGAGATGTACTTGTACATGGATCGGAGAGGTACTTGTACATGAGAGCGGAGAGGTACTGTTGACACTTGTACATTGAGCGTAGAGGTACTGTCGACACTTGTACATTGAGCGGAGAGGTACTTGTACATGGAGCGGAGAGGTACTGTCGACACTTGTACATTGAGCGGAGAGGTACTTGTACATTGAGCGGAGAGGTACTTGTACATGGAGCGCAGAGGTACTTGTACATTGAGCGGAGAGGTACTTGTACATGGAGCGGAGAGGTACTTGTACATGAGAGCGGAGAGGTACTTGTACATGGAGCGGAGAGGTACTTGTACATTGAGCGGAGAGGTACTGTCGACACTTGTACATTCAGCGGAGAGGTACTTGTACATGGAGCGGAGAGGTACTGTCGATACTTGACATTGAGCGGAGAGGTACTTGTACATGGAGCGGAGAGGTACTTGTACATGGAGCGGAGAGGTACTTGTACATGGAGCGGAGAGGTACTTGTACATTGAGCGGAGAGGTACTTGTACATGGAGCGGAGAGGTACTTGTACATTGAGCGGAGAGGTACTTGTACATGGAGCGGAGAGGTACTTGTACATGGAGCGGAGAGGTACTTGTACATGGAGCGGAGAGGTACTTGTACATGGAGCGGAGAGGTACTTGTACATTGAGCGGAGATGTACTTGTACATGGAGCGGAGATGTACTTGTACATGGATCGGAGAGGTACTTGTACATGAGAGCGGAGAGGTACTGTCGACACTTGTACATTGAGCGTAGAGGTACTGTCGACACTTGTACATTGAGCGGAGAGGTACTTGTACATGGAGCGGAGAGGTACTGTCGACACTTGTACATTGAGCGGAGAGGTACTTGTACATTGAGCGGAGAGGTACTTGTACATGGAGCGCAGAGGTACTTGTACATTGAGCGGAGAGGTACTTGTACATGGAGCGGAGAGGTACTTGTACATGAGAGCGGAGAGGTACTTGTACATGGAGCGGAGAGGTACTTGTACATTGAGCGGAGAGGTACTGTCGACACTTGTACATTCAGCGGAGAGGTACTTGTACATGGAGCGGAGAGGTACTGTCGATACTTGACATTGAGCGGAGAGGTACTTGTACATGGAGCGGAGAGGTATTTGTACATTGAGCGGAGAGGTACTTGTACATTGAGCGGAGAGGTACTGTCGACACTTGTACATTCAGCGGAGAGCTACTTGTACATGGAGCGGAGAGGTATTTGTACATTGAGCGGAGAGGTACTTGTACATGGAGCGGAGAGGTACTTGTACATAGAGCGGAGAGGTACTTATACATGGAGCGGAGAGGTATTTGTACATTGAGCGGAGAGGTACTTGTACATGGAGCGGAGAGGTACTTGTACATGAGAGCGGAGAGGTATTTGTACATGGAGCGGAAAGGTACTGTCGACACTTGTACATTGAGCGGAGAGCTACTTGTACATGGAGCGGAGAGGTACTTGTACATGAGAGCGGAGAGGTACTTGTACATGGAGCGGAGAGGTATTTGTACATGGAGCGGAGAGGTACTGTCGACACTTGACATTGAGCGGAGAGGTACTTGTACATGGAGCGGAGAGGTACTTGTACATGAGAGCGGAGAGGTATTTGTACATGGAGCGGAGAGGTACTGTCGACACTTGACATTGAGCGGAGAGGTACTTGTACATGGAGCGGAGAGGTACTTGTACATGGAGCGGAGAGGTACTTGTACATGGACCGGAGAGGTACTTGTACATGGAGCGGAGAGGTACTTGTACATGGAGCGGAGATGTACTTGTACATTGAGCGGAGAGGTACTTGTACATGGAGCAGAGATGTACTTGTACATGGAGCGGAGATGTACTTGTACATTGAGCGGAGAGGTACTTGTACATGGAGCGGAGATGTACTTGTACATGGATCGGAGAGGTACTTGTACATGAGAGCGGAGAGGTACTTATACATTGAGCGGAGACGTACTTGTACATGGAGCGGAGATGTACTTGTACATTGAGCGGAGAGGTACTTGTACATTGAGCGGAGAGGTACTGGTACATGGAGCGGAGATGTACTTGTACATTGAGCGGAGAGGTACTTGTACATGGAGCGGAGAGGTACTTGTACATTGAGCGGAGAGGTACTTGTACATTGAGCGGAGACGTACTTGTACATTGAGCGGAGATGTACTTGTACATTGAGCGGAGATGTACTTGTACATTGAGCGGAGAGGTACTGGTACATGGAGCGGAGAGGTACTTGTACATGGAGCGGAGAGGTATTTGTACATGGAGCGGAGAGGTATTTGTACATGGAGCGGAGAGGTACTTGTACATTGAGCGGAGAGGTACTTGTACATGGAGCGGAGAGGTACTTGTACATGGAGCGGAGAGGTACTTGTACATGTAGCGGAGAGGTGCTTGTACATGGAGCGGAGAGGTACTTGTACATGGAGCGGAGAGGTATTTGTACATGGAGCGGAGAGGTACTTGTACATGGAGCGGAGAGGTACTTGTACATTCAGCGGAGAGGTACTTGTACATTGAGCGGAGAGGTACTTGTAGATGGAGCGGAGAGGTACTGTCGACACTTGTACATTGAGCGGAGAGGTACTTGTACATGGAGCGGAGAGGTACTTGTACATGGAGCGGAGAGGTACTGTCGACACTTGTACATTGAGCGGAGAGGTACTTGTACATGGAGCGGAGAGGTACTTGTACATGGAGCGGAGATGTACTTGTACAGGGAGCGGAGAGGTACTTGTACATTGAGCGGAGAGGTACTTGTACATGGAGCGGAGAGGTACTTGTACATGGAGCGGAGAGGTACTTGTACATGGAGCGGAGAGGTACTTGTACATTGAGCGGAGAGGTACTTGTACATGGAGCGGAGAGGTACTTGTACATGGAGCGGAGAGGTACTTGTACATTGAGCGGAGAGGTACTTGTACATGGAGCGGAGAGGTACTTGTACATGGAGCGGAGAGGTACTTGTACATGGAGCGGAGAGGTACTTGTACATTGAGCGGAGAGGTACTTGTACATGGAGCGGAGAGGTACTTGTACATGGAGCGGAGAGGTACTTGTACATGGAGCGGAGAGGTACTTGTACATGGAGCGGAGAGGTACTTGTACATTGAGCGGAGATGTACTTGTACATGGAGCGGAGATGTACTTGTACATGGATCGGAGAGGTACTTGTACATGAGAGCGGAGAGGTACTGTCGACACTTGTACATTGAGCGTAGAGGTACTGTCGACACTTGTACATTGAGCGGAGAGGTACTTGTACATGGAGCGGAGAGGTACTGTCGACACTTGTACATTGAGCGGAGAGGTACTTGTACATTGAGCGGAGAGGTACTTGTACATGGAGCGCAGAGGTACTTGTACATTGAGCGGAGAGGTACTTGTACATGGAGCGGAGAGGTACTTGTACATGAGAGCGGAGAGGTACTTGTACATGGAGCGGAGAGGTACTTGTACATTGAGCGGAGAGGTACTGTCGACACTTGTACATTGAGCGGAGAGGTACTTGTACATGGAGCGGAGAGGTACTTGTACATGGAGCGGAGATGTACTTGTACAGGGAGCGGAGAGGTACTTGTACATTGAGCGGAGAGGTACTTGTACATGGAGCGGAGAGGTACTTGTACATGGAGCGGAGAGGTACTTGTACATGGAGCGGAGAGGTACTTGTACATTGAGTGGAGAGGTACTTGTACATGGAGCGGAGAGGTACTTGTACATGGAGCGGAGAGGTACTTGTACATTGAGCGGAGAGGTACTTGTACATGGAGCGGAGAGGTACTTGTACATGGAGCGGAGAGGTACTTGTACATGGAGCGGAGAGGTACTTGTACATTGAGCGGAGAGGTACTTGTACATGGAGCGGAGAGGTACTTGTACATGGAGCGGAGAGGTACTTGTACATGGAGCGGAGAGGTACTTGTACATGGAGCGGAGAGGTACTTGTACATTGAGCGGAGATGTACTTGTACATGGAGCGGAGATGTACTTGTACATGGATCGGAGAGGTACTTGTACATGAGAGCGGAGAGGTACTGTCGACACTTGTACATTGAGCGTAGAGGTACTGTCGACACTTGTACATTGAGCGGAGAGGTACTTGTACATGGAGCGGAGAGGTACTGTCGACACTTGTACATTGAGCGGAGAGGTACTTGTACATTGAGCGGAGAGGTACTTGTACATGGAGCGCAGAGGTACTTGTACATTGAGCGGAGAGGTACTTGTACATGGAGCGGAGAGGTACTTGTACATGAGAGCGGAGAGGTACTTGTACATGGAGCGGAGAGGTACTTGTACATTGAGCGGAGAGGTACTGTCGACACTTGTACATTCAGCGGAGAGGTACTTGTACATGGAGCGGAGAGGTACTGTCGATACTTGACATTGAGCGGAGAGGTACTTGTACATGGAGCGGAGAGGTACTTGTACATGGAGCGGAGAGGTACTTGTACATGGAGCGGAGAGGTACTTGTACATTGAGCGGAGAGGTACTTGTACATGGAGCGGAGAGGTACTTGTACATTGAGCGGAGAGGTACTTGTACATGGAGCGGAGAGGTACTTGTACATGGAGCGGAGAGGTACTTGTACATGGAGCGGAGAGGTACTTGTACATGGAGCGGAGAGGTACTTGTACATTGAGCGGAGATGTACTTGTACATGGAGCGGAGATGTACTTGTACATGGATCGGAGAGGTACTTGTACATGAGAGCGGAGAGGTACTGTCGACACTTGTACATTGAGCGTAGAGGTACTGTCGACACTTGTACATTGAGCGGAGAGGTACTTGTACATGGAGCGGAGAGGTACTGTCGACACTTGTACATTGAGCGGAGAGGTACTTGTACATTGAGCGGAGAGGTACTTGTACATGGAGCGCAGAGGTACTTGTACATTGAGCGGAGAGGTACTTGTACATGGAGCGGAGAGGTACTTGTACATGAGAGCGGAGAGGTACTTGTACATTGAGCGGAGAGGTACTGGTACATGGAGCGGAGATGTACTTGTACATTGAGCGGAGAGGTACTTGTACATGGAGCGGAGAGGTACTTGTACATTGAGCGGAGAGGTACTTGTACATTGAGCGGAGACGTACTTGTACATTGAGCGGAGATGTACTTGTACATTGAGCGGAGATGTACTTGTACATTGAGCGGAGAGGTACTGGTACATGGAGCGGAGAGGTACTTGTACATGGAGCGGAGAGGTATTTGTACATGGAGCGGAGAGGTATTTGTACATGGAGCGGAGAGGTACTTGTACATTGAGCGGAGAGGTACTTGTACATGGAGCGGAGAGGTACTTGTACATGGAGCGGAGAGGTACTTGTACATGTAGCGGAGAGGTGCTTGTACATGGAGCGGAGAGGTACTTGTACATGGAGCGGAGAGGTATTTGTACATGGAGCGGAGAGGTACTTGTACATGGAGCGGAGAGGTACTTGTACATTCAGCGGAGAGGTACTTGTACATTGAGCGGAGAGGTACTTGTAGATGGAGCGGAGAGGTACTGTCGACACTTGTACATTGAGCGGAGAGGTACTTGTACATGGAGCGGAGAGGTACTTGTACATGGAGCGGAGAGGTACTGTCGACACTTGTACATTGAGCGGAGAGGTACTTGTACATGGAGCGGAGAGGTACTTGTACATGGAGCGGAGATGTACTTGTACAGGGAGCGGAGAGGTACTTGTACATTGAGCGGAGAGGTACTTGTACATGGAGCGGAGAGGTACTTGTACATGGAGCGGAGAGGTACTTGTACATGGAGCGGAGAGGTACTTGTACATTGAGCGGAGAGGTACTTGTACATGGAGCGGAGAGGTACTTGTACATGGAGCGGAGAGGTACTTGTACATTGAGCGGAGAGGTACTTGTACATGGAGCGGAGAGGTACTTGTACATGGAGCGGAGAGGTACTTGTACATGGAGCGGAGAGGTACTTGTACATTGAGCGGAGAGGTACTTGTACATGGAGCGGAGAGGTACTTGTACATGGAGCGGAGAGGTACTTGTACATGGAGCGGAGAGGTACTTGTACATGGAGCGGAGAGGTACTTGTACATTGAGCGGAGATGTACTTGTACATGGAGCGGAGATGTACTTGTACATGGATCGGAGAGGTACTTGTACATGAGAGCGGAGAGGTACTGTCGACACTTGTACATTGAGCGTAGAGGTACTGTCGACACTTGTACATTGAGCGGAGAGGTACTTGTACATGGAGCGGAGAGGTACTGTCGACACTTGTACATTGAGCGGAGAGGTACTTGTACATTGAGCGGAGAGGTACTTGTACATGGAGCGCAGAGGTACTTGTACATTGAGCGGAGAGGTACTTGTACATGGAGCGGAGAGGTACTTGTACATGAGAGCGGAGAGGTACTTGTACATGGAGCGGAGAGGTACTTGTACATTGAGCGGAGAGGTACTGTCGACACTTGTACATTCAGCGGAGAGGTACTTGTACATGGAGCGGAGAGGTACTGTCGATACTTGACATTGAGCGGAGAGGTACTTGTACATGGAGCGGAGAGGTACTTGTACATGGAGCGGAGAGGTACTTGTACATGGAGCGGAGAGGTACTTGTACATTGAGCGGAGAGGTACTTGTACATGGAGCGGAGAGGTACTTGTACATTGAGCGGAGAGGTACTTGTACATGGAGCGGAGAGGTACTTGTACATGGAGCGGAGAGGTACTTGTACATGGAGCGGAGAGGTACTTGTACATGGAGCGGAGAGGTACTTGTACATTGAGCGGAGATGTACTTGTACATGGAGCGGAGATGTACTTGTACATGGATCGGAGAGGTACTTGTACATGAGAGCGGAGAGGTACTGTCGACACTTGTACATTGAGCGTAGAGGTACTGTCGACACTTGTACATTGAGCGGAGAGGTACTTGTACATGGAGCGGAGAGGTACTGTCGACACTTGTACATTGAGCGGAGAGGTACTTGTACATTGAGCGGAGAGGTACTTGTACATGGAGCGCAGAGGTACTTGTACATTGAGCGGAGAGGTACTTGTACATGGAGCGGAGAGGTACTTGTACATGAGAGCGGAGAGGTACTTGTACATGGAGCGGAGAGGTACTTGTACATTGAGCGGAGAGGTACTGTCGACACTTGTACATTCAGCGGAGAGGTACTTGTACATGGAGCGGAGAGGTACTGTCGATACTTGACATTGAGCGGAGAGGTACTTGTACATGGAGCGGAGAGGTATTTGTACATTGAGCGGAGAGGTACTTGTACATTGAGCGGAGAGGTACTGTCGACACTTGTACATTCAGCGGAGAGCTACTTGTACATGGAGCGGAGAGGTATTTGTACATTGAGCGGAGAGGTACTTGTACATGGAGCGGAGAGGTACTTGTACATAGAGCGGAGAGGTACTTATACATGGAGCGGAGAGGTATTTGTACATTGAGCGGAGAGGTACTTGTACATGGAGCGGAGAGGTACTTGTACATGAGAGCGGAGAGGTATTTGTACATGGAGCGGAAAGGTACTGTCGACACTTGTACATTGAGCGGAGAGCTACTTGTACATGGAGCGGAGAGGTACTTGTACATGAGAGCGGAGAGGTACTTGTACATGGAGCGGAGAGGTATTTGTACATGGAGCGGAGAGGTACTGTCGACACTTGACATTGAGCGGAGAGGTACTTGTACATGGAGCGGAGAGGTACTTGTACATGAGAGCGGAGAGGTATTTGTACATGGAGCGGAGAGGTACTGTCGACACTTGACATTGAGCGGAGAGGTACTTGTACATGGAGCGGAGAGGTACTTGTACATGGAGCGGAGAGGTACTTGTACATGGACCGGAGAGGTACTTGTACATGGAGCGGAGAGGTACTTGTACATGGAGCGGAGATGTACTTGTACATTGAGCGGAGAGGTACTTGTACATGGAGCAGAGATGTACTTGTACATGGAGCGGAGATGTACTTGTACATTGAGCGGAGAGGTACTTGTACATGGAGCGGAGATGTACTTGTACATGGATCGGAGAGGTACTTGTACATGAGAGCGGAGAGGTACTTATACATTGAGCGGAGACGTACTTGTACATGGAGCGGAGATGTACTTGTACATTGAGCGGAGAGGTACTTGTACATTGAGCGGAGAGGTACTGGTACATGGAGCGGAGATGTACTTGTACATTGAGCGGAGAGGTACTTGTACATGGAGCGGAGAGGTACTTGTACATTGAGCGGAGAGGTACTTGTACATTGAGCGGAGACGTACTTGTACATTGAGCGGAGATGTACTTGTACATTGAGCGGAGATGTACTTGTACATTGAGCGGAGAGGTACTGGTACATGGAGCGGAGAGGTACTTGTACATGGAGCGGAGAGGTATTTGTACATGGAGCGGAGAGGTATTTGTACATGGAGCGGAGAGGTACTTGTACATTGAGCGGAGAGGTACTTGTACATGGAGCGGAGAGGTACTTGTACATGGAGCGGAGAGGTACTTGTACATGTAGCGGAGAGGTGCTTGTACATGGAGCGGAGAGGTACTTGTACATGGAGCGGAGAGGTATTTGTACATGGAGCGGAGAGGTACTTGTACATGGAGCGGAGAGGTACTTGTACATTCAGCGGAGAGGTACTTGTACATTGAGCGGAGAGGTACTTGTAGATGGAGCGGAGAGGTACTGTCGACACTTGTACATTGAGCGGAGAGGTACTTGTACATGGAGCGGAGAGGTACTTGTACATGGAGCGGAGAGGTACTGTCGACACTTGTACATTGAGCGGAGAGGTACTTGTACATGGAGCGGAGAGGTACTTGTACATGGAGCGGAGATGTACTTGTACAGGGAGCGGAGAGGTACTTGTACATTGAGCGGAGAGGTACTTGTACATGGAGCGGAGAGGTACTTGTACATGGAGCGGAGAGGTACTTGTACATGGAGCGGAGAGGTACTTGTACATTGAGCGGAGAGGTACTTGTACATGGAGCGGAGAGGTACTTGTACATGGAGCGGAGAGGTACTTGTACATTGAGCGGAGAGGTACTTGTACATGGAGCGGAGAGGTACTTGTACATGGAGCGGAGAGGTACTTGTACATGGAGCGGAGAGGTACTTGTACATTGAGCGGAGAGGTACTTGTACATGGAGCGGAGAGGTACTTGTACATGGAGCGGAGAGGTACTTGTACATGGAGCGGAGAGGTACTTGTACATGGAGCGGAGAGGTACTTGTACATTGAGCGGAGATGTACTTGTACATGGAGCGGAGATGTACTTGTACATGGATCGGAGAGGTACTTGTACATGAGAGCGGAGAGGTACTGTCGACACTTGTACATTGAGCGTAGAGGTACTGTCGACACTTGTACATTGAGCGGAGAGGTACTTGTACATGGAGCGGAGAGGTACTGTCGACACTTGTACATTGAGCGGAGAGGTACTTGTACATTGAGCGGAGAGGTACTTGTACATGGAGCGCAGAGGTACTTGTACATTGAGCGGAGAGGTACTTGTACATGGAGCGGAGAGGTACTTGTACATGAGAGCGGAGAGGTACTTGTACATGGAGCGGAGAGGTACTTGTACATTGAGCGGAGAGGTACTGTCGACACTTGTACATTGAGCGGAGAGGTACTTGTACATGGAGCGGAGAGGTACTTGTACATGGAGCGGAGATGTACTTGTACAGGGAGCGGAGAGGTACTTGTACATTGAGCGGAGAGGTACTTGTACATGGAGCGGAGAGGTACTTGTACATGGAGCGGAGAGGTACTTGTACATGGAGCGGAGAGGTACTTGTACATTGAGCGGAGAGGTACTTGTACATGGAGCGGAGAGGTACTTGTACATGGAGCGGAGAGGTACTTGTACATTGAGCGGAGAGGTACTTGTACATGGAGCGGAGAGGTACTTGTACATGGAGCGGAGAGGTACTTGTACATGGAGCGGAGAGGTACTTGTACATTGAGCGGAGAGGTACTTGTACATGGAGCGGAGAGGTACTTGTACATGGAGCGGAGAGGTACTTGTACATGGAGCGGAGAGGTACTTGTACATGGAGCGGAGAGGTACTTGTACATTGAGCGGAGATGTACTTGTACATGGAGCGGAGATGTACTTGTACATGGATCGGAGAGGTACTTGTACATGAGAGCGGAGAGGTACTGTCGACACTTGTACATTGAGCGTAGAGGTACTGTCGACACTTGTACATTGAGCGGAGAGGTACTTGTACATGGAGCGGAGAGGTACTGTCGACACTTGTACATTGAGCGGAGAGGTACTTGTACATTGAGCGGAGAGGTACTTGTACATGGAGCGCAGAGGTACTTGTACATTGAGCGGAGAGGTACTTGTACATGGAGCGGAGAGGTACTTGTACATGAGAGCGGAGAGGTACTTGTACATGGAGCGGAGAGGTACTTGTACATTGAGCGGAGAGGTACTGTCGACACTTGTACATTCAGCGGAGAGGTACTTGTACATGGAGCGGAGAGGTACTGTCGATACTTGACATTGAGCGGAGAGGTACTTGTACATGGAGCGGAGAGGTACTTGTACATGGAGCGGAGAGGTACTTGTACATGGAGCGGAGAGGTACTTGTACATTGAGCGGAGAGGTACTTGTACATGGAGCGGAGAGGTACTTGTACATTGAGCGGAGAGGTACTTGTACATGGAGCGGAGAGGTACTTGTACATGGAGCGGAGAGGTACTTGTACATGGAGCGGAGAGGTACTTGTACATGGAGCGGAGAGGTACTTGTACATTGAGCGGAGATGTACTTGTACATGGAGCGGAGATGTACTTGTACATGGATCGGAGAGGTACTTGTACATGAGAGCGGAGAGGTACTGTCGACACTTGTACATTGAGCGTAGAGGTACTGTCGACACTTGTACATTGAGCGGAGAGGTACTTGTACATGGAGCGGAGAGGTACTGTCGACACTTGTACATTGAGCGGAGAGGTACTTGTACATTGAGCGGAGAGGTACTTGTACATGGAGCGCAGAGGTACTTGTACATTGAGCGGAGAGGTACTTGTACATGGAGCGGAGAGGTACTTGTACATGAGAGCGGAGAGGTACTTGTACATGGAGCGGAGAGGTACTTGTACATTGAGCGGAGAGGTACTGTCGACACTTGTACATTCAGCGGAGAGGTACTTGTACATGGAGCGGAGAGGTACTGTCGATACTTGACATTGAGCGGAGAGGTACTTGTACATGGAGCGGAGAGGTATTTGTACATTGAGCGGAGAGGTACTTGTACATTGAGCGGAGAGGTACTGTCGACACTTGTACATTCAGCGGAGAGCTACTTGTACATGGAGCGGAGAGGTATTTGTACATTGAGCGGAGAGGTACTTGTACATGGAGCGGAGAGGTACTTGTACATAGAGCGGAGAGGTACTTATACATGGAGCGGAGAGGTATTTGTACATTGAGCGGAGAGGTACTTGTACATGGAGCGGAGAGGTACTTGTACATGAGAGCGGAGAGGTATTTGTACATGGAGCGGAAAGGTACTGTCGACACTTGTACATTGAGCGGAGAGCTACTTGTACATGGAGCGGAGAGGTACTTGTACATGAGAGCGGAGAGGTACTTGTACATGGAGCGGAGAGGTATTTGTACATGGAGCGGAGAGGTACTGTCGACACTTGACATTGAGCGGAGAGGTACTTGTACATGGAGCGGAGAGGTACTTGTACATGGAGCGGAGAGGTACTTGTACATTGAGCGGAGAGGTACTTGTACATGGAGCGGAGAGGTACTTGTACATGGAGCGGAGAGGTACTTGTACATGGAGCGGAGAGGTACTTGTACATGGAGCGGAGAGGTACTTGTACATTGAGCGGAGATGTACTTGTACATGGAGCGGAGATGTACTTGTACATGGATCGGAGAGGTACTTGTACATGAGAGCGGAGAGGTACTGTCGACACTTGTACATTGAGCGTAGAGGTACTGTCGACACTTGTACATTGAGCGGAGAGGTACTTGTACATGGAGCGGAGAGGTACTGTCGACACTTGTACATTGAGCGGAGAGGTACTTGTACATTGAGCGGAGAGGTACTTGTACATGGAGCGCAGAGGTACTTGTACATTGAGCGGAGAGGTACTTGTACATGGAGCGGAGAGGTACTTGTACATGAGAGCGGAGAGGTACTTGTACATGGAGCGGAGAGGTACTTGTACATTGAGCGGAGAGGTACTGTCGACACTTGTACATTCAGCGGAGAGGTACTTGTACATGGAGCGGAGAGGTACTGTCGATACTTGACATTGAGCGGAGAGGTACTTGTACATGGAGCGGAGAGGTACTTGTACATGGAGCGGAGAGGTACTTGTACATGGAGCGGAGAGGTACTTGTACATTGAGCGGAGAGGTACTTGTACATGGAGCGGAGAGGTACTTGTACATTGAGCGGAGAGGTACTTGTACATGGAGCGGAGAGGTACTTGTACATGGAGCGGAGAGGTACTTGTACATGGAGCGGAGAGGTACTTGTACATGGAGCGGAGAGGTACTTGTACATTGAGCGGAGATGTACTTGTACATGGAGCGGAGATGTACTTGTACATGGATCGGAGAGGTACTTGTACATGAGAGCGGAGAGGTACTGTCGACACTTGTACATTGAGCGTAGAGGTACTGTCGACACTTGTACATTGAGCGGAGAGGTACTTGTACATGGAGCGGAGAGGTACTGTCGACACTTGTACATTGAGCGGAGAGGTACTTGTACATTGAGCGGAGAGGTACTTGTACATGGAGCGCAGAGGTACTTGTACATTGAGCGGAGAGGTACTTGTACATGGAGCGGAGAGGTACTTGTACATGAGAGCGGAGAGGTACTTGTACATGGAGCGGAGAGGTACTTGTACATTGAGCGGAGAGGTACTGTCGACACTTGTACATTCAGCGGAGAGGTACTTGTACATGGAGCGGAGAGGTACTGTCGATACTTGACATTGAGCGGAGAGGTACTTGTACATGGAGCGGAGAGGTATTTGTACATTGAGCGGAGAGGTACTTGTACATTGAGCGGAGAGGTACTGTCGACACTTGTACATTCAGCGGAGAGCTACTTGTACATGGAGCGGAGAGGTATTTGTACATTGAGCGGAGAGGTACTTGTACATGGAGCGGAGAGGTACTTGTACATAGAGCGGAGAGGTACTTATACATGGAGCGGAGAGGTATTTGTACATTGAGCGGAGAGGTACTTGTACATGGAGCGGAGAGGTACTTGTACATGAGAGCGGAGAGGTATTTGTACATGGAGCGGAAAGGTACTGTCGACACTTGTACATTGAGCGGAGAGCTACTTGTACATGGAGCGGAGAGGTACTTGTACATGAGAGCGGAGAGGTACTTGTACATGGAGCGGAGAGGTATTTGTACATGGAGCGGAGAGGTACTGTCGACACTTGACATTGAGCGGAGAGGTACTTGTACATGGAGCGGAGAGGTACTTGTACATGAGAGCGGAGAGGTATTTGTACATGGAGCGGAGAGGTACTGTCGACACTTGACATTGAGCGGAGAGGTACTTGTACATGGAGCGGAGAGGTACTTGTACATGGAGCGGAGAGGTACTTGTACATGGACCGGAGAGGTACTTGTACATGGAGCGGAGAGGTACTTGTACATGGAGCGGAGATGTACTTGTACATTGAGCGGAGAGGTACTTGTACATGGAGCAGAGATGTACTTGTACATGGAGCGGAGATGTACTTGTACATTGAGCGGAGAGGTACTTGTACATGGAGCGGAGAGGTACTTGTACATGGAGCGGAGAGGTACTTGTACATGGAGCGGAGAGGTACTTGTACATGGAGCGGAGAGGTACTTGTACATTGAGCGGAGATGTACTTGTACATGGAGCGGAGATGTACTTGTACATGGATCGGAGAGGTACTTGTACATGAGAGCGGAGAGGTACTGTCGACACTTGTACATTGAGCGTAGAGGTACTGTCGACACTTGTACATTGAGCGGAGAGGTACTTGTACATGGAGCGGAGAGGTACTGTCGACACTTGTACATTGAGCGGAGAGGTACTTGTACATTGAGCGGAGAGGTACTTGTACATGGAGCGCAGAGGTACTTGTACATTGAGCGGAGAGGTACTTGTACATGGAGCGGAGAGGTACTTGTACATGAGAGCGGAGAGGTACTTGTACATGGAGCGGAGAGGTACTTGTACATTGAGCGGAGAGGTACTGTCGACACTTGTACATTCAGCGGAGAGGTACTTGTACATGGAGCGGAGAGGTACTGTCGATACTTGACATTGAGCGGAGAGGTACTTGTACATGGAGCGGAGAGGTACTTGTACATGGAGCGGAGAGGTACTTGTACATGGAGCGGAGAGGTACTTGTACATTGAGCGGAGAGGTACTTGTACATGGAGCGGAGAGGTACTTGTACATTGAGCGGAGAGGTACTTGTACATGGAGCGGAGAGGTACTTGTACATGGAGCGGAGAGGTACTTGTACATGGAGCGGAGAGGTACTTGTACATGGAGCGGAGAGGTACTTGTACATTGAGCGGAGATGTACTTGTACATGGAGCGGAGATGTACTTGTACATGGATCGGAGAGGTACTTGTACATGAGAGCGGAGAGGTACTGTCGACACTTGTACATTGAGCGTAGAGGTACTGTCGACACTTGTACATTGAGCGGAGAGGTACTTGTACATGGAGCGGAGAGGTACTGTCGACACTTGTACATTGAGCGGAGAGGTACTTGTACATTGAGCGGAGAGGTACTTGTACATGGAGCGCAGAGGTACTTGTACATTGAGCGGAGAGGTACTTGTACATGGAGCGGAGAGGTACTTGTACATGAGAGCGGAGAGGTACTTGTACATGGAGCGGAGAGGTACTTGTACATTGAGCGGAGAGGTACTGTCGACACTTGTACATTCAGCGGAGAGGTACTTGTACATGGAGCGGAGAGGTACTGTCGATACTTGACATTGAGCGGAGAGGTACTTGTACATGGAGCGGAGAGGTATTTGTACATTGAGCGGAGAGGTACTTGTACATTGAGCGGAGAGGTACTGTCGACACTTGTACATTCAGCGGAGAGCTACTTGTACATGGAGCGGAGAGGTATTTGTACATTGAGCGGAGAGGTACTTGTACATGGAGCGGAGAGGTACTTGTACATAGAGCGGAGAGGTACTTATACATGGAGCGGAGAGGTATTTGTACATTGAGCGGAGAGGTACTTGTACATGGAGCGGAGAGGTACTTGTACATGAGAGCGGAGAGGTATTTGTACATGGAGCGGAAAGGTACTGTCGACACTTGTACATTGAGCGGAGAGCTACTTGTACATGGAGCGGAGAGGTACTTGTACATGAGAGCGGAGAGGTACTTGTACATGGAGCGGAGAGGTATTTGTACATGGAGCGGAGAGGTACTGTCGACACTTGACATTGAGCGGAGAGGTACTTGTACATGGAGCGGAGAGGTACTTGTACATGAGAGCGGAGAGGTATTTGTACATGGAGCGGAGAGGTACTGTCGACACTTGACATTGAGCGGAGAGGTACTTGTACATGGAGCGGAGAGGTACTTGTACATGGAGCGGAGAGGTACTTGTACATGGACCGGAGAGGTACTTGTACATGGAGCGGAGAGGTACTTGTACATGGAGCGGAGATGTACTTGTACATTGAGCGGAGAGGTACTTGTACATGGAGCAGAGATGTACTTGTACATGGAGCGGAGATGTACTTGTACATTGAGCGGAGAGGTACTTGTACATGGAGCGGAGAGGTACTTGTACATGGAGCGGAGATGTACTTGTACATGGAGCGGAGAGGTACTTGTACATGGAGCGGAGATGTACTTGTACATTGAGCGGAGAGGTACTTGTACATGGAGCAGAGATGTACTTGTACATGGAGCGGAGAGGTACTTGTACATGGAGCGGAGAGGTACTTGTACATGGAGCGGAGAGGTACTTGTACATGGAGCGGAGAGGTACTTGTACATTGAGCGGAGAGGTACTTGTACATGGAGCGGAGAGGTACTTGTACATTGAGCGGAGAGGTACTTGTACATGGAGCGGAGAGGTACTTGTACATGGAGCGGAGAGGTACTTGTACATGGAGCGGAGAGGTGCTTGTACATGGAGCGGAGAGGTACTTGTACATGGAGCGGAGAGGTATTTGTACATGGAGCGGAGAGGTACTTGTACATGGAGCGGAGAGGTACTTGTACATTCAGCGGAGAGGTACTTGTACATTGAGCGGAGAGGTACTTGTAGATGGAGCGGAGAGGTACTGTCGACACTTGTACATTGAGCGGAGAGGTACTTGTACATGGAGCGGAGAGGTACTTGTACATTGAGCGGAGAGGTACTTGTACATGGAGCGGAGAGGTACTTGTACATGGAGCGGAGATGTACTTGTACATGGAGCGGAGAGGTACTTGTACATGGAGCGGAGAGGTACTTGTACATTGAGCGGAGATGTACTTGTACATGGAGCGGAGATGTACTTGTACATGGATCGGAGAGGTACTTGTACATGAGAGCGGAGAGGTACTGTCGACACTTGTACATTGAGCGTAGAGGTACTGTCGACACTTGTACATTGAGCGGAGAGGTACTTGTACATGGAGCGGAGAGGTACTGTCGACACTTGTACATTGAGCGGAGAGGTACTTGTACATTGAGCGGAGAGGTACTTGTACATGGAGCGCAGAGGTACTTGTACATTGAGCGGAGAGGTACTTGTACATTGAGCGGAGACGTACTTGTACATTGAGCGGAGATGTACTTGTACATTGAGCGGAGATGTACTTGTACATTGAGCGGAGAGGTACTGGTACATGGAGCGGAGAGGTACTTGTACATGGAGCGGAGAGGTATTTGTACATGGAGCGGAGAGGTATTTGTACATGGAGCGGAGAGGTACTTGTACATTGAGCGGAGAGGTACTTGTACATGGAGCGGAGAGGTACTTGTACATGGAGCGGAGAGGTACTTGTACATGTAGCGGAGAGGTGCTTGTACATGGAGCGGAGAGGTACTTGTACATGGAGCGGAGAGGTATTTGTACATGGAGCGGAGAGGTACTTGTACATGGAGCGGAGAGGTACTTGTACATTCAGCGGAGAGGTACTTGTACATTGAGCGGAGAGGTACTTGTAGATGGAGCGGAGAGGTACTGTCGACACTTGTACATTGAGCGGAGAGGTACTTGTACATGGAGCGGAGAGGTACTTGTACATGGAGCGGAGAGGTACTGTCGACACTTGTACATTGAGCGGAGAGGTACTTGTACATGGAGCGGAGAGGTACTTGTACATGGAGCGGAGATGTACTTGTACAGGGAGCGGAGAGGTACTTGTACATTGAGCGGAGAGGTACTTGTACATGGAGCGGAGAGGTACTTGTACATGGAGCGGAGAGGTACTTGTACATGGAGCGGAGAGGTACTTGTACATTGAGCGGAGAGGTACTTGTACATGGAGCGGAGAGGTACTTGTACATGGAGCGGAGAGGTACTTGTACATTGAGCGGAGAGGTACTTGTACATGGAGCGGAGAGGTACTTGTACATGGAGCGGAGAGGTACTTGTACATGGAGCGGAGAGGTACTTGTACATTGAGCGGAGAGGTACTTGTACATGGAGCGGAGAGGTACTTGTACATGGAGCGGAGAGGTACTTGTACATGGAGCGGAGAGGTACTTGTACATGGAGCGGAGAGGTACTTGTACATTGAGCGGAGATGTACTTGTACATGGAGCGGAGATGTACTTGTACATGGATCGGAGAGGTACTTGTACATGAGAGCGGAGAGGTACTGTCGACACTTGTACATTGAGCGTAGAGGTACTGTCGACACTTGTACATTGAGCGGAGAGGTACTTGTACATGGAGCGGAGAGGTACTGTCGACACTTGTACATTGAGCGGAGAGGTACTTGTACATTGAGCGGAGAGGTACTTGTACATGGAGCGCAGAGGTACTTGTACATTGAGCGGAGAGGTACTTGTACATGGAGCGGAGAGGTACTTGTACATGAGAGCGGAGAGGTACTTGTACATGGAGCGGAGAGGTACTTGTACATTGAGCGGAGAGGTACTGTCGACACTTGTACATTGAGCGGAGAGGTACTTGTACATGGAGCGGAGAGGTACTTGTACATGGAGCGGAGATGTACTTGTACAGGGAGCGGAGAGGTACTTGTACATTGAGCGGAGAGGTACTTGTACATGGAGCGGAGAGGTACTTGTACATGGAGCGGAGAGGTACTTGTACATGGAGCGGAGAGGTACTTGTACATTGAGCGGAGAGGTACTTGTACATGGAGCGGAGAGGTACTTGTACATGGAGCGGAGAGGTACTTGTACATTGAGCGGAGAGGTACTTGTACATGGAGCGGAGAGGTACTTGTACATGGAGCGGAGAGGTACTTGTACATGGAGCGGAGAGGTACTTGTACATTGAGCGGAGAGGTACTTGTACATGGAGCGGAGAGGTACTTGTACATGGAGCGGAGAGGTACTTGTACATGGAGCGGAGAGGTACTTGTACATGGAGCGGAGAGGTACTTGTACATTGAGCGGAGATGTACTTGTACATGGAGCGGAGATGTACTTGTACATGGATCGGAGAGGTACTTGTACATGAGAGCGGAGAGGTACTGTCGACACTTGTACATTGAGCGTAGAGGTACTGTCGACACTTGTACATTGAGCGGAGAGGTACTTGTACATGGAGCGGAGAGGTACTGTCGACACTTGTACATTGAGCGGAGAGGTACTTGTACATTGAGCGGAGAGGTACTTGTACATGGAGCGCAGAGGTACTTGTACATTGAGCGGAGAGGTACTTGTACATGGAGCGGAGAGGTACTTGTACATGAGAGCGGAGAGGTACTTGTACATGGAGCGGAGAGGTACTTGTACATTGAGCGGAGAGGTACTGTCGACACTTGTACATTCAGCGGAGAGGTACTTGTACATGGAGCGGAGAGGTACTGTCGATACTTGACATTGAGCGGAGAGGTACTTGTACATGGAGCGGAGAGGTACTTGTACATGGAGCGGAGAGGTACTTGTACATGGAGCGGAGAGGTACTTGTACATTGAGCGGAGAGGTACTTGTACATGGAGCGGAGAGGTACTTGTACATTGAGCGGAGAGGTACTTGTACATGGAGCGGAGAGGTACTTGTACATGGAGCGGAGAGGTACTTGTACATGGAGCGGAGAGGTACTTGTACATGGAGCGGAGAGGTACTTGTACATTGAGCGGAGATGTACTTGTACATGGAGCGGAGATGTACTTGTACATGGATCGGAGAGGTACTTGTACATGAGAGCGGAGAGGTACTGTCGACACTTGTACATTGAGCGTAGAGGTACTGTCGACACTTGTACATTGAGCGGAGAGGTACTTGTACATGGAGCGGAGAGGTACTGTCGACACTTGTACATTGAGCGGAGAGGTACTTGTACATTGAGCGGAGAGGTACTTGTACATGGAGCGCAGAGGTACTTGTACATTGAGCGGAGAGGTACTTGTACATGGAGCGGAGAGGTACTTGTACATGAGAGCGGAGAGGTACTTGTACATGGAGCGGAGAGGTACTTGTACATTGAGCGGAGAGGTACTGTCGACACTTGTACATTCAGCGGAGAGGTACTTGTACATGGAGCGGAGAGGTACTGTCGATACTTGACATTGAGCGGAGAGGTACTTGTACATGGAGCGGAGAGGTATTTGTACATTGAGCGGAGAGGTACTTGTACATTGAGCGGAGAGGTACTGTCGACACTTGTACATTCAGCGGAGAGCTACTTGTACATGGAGCGGAGAGGTATTTGTACATTGAGCGGAGAGGTACTTGTACATGGAGCGGAGAGGTACTTGTACATAGAGCGGAGAGGTACTTATACATGGAGCGGAGAGGTATTTGTACATTGAGCGGAGAGGTACTTGTACATGGAGCGGAGAGGTACTTGTACATGAGAGCGGAGAGGTATTTGTACATGGAGCGGAAAGGTACTGTCGACACTTGTACATTGAGCGGAGAGCTACTTGTACATGGAGCGGAGAGGTACTTGTACATGAGAGCGGAGAGGTACTTGTACATGGAGCGGAGAGGTATTTGTACATGGAGCGGAGAGGTACTGTCGACACTTGACATTGAGCGGAGAGGTACTTGTACATGGAGCGGAGAGGTACTTGTACATGGAGCGGAGAGGTACTTGTACATTGAGCGGAGAGGTACTTGTACATGGAGCGGAGAGGTACTTGTACATGGAGCGGAGAGGTACTTGTACATGGAGCGGAGAGGTACTTGTACATGGAGCGGAGAGGTACTTGTACATTGAGCGGAGATGTACTTGTACATGGAGCGGAGATGTACTTGTACATGGATCGGAGAGGTACTTGTACATGAGAGCGGAGAGGTACTGTCGACACTTGTACATTGAGCGTAGAGGTACTGTCGACACTTGTACATTGAGCGGAGAGGTACTTGTACATGGAGCGGAGAGGTACTGTCGACACTTGTACATTGAGCGGAGAGGTACTTGTACATTGAGCGGAGAGGTACTTGTACATGGAGCGCAGAGGTACTTGTACATTGAGCGGAGAGGTACTTGTACATGGAGCGGAGAGGTACTTGTACATGAGAGCGGAGAGGTACTTGTACATGGAGCGGAGAGGTACTTGTACATTGAGCGGAGAGGTACTGTCGACACTTGTACATTCAGCGGAGAGGTACTTGTACATGGAGCGGAGAGGTACTGTCGATACTTGACATTGAGCGGAGAGGTACTTGTACATGGAGCGGAGAGGTACTTGTACATGGAGCGGAGAGGTACTTGTACATGGAGCGGAGAGGTACTTGTACATTGAGCGGAGAGGTACTTGTACATGGAGCGGAGAGGTACTTGTACATTGAGCGGAGAGGTACTTGTACATGGAGCGGAGAGGTACTTGTACATGGAGCGGAGAGGTACTTGTACATGGAGCGGAGAGGTACTTGTACATGGAGCGGAGAGGTACTTGTACATTGAGCGGAGATGTACTTGTACATGGAGCGGAGATGTACTTGTACATGGATCGGAGAGGTACTTGTACATGAGAGCGGAGAGGTACTGTCGACACTTGTACATTGAGCGTAGAGGTACTGTCGACACTTGTACATTGAGCGGAGAGGTACTTGTACATGGAGCGGAGAGGTACTGTCGACACTTGTACATTGAGCGGAGAGGTACTTGTACATTGAGCGGAGAGGTACTTGTACATGGAGCGCAGAGGTACTTGTACATTGAGCGGAGAGGTACTTGTACATGGAGCGGAGAGGTACTTGTACATGAGAGCGGAGAGGTACTTGTACATGGAGCGGAGAGGTACTTGTACATTGAGCGGAGAGGTACTGTCGACACTTGTACATTCAGCGGAGAGGTACTTGTACATGGAGCGGAGAGGTACTGTCGATACTTGACATTGAGCGGAGAGGTACTTGTACATGGAGCGGAGAGGTATTTGTACATTGAGCGGAGAGGTACTTGTACATTGAGCGGAGAGGTACTGTCGACACTTGTACATTCAGCGGAGAGCTACTTGTACATGGAGCGGAGAGGTATTTGTACATTGAGCGGAGAGGTACTTGTACATGGAGCGGAGAGGTACTTGTACATAGAGCGGAGAGGTACTTATACATGGAGCGGAGAGGTATTTGTACATTGAGCGGAGAGGTACTTGTACATGGAGCGGAGAGGTACTTGTACATGAGAGCGGAGAGGTATTTGTACATGGAGCGGAAAGGTACTGTCGACACTTGTACATTGAGCGGAGAGCTACTTGTACATGGAGCGGAGAGGTACTTGTACATGAGAGCGGAGAGGTACTTGTACATGGAGCGGAGAGGTATTTGTACATGGAGCGGAGAGGTACTGTCGACACTTGACATTGAGCGGAGAGGTACTTGTACATGGAGCGGAGAGGTACTTGTACATGAGAGCGGAGAGGTATTTGTACATGGAGCGGAGAGGTACTGTCGACACTTGACATTGAGCGGAGAGGTACTTGTACATGGAGCGGAGAGGTACTTGTACATGGAGCGGAGAGGTACTTGTACATGGACCGGAGAGGTACTTGTACATGGAGCGGAGAGGTACTTGTACATGGAGCGGAGATGTACTTGTACATTGAGCGGAGAGGTACTTGTACATGGAGCAGAGATGTACTTGTACATGGAGCGGAGATGTACTTGTACATTGAGCGGAGAGGTACTTGTACATGGAGCGGAGAGGTACTTGTACATGGAGCGGAGATGTACTTGTACATGGAGCGGAGAGGTACTTGTACATGGAGCGGAGATGTACTTGTACATTGAGCGGAGAGGTACTTGTACATGGAGCAGAGATGTACTTGTACATGGAGCGGAGAGGTACTTGTACATGGAGCGGAGAGGTACTTGTACATGGAGCGGAGAGGTACTTGTACATGGAGCGGAGAGGTACTTGTACATTGAGCGGAGAGGTACTTGTACATGGAGCGGAGAGGTACTTGTACATTGAGCGGAGAGGTACTTGTACATGGAGCGGAGAGGTACTTGTACATGGAGCGGAGAGGTACTTGTACATGGAGCGGAGAGGTGCTTGTACATGGAGCGGAGAGGTACTTGTACATGGAGCGGAGAGGTATTTGTACATGGAGCGGAGAGGTACTTGTACATGGAGCGGAGAGGTACTTGTACATTCAGCGGAGAGGTACTTGTACATTGAGCGGAGAGGTACTTGTAGATGGAGCGGAGAGGTACTGTCGACACTTGTACATTGAGCGGAGAGGTACTTGTACATGGAGCGGAGAGGTACTTGTACATTGAGCGGAGAGGTACTTGTACATGGAGCGGAGAGGTACTTGTACATGGAGCGGAGATGTACTTGTACATGGAGCGGAGAGGTACTTGTACATGGAGCGGAGAGGTACTTGTACATTGAGCGGAGATGTACTTGTACATGGAGCGGAGATGTACTTGTACATGGATCGGAGAGGTACTTGTACATGAGAGCGGAGAGGTACTGTCGACACTTGTACATTGAGCGTAGAGGTACTGTCGACACTTGTACATTGAGCGGAGAGGTACTTGTACATGGAGCGGAGAGGTACTGTCGACACTTGTACATTGAGCGGAGAGGTACTTGTACATTGAGCGGAGAGGTACTTGTACATGGAGCGCAGAGGTACTTGTACATTGAGCGGAGAGGTACTTGTACATTGAGCGGAGACGTACTTGTACATTGAGCGGAGATGTACTTGTACATTGAGCGGAGATGTACTTGTACATTGAGCGGAGAGGTACTGGTACATGGAGCGGAGAGGTACTTGTACATGGAGCGGAGAGGTATTTGTACATGGAGCGGAGAGGTATTTGTACATGGAGCGGAGAGGTACTTGTACATTGAGCGGAGAGGTACTTGTACATGGAGCGGAGAGGTACTTGTACATGGAGCGGAGAGGTACTTGTACATGTAGCGGAGAGGTGCTTGTACATGGAGCGGAGAGGTACTTGTACATGGAGCGGAGAGGTATTTGTACATGGAGCGGAGAGGTACTTGTACATGGAGCGGAGAGGTACTTGTACATTCAGCGGAGAGGTACTTGTACATTGAGCGGAGAGGTACTTGTAGATGGAGCGGAGAGGTACTGTCGACACTTGTACATTGAGCGGAGAGGTACTTGTACATGGAGCGGAGAGGTACTTGTACATGGAGCGGAGAGGTACTGTCGACACTTGTACATTGAGCGGAGAGGTACTTGTACATGGAGCGGAGAGGTACTTGTACATGGAGCGGAGATGTACTTGTACAGGGAGCGGAGAGGTACTTGTACATTGAGCGGAGAGGTACTTGTACATGGAGCGGAGAGGTACTTGTACATGGAGCGGAGAGGTACTTGTACATGGAGCGGAGAGGTACTTGTACATTGAGCGGAGAGGTACTTGTACATGGAGCGGAGAGGTAC